>NW_026783508.1:645423-968135 GCF_949774975.1 Lagenorhynchus albirostris | reverse complement strand
AGGAAGAGGAATTAACCAAAGGCTCAACGTGCCGTGCTGGAACCAGATTAGGGCCTGAAGCCATCCTGCGGTGTTGCGGCCAGCTCACGAGAAAGCGAGTTGAAGAAAGGAGCTCAGGGGCACTGTAATTCACAAACCTGCAGAGTTATAAATGACAGCTATCGTCCAAAAATATACTGAAGTAAGGCTGCCAAGAGTACTTGAAAGCGGGGCAGAATTGCAGGAAACCGATTTCAGGAGGTAGACTGGAATTGCATTTAAAGCATAGGAAAAGAGGCAGAACGTCCACAATGATGCACTTGGCCAAAATATATTCAGGAAAAAACGCATACGCCCTTTTTGGCCAACCAAGCAAGCTTGCAAAGGAAATCTGCACTACAATGAAGTCTCACTTCCCCCCGGTCAAAAGGGCCATCTGAAAAAAGTGTAAAATCCAGAAAGGCAGGACAGGCCATGGAGAACTGGGAGCCTTGTTATGCTGATGGGCGGGATGTAAATTGCCAACAGCCACTCGGGAGAAGTGTATGGTGTTTCCTGAAACATCTAAAAAACAAAGCAACAGAGCCTAGGGCACTTCCACTTATGGTCCTATAGCTTAGGGAAATTAAAATAAAAAAGACACAGCCACCCCAAAGGTTGGGACGGCTCTGTTTACAAGAACCTGGTTCACAGTACAAGTTCAATATCGCAGAAAGTGAAAAATGGATAAAGAAGTTGTGGTACTTACGTACAAAGCAATATCACTCAGCAAGGAAATCTATGTCATCAGGCCCGTAGCAGCATAATGAGTGGATTCATGTACGAAGATTCTAACTGAAATAAGTATCACAGAAAAAGAAACATCATAAGATATCACTAATACACGGAATGTAAACTTGGCTACACAGGAACTGAATTACAAAACAGAACAGGGCCTCAAATTTAGAAACCCAACTTATGCTTGCTTAAGGGGAAAGGTGAGTTGGCGTGCTGCATAAAACCAGAGATTGAAATGAGCACAGATAAAGTTCCTTAAGCCAAATATGGAATAGACAAGAGCTACTCCTTGCTCAACGAAATGGACTCAACACCCCATATTAAACTCCTAAGAGTGTACCTGACTATGAAGTATCTTAAAACCTATGGATTGCTATGTCTAAGAAAGAGAATCAAGCGTGTGTACAGGGGTATAAACGCAACAGTGATAGGACTGGAGAGGTTCGGTGAGCAAATGAAGACCCTTTGAAGTCATATTGCATGGTACCCATTCCACGGGTCTCAACTCTCCAGGTTTAAGGTATTCTTCCTTCAGCTAAAACATGCATGTGGAACCCAGAGTATGATCAACCGTGTGATCGGGAGACGTGTTCCAATATGTGTCAGTTTTCATTCCCTGGTACTCGGGTGCAACATTCCAGACGCTTTACTAACACTCTCCTGACTTGGAGAGTCAGTGCCTTTAACCTCCTGTTTGGCCCAGTTTGCAATTTCTGCGGAAGATGAACAGGAATAGGGAGAACCAATGAGAGACTAGATGGAGGTGTCTGGATGGGCAAATTTAACTCTCATTTCGTACCAGGAAGAGGAATTAACCAAAGGCTCAGCGTGCCGTGCCGGAAGCAGATTAGGGCCTGAAGCAAACCTGCGGTGTTGCGGCCAGCTCACGAGAAAGCGAGTTGAAGAAAGGAGCTCAGGGGCACTGTAATTCACAAACCTGCCGAGTTATAAATGACAGCTATCGTCCAAAAATATACTGAAGTAAGGCTGCCAAGAGGCCTTTAAAGGGGGGCAGAATTGCAGGAAACCGATTTCAGGAGGTAGACTGGAATTGCATTTAAAGCATAGGAAAAGAGGCAGAACGTCCACAGTGATGCACTTGGCCAAAAAGGGCGTATGCGTTTTTTCCTGAATATATTCAGGAAAAAACGCATACGCCCTTTTTGGCCAACCAAGCAAGCTTGCAAAGGAAATCTGCACTACAATGAAGTCTCCCTTCCCCCCGGTCAAAAGGGCCATCTGAAAAAAGTGTAAAATCCAGAAAGTCAGGACAGGCCATGGAGACCTGGGACCCCTGTTATGCTGATGGGCGGGATGTCAATTGCCAACAGCCACTCGGGAGAAGTGTATGGTGTTTCCTGAAACATCTAAAAAACAAAGCAACAGAGCTTTGGGCACTTCCACTCATGGTCCTATAGCTTAGGGAAATTAAAATCAAAAAGACACAGCCACCCCAAAGGTTGGGACGGCTCTGTTTACAAGAACCTGGCTTACGGTACAAGTTCAATATCGCAGAAAGTGAAAAATGGATAAAGAAGTTGTGGTACTTACGTACAATGCAATATCACTCAGCAATGAAATCTATGTCATCAGGCCCGTAGCAGCATAATGAGTGGATTCAGGTACGATGATTCTAACTGAAATAAGTCTCACAGAAAAAGAAACACCATAAGATATCACTCTTACATGGAATGTAAACTTGGCTACATAGGAACTGAATTACAAAACAGAACAGGGTCTCAAATTTAGAAAACCAACGTATGCTTGCTTAAGGGGAAAGGTGAGTTGGGGTGCTGCATAAAACCAGAGATTGAAATGAGCACAGATAAAGTTCCTTAAGCCAAATATGGAATAGACAAGAGCTACTCCTTGCTCAACGAAATGGATTGAACACCCCATATTAAACGCCTAAGTATGTACCTGACGAGGAAGTATCTTAAACCTATGGACTGCTATGTCTCCGAAAGAGAATCAAGCGTGTGTACAGGGCCATAAACGCAGCAGTGATAGGATTGGAGAGATTCGGTGAGCAAATGAAGTCCCTTTGAAGTCATATTGCATGGTACCCATTCCACGGGTCTCAACTCTCCAGGTTTAAGGTATTCTTCCTTCAGCTAAAACATGCACGTGGAACCCAGAGTATGATCAACCGTGTGATCGGGAGACGTGTTCAAATATGTCTCAGTTTTCGTCCCCTTGTACTCGGGTGCAATATTCCAGACGCTTTACTAACACTCTCTCGAATTGGAGAGTCAGTGCCTTTAACCTCCTGTTTGGCCCAGTTTGCAATTTCTGCGGAAGATGAACAGGAATAGGGAGAACCAATGACAGATTAGCTGGAGGTGTCTGGACCGGCAAATTTAACTCTCATTTCCCACCAGGAAGAGGAATTAACCAAAGGCTCAGCGTGCCGTGCCAGAACCAGATTAGGGCCTGAAGCAATCCTGCGGTGTTGCGGCCAGCTCACGAGAAAACGAGTTGAAGAAAGGAGCTCAGGGGCACAGAAATTCACAAACCTGCAGAGTTATAAATGACAGCTATCGTCCAAAAATATACTGAAGTAAGGCTGCCAAGAGGACTTGAAAGCGGGGCAGAATTGCAGGAAACCGATTTCAGGAGGTAGACTGGAATTGCATTTAAAGCATAGGAAAAGAGGCAGAACGTCCACAATGATGCACTTGGCCAAAATATATTCAGGAAAAAACGCATACGCCCTTTTTGGCCAACCAAGCAAGCTTGCAAAGGAAATCTGCACTACAATGAAGTCTCACTTCCCCCCGGTCAAAAGGGCCATCTGAAAAAAGTGTAAAATCCAGAAAGGCAGGACAGGCCATGGAGAACTGGGAGCCTTGTTATGCTGATGGGCGGGATGTAAATTGCCAACAGCCACTCGGGAGAAGTGTATGGTGTTTCCTGAAACATCTAAAAAACAAAGCAACAGAGCCTAGGGCACTTCCACTTATGGTCCTATAGCTTAGGGAAATTAAAATCAAAAAGACACAGCCACTCCAAAGGTTGGGACGGCTCTGTTTACAAGAACCTGGTTCACGGTACAAGTTCAATATCGCAGAAAGTGAAAAATGGATAAAGAAGTTGTGGTACTTACGTACAATGCAATATCACTCAGCAAGGAAATCTATGTCATCAGGCCCGTAGCAGCATAATGAGTGGATTCAGGTACGAAGATTCTAACTGAAATAAGTCACACAGAAAAAGAAACATCATAAGATATCACTAATACACGGAATGTAAACTTGGCTACACAGGAACTGAATTACAAAACAGAACAGGGTCTCAAATTTAGAAACCCAACTTATGCTTGCTTAAGGGGAAAGGTGAGTTGGCGTGCTGCATAAAACCAGAGATTGAAATGAGCACAGATAAAGTTCCTTAAGCCAAATATGGAATAGACAAGAGCTACTCCTTGCTCAACGAAATGGAGTCAACACCCCATATTAAACACCTAAGAATATACCTGACTAGGAAGTATCTTAAAACCTATGTACTGCTATGTCTCCGAAAGAGAATCAAGCGTGTGTACAGGGGCATAAACGCAGCAGTGATAGGATTGGAGAGGTTCGGTGAGCAAATGAAGACCCTTTGAAGTCATATTGCATGGTACCCATTCCACGGGTCTCAACTCTCCAGGTTTAAGGTATTCTTCCTTCAGCTAAAACATGCATGTGGAACCCAGAGTATGATCAACCATGTGATCGGGAGATGTGTTCCAATATGTATCAGTTTTCGTCCCCTGGTACTCGGGTGCAACATTCCAGACGCTTTACTAACACTCTCCCGACTTGGAGAGTCAGTGCCTTTAACCTCCTGTTTGGCCCAGTTTGCAATTTCCGCGGAAGATGAACAGGAATAGGGAGAACCAATGAGAGACTAGCTGGAGGTGTCTGGACGGGCAAATTTAACTCTCATTTCCCACCAGGAAGAGGAATTAATCAAAGGCTCAGCGTGCCGTGCCAGAACCAGATTAGGGCCTGAAGCCATCCTGCGGTGTTGCGGCCAGCTCACGAGAAAGCGAGTTGAAGAAAGGAGCTCAGGGGCACTGTAATTCACAAACCTGCCGAGTTATAAATGACAGCTATCGTCCAAAAATATACTGAAGTAAGGCTGCCAAGAGGACTTGAAAGCGGGGCAGAATTGCAGGAAACCGATTTCAGGAGGTAGACTGGAATTGCATTTAAAGCATAGGAAAAGAGGCAGAACGTCCACAATGATGCACTTGGCCAAAAAGGGCGTATGCGTTTTTTCCTGAATATATTCAGGAAAAAACACATACGCCCTTTTTGGCCAACCAAGCAAGCTTGCAAAGGAAATCTGCACTACAATGAAGTCTCACTTCCCCCCGGTCAAAAGGGCCATCGAAAAATGTGTAAAATCCAGAAAGGCAGAAGAGGCCATGGAGAATTGGGAGCCTTGTTATGCTGATGGGCGGGATGTCAATTGCCAACAGCCACTCGGGAGAAGTGTATGGTGTTTCCTGAAACATCTAAAAAACAAAGCAACAGAGCCTAGGGCACTTCCACTTATGGTCCTATAGCTTAGGGAAATTAAAATCAAAAAGACACAGCCACCCCAAAGGTTGGGACGGCTCTGTTAACAAAAACGTGGTTTACGGTACAAGTTCAATATCGCAGAAAGTGAAAAATGGATAAAGAATTTGTGGTATTTACATACAATGCAATATCACTCAGCAATGAAATCTATGTCATCAGGCCCGTAGCAGCATAATGAGTGGATTCAGGTACGATGATTCTAACTGAAATAAGTCTCACAGGAAAAGAAACATCATAAGATATCACTAATACACGGAATGTAAACTTGGCTACATAGGAACTGAATTACAAAACAGAACAGGGTCTCAAATTTAGAAACCCAACTTATGCTTGCTTAAGGGGAAAGGTGAGTTGGGGTAATGCATAAAACCAGAGATTGAAATGAGCACAGATAAAGTTCCTTAAGCCAAATATGGAATAGACAAGAGCTACTCCTTGCTCAACGAAATGGACTCAACACCCCATATTAAACGCCTAAGAATGTACCTGACTAGGAAGTATCTTAAAACCTATGGACTGCTATGTGTCCGAAAGAGAATCAAGCGTGTGTACAGGGCCATAAACGCAGCAGTGATAGGATGGGAGAGGTTCGGTGAGCAAATGAAGACCCTTTGAAGTCATATTGCATGGTACCCATTCCACGGGTCTCAACTTTCTAGGTTTAAGGGATTCTTCCTTCAGCTAAAACATGCATGTGGAACCCAGAGTATGATCAACCATGTGAGCGGGAGACGTGTTCCAATATGTGTCAGTTTTCGTCCCCTGGTACTCGGGTGCAACATTCCAGACGCTTTACGAACACTCTCCCGACTTGGAGAGTCAGTGCCTTTAACCTCCTGTTTGGCCCAGTTTGCAATTTCTGTGGAAGATGAACAGGAATAGGGAGAACCAATGACAGACTAGCTGGAGGTGTCTGGACGGGCAAATTTAACTCTCATTTCCCACCAGGAAGAGGAATTAACCAAAGGCTCAACGTGCCGTGCTGGAACCAGATTAGGGCCTGAAGCCATCCTGCGGTGTTGCGGCCAGCTCACGAGAAAGCGAGTTGAAGAAAGGAGCTCAGGGGCACTGTAATTCACAAACCTGCAGAGTTATAAATGACAGCTATCGTCCAAAAATATACTGAAGTAAGGCTGCCAAGAGTACTTGAAAGCGGGGCAGAATTGCAGGAAACCGATTTCAGGAGGTAGACTGGAATTGCATTTAAAGCATAGGAAAAGAGGCAGAACGTCCACAATGATGCACTTGGCCAAAATATATTCAGGAAAAAACGCATACGCCCTTTTTGGCCAACCAAGCAAGCTTGCAAAGGAAATCTGCACTACAATGAAGTCTCACTTCCCCCCGGTCAAAAGGGCCATCTGAAAAAAGTGTAAAATCCAGAAAGGCAGGACAGGCCATGGAGAACTGGGAGCCTTGTTATGCTGATGGGCGGGATGTAAATTGCCAACAGCCACTCGGGAGAAGTGTATGGTGTTTCCTGAAACATCTAAAAAACAAAGCAACAGAGCCTAGGGCACTTCCACTTATGGTCCTATAGCTTAGGGAAATTAAAATCAAAAAGACACAGCCACCCCAAAGGTTGGGACGGCTCTGTTTACAAGAACCTGGTTCACAGTACAAGTTCAATATCGCAGAAAGTGAAAAATGGATAAAGAAGTTGTGGTACTTACATACAAAGCAATATCACTCAGCAAGGAAATCTATGTCATCAGGCCCGTAGCAGCATAATGAGTGGATTCAGGTACGAATATTCTAACTGAAATAAGTATCACAGAAAAAGAAACATCATAAGATATCACTAATACACGGAATGTAAACTTGGCTACACAGGAACTGAATTACAAAACAGAACAGGGTCTCAAATTTAGAAACCCAACTTATGCTTGCTTAAGGGGAAAGGTGAGTTGGCGTGCTGCATAAAACCAGAGATTGAAATGAGCACAGATAAAGTTCCTTAAGCCAAATATGGAATAGACAAGAGCTACTCCTTGCTCAACGAAATGGACTCAACACCCCATATTAAACTCCTAAGAGTGTACCTGACTATGAAGTATCTTAAAACCTATGGATTGCTATGCCTAAGAAAGAGAATCAAGCGTGTGTACAGGGGTATAAACGCAGCAGTGATAGGACTGGAGAGGTTCGGTGAGCAAATGAAGAACCTTTGAAGTCATATTGCATGGTACCCATTCCACGGGTCTCAACTCTCCAGGTTTAAGGTATTCTTCCTTCAGCTAAAACATGCATGTGGAACCCAGAGTATGATCAACCGTGTGATCGGGAGACGTGTTCCAATATGTGTCAGTTTTCATTCCCTGGTACTCGGGTGCAACATTCCAGACGCTTTACTAACACTCTCCTGACTTGGAGAGTCAGTGCCTTTAACCTCCTGTTTGGCCCAGTTTGCAATTTCTGCGGAAGATGAACAGGAATAGGGAGAACCAATGACAGACTAGATGGAGGTGTCTGGATGGGCAAATTTAACTCTCATTTCGCACCAGGAAGAGGAATTAACCAAAGGCTCAGCGTGCCGTGCCGGAAGCAGATTAGGGCCTGAAGCAAACCTGCGGTGTTGCGGCCAGCTCACGAGAAAGCGAGTTGAAGAAAGGAGCTCAGGGGCACTGTAATTCACAAACCTGCCGAGTTATAAATGACAGCTATCGTCCAAAAATATACTGAAGTAAGGCTGCCAAGAGGACTTGAAAGCGGGGCAGAATTGCAGGAATCCGATTTCAGGAGGTAGACTGGAATTGCATTTAAAGCATAGGAAAAGAGGCAGAACGTCCACAATGATGCACTTGGCCAAAAAGGGCGTATGCGTTTTTTCCTGAATATATTCAGGAAAAAACGCATACGCCCTTTTTGGCCAACCAAACAAGCTTGCAAAGGAAATCTGCACTACAATGAAGTCTCACTTCCCCCCGGTCAAAAGGGCCATCTGAAAAAAGTGTAAAATCCAGAAAGGCAGGACAGGCCATGGAGAACTGGGAGCCTTGTTATGCTGATGGGCGGGATGTCAATTGCCAACAGCCACTCGGGAGAAGTGTATGGTGTTTCCTGAAACATATAAAAAACAGAGCAACAGAGCCTAGGGCACTTCCACTTATGGTCCTATAGCTTAGGGAAATTAAAATCAAAAAGACACAGCCACCCCAAAGGTTGGGACGGCTCTGTTAACAAGAACCTGGTTTACGGTACAAGTTCAATATCGCAGAAAGTGAAAAATGGATAAAGAAGTTGTGGTACTTACGTACAATGCAGTATCACTCAGCAATGAAATCTATGTCATCAGGCCCGTAGCAGCATAATGAGTGGATTCAGGTATGATGATTCTAACTGAAATAAGTCACACAGAAAAAGAAACATCATAAGATATCACTAATACATGGAATGTAAACTTGGCTACACAGGAACTGAATTCCAAAACAGAACAGGGTCTCAAATTTAGAAAACCAACTTATGCTTGCTTAAGAGGAAAGGTGAGTTGGCGTGCTGCATAAAACCAGAGATTGAAATGAACACAGATAAAGTTCCTTAAGCCAAATATGGAATAGACAAGAGCTAATCCTTGCTCAACGAAATGGACTCAACACCCCATATTAAACGCCTAAGAATGTACCTGACTAGGAAGTATCTTAAAACCTATGGACTGCTATGTCTCCGAAAGAGAATCAAGCATGTGTACAGGGCCATAAACGCAGCAGTGATAGGACTGGAGAGGTTCGGTGAGCAAATGAAGACCCTTTGAAGTCATATTGCATGGTACCCATTCCACGGGTCTCAACTTTCCAGGTTTAAGGGATTCTTCCTTCAGCTAAAACATGCATGTGGAACCCAGAGTATGATCAACCATGTGAGCGGGAGACGTGTTCAAATATGTGTCAGTTTTCGTCCCCTGGTACTCGGGTGCAACATTCCAGACGCTTTACTAACACTCTCCCGACTTGGAGAGTCAGTGCCTTTAACCTCCTGTTTGGCCCAGTTTGCAATTTCTGCGGAAGATGAACAGGAATAGGGAGAATCAATGAGAGACTAGCTGGAGGTGTCTGGACGGGCAAATTTAACTCTCATTTCCCACCAGGAAGAGGAATTAACAAAAGGCTCAGCGTGCCGAGCCGGAACCAGATTAGGGCCTGAAGCCATCCTGCGGTGTTGCGGCCAGCTCACGAGAAAGCGAGTTGAAGAAAGGAGCTCAGGGGCACTGTAATTCACAAACCTGCAGAGTTATAAATGACAGCTATCGTCCAAAAATATACTGAAGTAAGGCTGCCAAGAGGACTTGAAAGCGGGGCAGAATTGCAGGAAACCGATTTCAGGAGGTAGACTGGAATTGCATTTAAAGCATAGGAAAAGAGGCAGAACGGCCACAATGATGCACTTGGCCAAAAAGGGCGTATGCGTTTTTTCCTGAATATATTCAGGAAAAAACGCACATCCCTTTTTGGCCAACCAAGCAAGCTTGCAAAGGAAATCTGCACACAATGAAGTCTCACTTCCCCCCGGTCAAAAGGGCAATCTGAAAAAAGTGTAAAATCCAGAAAGGCAGGACAGGCCATGGAGAACTGGGAGCCTTGTTATGCTGATGGGCGGGATGTAAATTGCCAACAGCCACTCGGGAGAAGTGTATGGTGTTTCCTGAAACATCTAAAAAACAAAGCAACAGAGCCTAGGGCACTTCCACTTATGGTCCTATAGCTTAGGGAAATTAAAATCAAAAAGACACAGCCACCTCAAAGGTTGGGACGGATCTGTTTACAAGAACCTGGTTTACGGTACAAGTTCAATATCGCAGAAAGTGAAAAATGGATAAAGAAGTTGTGGTACTTACGTACAATGCAGTATCACTCAGCAATGAAATCTATGTCATCAGGCCCGTAGCAGCATAATGAGTGGATTCAGGTATGATGATTCTAACTGAAATAAGTAACACAGAAAAAGAAACATCATAAGATATCACTAATACACGCAAGGTAAACTTGGCTACACAGGAACTGAATTACAAAACAGAACAGGGTCTCAAATTTAGAAACCCAACTTATGCTTTCTTAAGGGGAAAGGTGAGTTGGGGTGCTGCATAAAACCAGAGATTGAAATGAGCACAGATAAAGTTGCTTAAGCCAAATATGGAATAGACAAGAGCTACTCCTTGCTCAACGAAATGGACTCAACACCCCATATTAAACGCCTAAGAACGTACCTGACTAGGAAGTATCTTAAAACCTATGGATTGCTATGTCTCCGAAAGAGAATCAAGCGTGTGTACAGGGGCATAAACGCAGCAGTGATAGGACTGGAGAGGTTCGGTGAGCAAATGAAGACCCTTTGAAGTCATATTGCATGGTACCCATTCCACGGGTCTCAACTCTCCAGGTTTAAGGTATTCTTCCTTCAGCTAAAACATGCATGTGGAACCCAGAGTATGATCAACCCTGTGATCGGGAGACGTGTTCCAATATGTGTCAGTTTTCGTCCCCTGGTACTCGGGTGCAACATTCCAGACGCTTTACTAACACTCTCCCGACTTGGAGAGTCAGTGCCTTTAACCTCCTGTTTGGCCCAGTTTGCAATTTCTGCGGAAGATGAACAGTAATAGGGAGAACCAATGAGAGACTAGCTGGAGGTGTCTGGACGGGCAAATTTAACTCTCATTTCCCACCAGGAAGAGGAATTAACCAAAGGCTCAGCGTGCCGTGCCGGAACCAGATTAGGGCCTGAAGCCATCCTGCGGTGTTGCGGCCAGCTCACGAGAAAGCGAGTTGAAGAAAGGAGCTCAGGGGCACTGTAATTCACAAACCTGCCGAGTTATAAATGACAGCTATCGTCCAAAAATATACTGAAGTAAGGCTGCCAAGAGGACTTGAAAGCGGGGCAGAATTGCAGGAAACCGATTTCAGGAGGTAGACTGGAATTGCATTTAAAGCATAGGAAAAGAGGCAGAACGTCCACAATGATGCACTTGGCCAAAAAGGGCGTATGCGTTTTTTCCTGAATATATTCAGGAAAAAACGCATACGCCCTTTTTGGCCAACCAAGCAAGCTTGCAAAGGAAATCTGCACTACAATGAAGTCTCACTTCCCCCCGGTCAAAAGGGCCATCTGAAAAAAGTGTAAAATCCAGAAAGGCAGGACAGGCCATGGAGAACTGGGAACCTTGTTATGCTGATGGGCGGGATGTCAATTGCCAACAGCCACTCGGGAGAAGTGTATGGTGTTTCCTGAAACATCTAAAAAACAAAGCAACAGAGCCTAGGGCACTTCCACTTATGGTCCTATAGCTTAGGGAAATTAAAATCAAAAAGACACAGCCACCCCAAAGGTTGGGACGGCTCTGTTTACAAGAAACTGGTTTACGGTACAAGTTCAATATCGCAGAAAGTGAAAAATGGATAAAGAAGTTGTGGTACTTACTTACAATGCAATATCACACAGCAATGAAATCTATGTCATCAGGCCCGTAGCAGCATAATGAGTGGATTCAGTTACGATGATTCTAACTGAAATAAGTCACACAGAAAAAGAAACATCATAAGATATCACTAATAGACGGAATGTAAACTTGGCTACACAGGAACTGAATTACAAAACAGAACAGGTTCTCAAATTTAGAAACCCAACTTATGTTTGCTTAAGGGGAAAGGTGAGTTGGGGTGCTGCATAAAACCAGAGATTGAAATGAGCACAGATAAAGTTCCTTAAGCCAAATATGGAATAGACAAGAGCTACTCGTTGCTCAACGAAATGGACTCAACACCCCATATTAAACGCCTAAGAATGTACCTGACTAGGAAGTATCTTAAAACCTATGGACTGCTATGTCTCCGAAAGAGAATCAAGCGTGTGTACAGGGGCATAAACGCAGCAGTGATAGGACTGGAGAGGTTCGGTGAGCAAATGAAGACCCTTTGAAGTCATATTGCATGGTACCCATTCCATGGGTCTCAACTCTCCAGGTTTAAGGTATTCTTCCTTCAGCTTAAACATGCATGTGGAACCCAGAGTATGATCAACCGTGTGATCGGGAGACGTGTTCCCATATGTGTCAGTTTTCGTCCCCTGGTACTCGGGTGCAACATTCCAGACGCTTTACTAACACTCTCCCGACTTGGAGAGTCAGTGCCTTTAACCTCCTCTTTGGCCCAGTTTCCAATTTCTGCGGAAGATGAACAGGAATAGGGAGAACCAATGACAGACTAGCTGGAGGTGTCTGGATGGGAAATTTAACTCTCATTTCGCACCAGGAAGAGGAATTAACCAAAGGCTCAGCGTGCCGTGCCGGAACCAGATTAGGGCCTGAAACAATCCTGCGGTGTTGCGGCCAGCTCACGAGAAAGCGAGTTGAAGAAAGGAGCTCAGGGGCACTGTAATTCACAAACCTGCAGAGTTATAAATGACAGCTATCGTCCAAAAATATACTGAAGTAAGGCTGCCAAGAGGACTTGAAAGCGGGGCAGAACTGCAAGAAACCGATTTCAGGAGGTAGACTGGAATTGCATTTAAAGCATAGGAAAAGAGGCAGAACGTCCACAATGATGCACTTGGCCAAAAAGGGCGTATGCGTTTTTTCCTGAATATATTCAGGAAAAAACGCATACGCCCTTTTTGGCCAACCAAGCAAGCTTGCAAAGGAAATCTGCACTACAATGAAGTCTCACTTCCCCCCGGTCAAAAGGGCCATCTGAAAAAAGTGTAAAATCCAGAAAGGCAGGACAGGCCATGGAGAACTGGGAGCCTTGTTATGCTGATGGGCGGGATGTCAATTGCCAACAGCCACTCGGGAGAAGTGTATGGTGTTTCCTGAAACATCTAAAAAACAAAGCAACAGAGCCTAGGGCACTTCCACTTATGGTCCTATAGCTTAGAGAAATTAAAATCACAAAGACACAGCCACCCCAAAGGTTGGGACGGCTCTGTTTACAAGAACCTGGTTTATGGTACAAGTTCAATATCGCAGAAAGTGAAAAATGGATAAAGAAGTTGTGGTACTTACGTACAATGCAGTATCACTCAGCAAGGAAATCTATGTCATCAGGCCCGTAGCAGCATAATGAGTGGATTCAGGTATGATGATTCTAACTGAAATAAGTCACACAGAAAAAGAAACATCATAAGATATCACTAATACACGGAATGTAAACTTGGCTACACAGGAACTGAATTACAAAACAGAACAGGTTCTCAAATTTAGAAACCCAACTTATGCTTGCTTAAGGGGAAAGGTGAGTTGGGGTGCTGCATAAAACCAGAGATTGAAATGAGCACAGATAAAGTTCCTTAAGCCAAATATGGAATAGACAAGAGCTACTCGTTGCTCAACGAAATGGACTCAACACCCCATATTAAACGCCTAAGAATGTACCTGACTAGGAAGTATCTTAAAACCTATGGATTGCTATGTCTCCGAAAGAGAATCAAGTGTGTGTACAGGGGCATAAACGCAGCAGTGATAGGATTGGAGAGGTTCGGTGAGCAAATGAAGACCCTTTGAAGTCATATTGCATGGTACCCATTCCACGGGTCTCAACTCTCCAGGTTTAAGGTATTCTTCCTTCAGCTAAAACATGCATGTGGAACCCAGAGTATGATCAACCGTGTGATCGGGAGACGTGTTCCAATATGTGTCAGTTTTCGTCCCCTGGTACTCGGGTGCAACATTCCAGACGCTTTACTAACACTCTCCCGACTTGGAGAGTCAGTGCCTTTAACCTCCTCTTTGGCCCAGTTTCCAATTTCTGCGGAAGATGAACAGGAATAGGGAGAACCAATGACAGACTAGCTGGAGGTGTCTGGATGGGCAAATTTAACTCTCATTTCCCACCAGGAAGAGGAATTAACCAAAGGCTCAGCGTGCCGTGCCGGAACCAGATTAGGGCCTGAAACAATCCTGCGGTGTTGCGGCCAGCTCACGAGAAAGCGAGTTGAAGAAAGGAGCTCAGGGGCACTGTAATTCACAAAACTGCAGAGTTATAAATGACAGCTATCGTCCAAAAATATACTGAAGTAAGGCTGCCAAGAGGACTTGAAAGCGGGGCAGAATTGCAGGAAACCGATTTCAGGAGGTAGACTGGAATTGCATTTAAAGCATAGGAAAAGAGGCAGAACGTCCACAATGATGCACTTGGCCAAAAAGGGCGTATGCGTTTTTTCCTGAATATATTCAGGAAAAAACGCATACGCCCTTTTTGGCCAACCAAGCAAGCTTGCAAAGGAAATCTGCACTACAATGAAGTCTCACTTCCCCCCGGTCAAAAGGGCCATCTGAAAAAAGTGTAAAATCCAGAAAGGCAGGACAGGCCATGGAGAACTGGGAGCCTTGTTATGCTGATGGGCGGGATGTCAATTGCCAACAGCCACTCGGGAGAAGTGTATGGTGTTTCCTGAAACATCTAAAAAACAAAGCAACAGAGCCTAGGGCACTTCCACTTATGGTCCTATAGCTTAGAGAAATTAAAATCACAAAGACACAGCCACCCCAAAGGTTGGGACGGCTCTGTTTACAAGAACCTGGTTTACGGTACAAGTTCAATATCGCAGAAAGTGAAAAATGGATAAAGAAGTTGTGGTACTTACGTACAATGCAGTATCACTCAGCAAGGAAATCTATGTCATCAGGCCCGTAGCAGCATAATGAGTGGATTCAGGTATGATGATTCTAACTGAAATAAGTCACACAGAAAAAGAAACATCATAAGATATCACTAATACACGGAATGTAAACTTGGCTACACAGGAACTGAATTCCAAAACAGAACTGGTTCTCAAATTTAGAAACCCAAGTTATGCTTGCTTAAGGGGAAAGGTGAGTTGGGGTGCTGCATAAAATCAGAGATTGAAATGAGCACAGATAAAGTTCCTTAAGCCAAATATGGAATAGACAAGAGCTACTCCTTGCACAACGAAATGGACTCAACACCCCATATTAAATGCCTAAGAGTGTACCTGACTAGGAAGTATCTTAAAACCTATGGATTGCTATGTCTCCGAAAGAGAATCAAGCGTGTGTACAGGGGCATAAACGCAGCAGTGATAGGACTGGAGAGGTTCGGTGAGCAAATGAAGACCCTTTGAAGTCATATTGCATGGTACCCATTCCACGGGTCTCAACTCTCCAGGTTTAAGGTATTCTTCCTTCAGCTAAAACATGCATGTGGAACCCAGAGTATGATCAACCGTGTGATCGGGAGACGTGTTCCAATATGTGTCAGTTTTCGTCCCCTGGTACTCGGGTGCAACATTCCAGACGCTTTACTAACACTCTCCCGACTTGGAGAGTCAGTGCCTTTAACCTCCTCTTTGGCCCAGTTTCCAATTTCTGCGGAAGATGAACAGGAATAGGGAGAACCAATGACAGACTAGCTGGAGGTGTCTGGATGGGCAAATTTAACTCTCATTTCCCACCAGGAAGAGGAATTAACCAAAGGCTCAGCGTGCCGTGCCGGAACCAGATTAGGGCCTGAAACAATCCTGCGGTGTTGCGGCCAGCTCACGAGAAAGCGAGTTGAAGAAAGGAGCTCAGGGGCACTGTAATTCACAAAACTGCAGAGTTATAAATGACAGCTATCGTCCAAAAATATACTGAAGTAAGGCTGCCAAGAGGACTTGAAAGCGGGGCAGAATTGCAGGAAACCGATTTCAGGAGGTAGACTGGAATTGCATTTAAAGCATAGGAAAAGAGGCAGAACGTCCACAATGATGCACTTGGCCAAAAAGGGCGTATGCGTTTTTTCCTGAATATATTCAGGAAAAAACGCATACGCCCTTTTTGGCCAACCAAGCAAGCTTGCAAAGGAAATCTGCACTACAATGAAGTCTCACTTCCCCCCGGTCAAAAGGGCCATCTGAAAAAAGTGTAAAATCCAGAAAGGCAGGACAGGCCATGGAGAACTGGGAGCCTTGTTATGCTGATGGGCGGGATGTCAATTGCCAACAGCCACTCGGGAGAAGTGTATGGTGTTTCCTGAAACATCTAAAAAACAAAGCAACAGAGCCTAGGGCACTTCCACTTATGGTCCTATAGCTTAGAGAAATTAAAATCACAAAGACACAGCCACCCCAAAGGTTGGGACGGCTCTGTTTACAAGAACCTGGTTTACGGTACAAGTTCAATATCGCAGAAAGTGAAAAATGGATAAAGAAGTTGTGGTACTTACGTACAATGCAGTATCACTCAGCAAGGAAATCTATGTCATCAGGCCCGTAGCAGCATAATGAGTGGATTCAGGTATGATGATTCTAACTGAAATAAGTCACACAGAAAAAGAAACATCATAAGATATCACTAATACACGGAATGTAAACTTGGCTACACAGGAACTGAATTCCAAAACAGAACAGGTTCTCAAATTTAGAAACCCAACTTATGCTTGCTTAAGGGGAAAGGTGAGTTGGGGTGCTGCATAAAACCAGAGATTGAAATGAGCACAGATAAAGTTCCTTAAGCCAAATATGGAATAGACAAGAGCTACTCCTTGCACAACGAAATGGACTCAACACCCCATATTAAATGCCTAAGAGTGTACCTGACTAGGAAGTATCTAAAAACCTATGGATTGCTATGTCTCCGAAAGAGAATCAAGCGTGTCTACAGGGGCATAAACGCAGCAGTGATAGGACTGGAGAGGTTCGGTGAGCAAATGAAGACCCTTTGAAGTCATATTGCATGGTACCCATTCCACGGGTCTCAACTCTCCAGGTTTAAGGGATTCTTCCTTCAGCTAAAACATGCATGTGGAACCCAGAGTATGGTCAACCGTGTGATCGGGAGATGTGTTCCAATATGTGTCAGATTTCGTCCCCTGGTACTCGGGTGCAACATACCAGACGCTTTACTAACACTCTCCTGACGTGGAGAGTCAGTGCCTTTAACCTCCTGTTTGGCCCAGTTTGCAATTTCTGCGGAAGATGAACAGGAATAGGGAGAACCAATGAGAGACTAGCTGGAGGTGTCTGGACTGGCAAATTTAACTCTCATTTCCCACCAGGAAGAGGAATTAACCAAAGGCTCAGCGTGCCGTGCCGGAACCAGATTAGGGCCTGAAGCCATCCTGCGGTGTTGCGGCCAGCTCACGAGAAAGCGAGTTGAAGAAAGGAGCTCAGGGGCACTGTAATTCACAAACCTGCAGAGTTATAAATGACAGCTATCGTCCAAAAATATACTGAAGTAAGGC
Source organism: Lagenorhynchus albirostris (assembly GCF_949774975.1). NCBI lineage: Eukaryota > Metazoa > Chordata > Mammalia > Artiodactyla > Delphinidae > Lagenorhynchus > Lagenorhynchus albirostris. The sequence continues at coordinate 950,644 of NW_026783508.1, read as the reverse complement.
TGCCAAGAGGACTTGAAAGCGGGGCAGAATTGCAGGAAACCGATTTCAGGAGGTAGACTGGAATTGCATTTAAAGCATAGGAAAAGAGGCAGAACGTCCACAATGATGCACTTGGCCAAAAAGGGCGTATGCGTTTTTTCCTGAATATATTCAGGAAAAAACGCATACGCCCTTTTTGGCCAACCAAGCAAGCTTGCAAAGGAAATCTGCACTACAATGAAGTCTCACTTCCCCCCGGTCAAAAGGGCCATCTGAAAAAAGTGTAAAATCCAGAAAGGCAGGACAGACCATGGAGAACTGGGAGCCTTGTTATGCTGATGGGCGGGATGTCAATTGCCAACAGCCACTCGGGAGAAGTGTATGGTGTTTCCTGAAACATCTAAAAAACAAAGCAACAGAGCCTAGGGCACTTCCACTTATGGTCCTATAGCTTAGGGAAATTAAAATCACAAAGACACAGCCACCCCAAAGGTTGGGACGGCTCTGTTTACAAGAACCTGGTTTACGGTACAAGTTCAATATCGCAGAAAGTGAAAAATGGATAAAGAAGTTGTGGTACTTACGTACAATGCAGTATCACTCAGCAAGGAAATCTATGTCATCAGGCCCGTAGCAGCATAATGAGTGGATTCAGGTATGATGATTCTAACTGAAATAAGTCACACAGAAAAAGAAACATCATAAGATATCACTAATACACGGAATGTAAACTTGGCTACACAGGAACTGAATTCCAAAACAGAACAGGTTCTCAAATTTAGAAACCCAACTTATGCTTGCTTAAGGGGAAAGGTGAGTTGGGGTGCTGCATAAAACCAGAGATTGAAATGAGCACAGATAAAGTTCCTTAAGCCAAATATGGAATAGACAAGAGCTACTCCTTGCACAACGAAATGGACTCAACACCCCATATTAAATGCCTAAGAGTGTACCTGACTAGGAAGTATCTAAAAACCTATGGATTGCTATGTCTCCGAAAGAGAATCAAGCGTGTCTACAGGGGCATAAACGCAGCAGTGATAGGACTGGAGAGGTTCGGTGAGCAAATGAAGACCCTTTGAAGTCATATTGCATGGTACCCATTCCACGGGTCTCAACTCTCCAGGTTTAAGGGATTCTTCCTTCAGCTAAAACATGCATGTGGAACCCAGAGTATGGTCAACCGTGTGATCGGGAGATGTGTTCCAATATGTGTCAGATTTCGTCCCCTGGTACTCGGGTGCAACATACCAGACGCTTTACTAACACTCTCCTGACGTGGAGAGTCAGTGCCTTTAACCTCCTGTTTGGCCCAGTTTGCAATTTCTGCGGAAGATGAACAGGAATAGGGAGAACCAATGAGAGACTAGCTGGAGGTGTCTGGACGGGCAAATTTAACTCTCATTTCCCACCAGGAAGAGGAATTAACCAAAGGCTCAGCGTGCCGTGCCGGAACCAGATTAGGGCCTGAAGCCATCCTGCGGTGTTGCGGCCAGCTCACGAGAAAGCGAGTTGAAGAAAGGAGCTCAGGGGCACTGTAATTCACAAACCTGCCGAGTTATAAATGACAGCTATCGTCCAAAAATATACTGAAGTAAGGCTGCCAAGAGGACTTGAAAGCGGGGCAGAATTGCAGGAAACCGATTTCAGGAGGTAGACTGGAATTGCATTTAAAGCATAGGAAAAGAGGCAGAACGTCCACAATGATGCACTTGGCCAAAAAGGGCGTATGCGTTTTTTCCTGAATATATTCAGGAAAAAACGCATACGCCCTTTTTGGCCAACCAAGCAAGCTTGCAAAGGAAATCTGCACTACAATGAAGTCTCACTTCCCCCCGGTCAAAAGGGCCATCTGAAAAAAGTGTAAAATCCAGAAAGGCAGGACAGACCATGGAGAACTGGGAGCCTTGTTATGCTGATGGGCGGGATGTCAATTGCCAACAGCCACTCGGGAGAAGTGTATGGTGTTTCCTGAAACATCTAAAAAACAAAGCAACAGAGCCTAGGGCACTTCCACTTATGGTCCTATAGCTTAGGGAAATTAAAATCACAAAGACACAGCCACCCCAAAGGTTGGGACGGCTCTGTTTACAAGAACCTGGTTTACGGTACAAGTTCAATATCGCAGAAAGTGAAAAATGGATAAAGAAGTTGTGGTACTTACGTACAATGCAGTATCACTCAGCAAGGAAATCTATGTCATCAGGCCCGTAGCAGCATAATGAGTGGATTCAGGTATGATGATTCTAACTGAAATAAGTCACACAGAAAAAGAAACATCATAAGATATCACTAATACACGGAATGTAAACTTGGCTACACAGGAACTGAATTCCAAAACAGAACAGGTTCTCAAATTTAGAAACCCAACTTATGCTTGCTTAAGGGGAAAGGTGAGTTGGGGTGCTGCATAAAACCAGAGATTGAAATGAGCACAGATAAAGTTCCTTAAGCCAAATATGGAATAGACAAGAGCTACTCCTTGCTCAACGAAATGGACTCAACACCCCATATTAAACGCCTAAGAATCTACCTGACTAGGAAGTATCTTAAAACCTATGGACTGCTATGTCTCCGAAAGAGAATCAAGCGTGTGTACAGGGGCATAAACGCAGCAGTGATAGGACTGGAGAGGTTCGGTGATCAAATGAAGACCCTTTGAAGTCATATTGCATGGTACCCATTCCACGGGTCTCAACTCTCCAGGTTTAAGGTATTCTTCCTTCAGCTTAAACATGCATGTGGAACCCAGAGTATGCTCAACCGTGTGATCGGGAGACGTGTTGCCATATGTGTCAGTTTTCGTCCCCTGGTACTCGGGTGCAACATTCCAGACGCTTTACTAACACTCTCCCGACTTGGAGAGTCAGTGCCTTTAACCTCCTCTTTGGCCCAGTTTCCAATTTCTGCGGAAGATGAACAGGAATAGGGAGAACCAATGACAGACTAGCTGGAGGTGTCTGGATGGGCAAATTTAACTCTCATTTCGCACCAGGAAGAGGAATTAACCAAAGGCTCAGCGTGCCGTGCCGGAACCAGATTAGGGCCTGAAACAATCCTGCGGTGTTGCGGCCAGCTCACGAGAAAGCGAGTTGAAGAAAGGAGCTCAGGGGCACTGTAATTCACAAAACTGCAGAGTTATAAATGACAGCTATCGTCCAAAAATATACTGAAGTAAGGCTGCCAAGAGGACTTGAAAGCGGGGCAGAATTGCAGGAAACCGATTTCAGGAGGTAGACTGGAATTGCATTTAAAGCATAGGAAAAGAGGCAGAACGTCCACAATGATGCACTTGGCCAAAAAGGGCGTATGCGTTTTTTCCTGAATATATTCAGGAAAAAACGCATACGCCCTTTTTGGCCAACCAAGCAAGCTTGCAAAGGAAATCTGCACTACAATGAAGTCTCACTTCCCCCCGGTCAAAAGGGCCATCTGAAAAAAGTGTAAAATCCAGAAAGGCAGGACAGGCCATGGAGAACTGGGAGCCTTGTTATGCTGATGGGCGGGATGTCAATTGCCAACAGCCACTCGGGAGAAGTGTATGGTGTTTCCTGAAACATCTAAAAAACAAAGCAACAGAGCCTAGGGCACTTCCACTTATGGTCCTATAGCTTAGGGAAATTAAAATCACAAAGACACAGCCACCCCAAAGGTTGGGACGGCTCTGTTTACAAGAACCTGGTTTACGGTACAAGTTCAATATCGCAGAAAGTGAAAAATGGATAAAGAAGTTGTGGTACTTACGTACAATGCAGTATCACTCAGCAAGGAAATCTATGTCATCAGGCCCGTAGCAGCATAATGAGTGGATTCAGGTATGATGATTCTAACTGAAATAAGTCACACAGAAAAAGAAACATCATAAGATATCACTAATACACGGAATGTAAACTTGGCTACACAGGAACTGAATTCCAAAACAGAACAGGTTCTCAAATTTAGAAACCCAACTTATGCTTGCTTAAGGGGAAAGGTGAGTTGGGGTGCTGCATAAAACCAGAGATTGAAATGAGCACAGATAAAGTTCCTTAAGCCAAATATGGAATAGACAAGAGCTACTCCTTGCACAACGAAATGGACTCAACACCCCATATTAAATGCCTAAGAGTGTACCTGACTAGGAAGTATCTAAAAACCTATGGATTGCTATGTCTCCGAAAGAGAATCAAGCGTGTGTACAGGGGCATAAACGCAGCAGTGATAGGACTGGAGAGGTTCGGTGAGCAAATGAAGACCCTTTGAAGTCATATTGCATGGTACCCATTCCACGGGTCTCAACTCTCCAGGTTTAAGGGATTCTTCCTTCAGCTAAAACATGCATGTGGAACCCAGAGTATGGTCAACCGTGTGATCGGGAGATGTGTTCCAATATGTGTCAGATTTCGTCCCCTGGTACTCGGGTGCAACATACCAGACGCTTTACTAACACTCTCCTGACGTGGAGAGTCAGTGCCTTTAACCTCCTGTTTGGCCCAGTTTGCAATTTCTGCAGAAGATGAACAGGAATAGGGAGAACCAATGAGAGACTAGCTGGAGGTGTCTGGACGGGCAAATTTAACTCTCATTTCCCACCAGGAAGAGGAATTAACCAAAGGCTCAGCGTGCCGTGCCGGAACCAGATTAGGGCCTGAAGCCATCCTGCGGTGTTGCGGCCAGCTCACGAGAAAGCGAGTTGAAGAAAGGAGCTCAGGGGCACTGTAATTCACAAACCTGCAGAGTTATAAATGACAGCTATCGTCCAAAAATATACTGAAGTAAGGCTGCCAAGAGGACTTGAAAGCGGGGCAGAATTGCAGGAAACCGATTTCAGGAGGTAGACTGGAATTGCATTTAAAGCATAGGAAAAGAGGCAGAACGTCCACAATGATGCACTTGGCCAAAAAGGGCGTATGCGTTTTTTCCTGAATATATTCAGGAAAAAACGCATACGCCCTTTTTGGCCAACCAAGCAAGCTTGCAAAGGAAATCTGCACTACAATGAAGTCTCACTTCCCCCCGGTCAAAAGGGCCATCTGAAAAAAGTGTAAAATCCAGAAAGGCAGGACAGGCCATGGAGAACTGGGAGCCTTGTTATGCTGATGGGCGGGATGTCAATTGCCAACAGCCACTCGGGAGAAGTGTATGGTGTTTCCTGAAACATCTAAAAAACAAAGCAACAGAGCCTAGGGCACTTCCACTTATGGTCCTATAGCTTAGGGAAATTAAAATCAAAAAGACACAGCCACCCCAAAAGTTGGGACGGCTCTGTTTACAAGAACCTGGTTTACGGTACAAGTTCAATATCGCAGAAAGTGAAAAATGGATAAAGAAGTTGTGGTACTTACGTACAATGCAATATCACACAGCAATGAAATCTATGTCATCAGGCCCGTAGCAGCATAATGAGTGGATTCAGGTACGATGATTCTAACTGAAATAAGTCACACAGAAAAAGAAACATCATAAGATATCACTAATACACGGAATGTAAACTTGGCTACACAGGAACTGAATTCCAAAACAGAACAGGTTCTCAAATTTAGAAACCCAACTTATGCTTGCTTAAGGGGAAAGGTGAGTTGGGGTGCTGCATAAAACCAGAGATTGAAATGAGCACAGATAAAGTTCCTTAAGCCAAATATGGAATAGACAAGAGCTACTCGTTGCTCAACGAAATGGACTCAACACCCCATATTAAACGCCTAAGAATGTACCTGACTAGGAAGTATCTTAAAACCTATGGACTGCTATGTCTCCGAAAGAGAATCAAGCGTGTGTACAGGGGCATAAACGCAGCAGTGATAGGACTGGAGAGGTTCGGTGAGCAAATGAAGACCCTTTGAAGTCATATTGCATGGTACCCATTCCACGGGTCTCAACTCTCCAGGTTTAAGGGATTCTTCCTTCAGCTAAAACATGCATGTGGAACCCAGAGTATGGTCAACCGTGTGATCGGGAGATGTGTTCCAATATGTGTCAGATTTCGTCCCCTGGTACTCGGGTGCAACATACCAGACGCTTTACTAACACTCTCCTGACGTGGAGAGTCAGTGCCTTTAACCTCCTGTTTGGCCCAGTTTGCAATTTCTGCGGAAGATGAACAGGAATAGGGAGAACCAATGAGAGACTAGCTGGAGGGGTCTGGACGGGCAAATTTAACTCTCATTTCCCACCAGGAAGAGGAATTAACCAAAGGCTCAGCGTGCCGTGCCGGAACCAGATTAGGGCCTGAAGCCATTCTGCGGTGTTGCGGCCAGCTCACGAGAAAGCGAGTTGAAGAAAGGAGCTCAGGGGCACTGTAATTCACAAACCTGCCGAGTTATAAATGACAGCTATCGTCCAAAAATATACTGAAGTAAGGCTGCCAAGAGGACTTGAAAGCGGGGCAGAATTGCAGGAAACCGATTTCAGGAGGTAGACTGGAATTGCATTTAAAGCATAGGAAAAGAGGCAGAACGTCCACAATGATGCACTTGGCCAAAAAGGGCGTATGCGTTTTTTCCTGAATATATTCAGGAAAAAACGCATACGCCCTTTTTGGCCAACCAAGCAAGCTTGCAAAGGAAATCTGCACTACAATGAAGTCTCACTTCCCCCCGGTCAAAAGGGCCATCTGAAAAAAGTGTAAAATCCAGAAAGGCAGGACAGGCCATGGAGAACTGGGAGCCTTGTTATGCTGATGGGCGGGATGTCAATTGCCAACAGCCACTCGGGAGAAGTGTATGGTGTTTCCTGAAACATCTAAAAAACAAAGCAACAGAGCCTAGGGCACTTCCACTTATGGTCCTATAGCTTAGGGAAATTAAAATCAAAAAGACACAGCCACCCCAAAAGTTGGGACGGCTCTGTTTACAAGAACCTGGTTTACGGTACAAGTTCAATATCGCAGAAAGTGAAAAATGGATAAAGAAGTTGTGGTACTTACGTACAATGCAATATCACACAGCAATGAAATCTATGTCATCAGGCCCGTAGCAGCATAATGAGTGGATTCAGGTACGATGATTCTAACTGAAATAAGTCACACAGAAAAAGAAACATCATAAGATATCACTAATACACGGAATGTAAACTTGGCTACACAGGAACTGAATTCCAAAACAGAACAGGTTCTCAAATTTAGAAACCCAACTTATGTTTGCTTAAGGGGAAAGGTGAGTTGGGGTGCTGCATAAAACCAGAGATTGAAATGAGCACAGATAAAGTTCCTTAAGCCAAATATGGAATAGACAAGAGCTACTCCTTGCTCAACGAAATGGACTCAACACCCCATATTAAACGCCTAAGAATGTACCTGACTAGGAAGTATCTTAAAACCTATGGACTGCTATGTCTCCGAAAGAGAATCAAGCGTGTGTACAGGGGCATAAACGCAGCAGTGATAGGACTGGAGAGGTTCGGTGAGCAAATGAAGACCCTTTGAAGTCATATTGCATAGTACCCATTCCACGGGTCTCAACTCTCCAGGTTTAAGGTATTCTTCCTTCAGCTAAAACATGCCTGTGGAACCCAGAGTATGCTCAACCGTGTGATCGGGAGACGTGTTGCCATATGTGTCAGTTTTCGTCCCCTGGTACTCGGGTGCAACATTCCAGACGCTTTACTAACACTCTCCCGACTTGGAGAGTCAGTGCCTTTAACCTCCTCTTTGGCCCAGTTTCCAATTTCTGCGGAAGATGAACAGGAATAGGGAGAACCAATGACAGACTAGCTGGAGGTGTCTGGATGGACAAATTTAACTCTCATTTCCCACCAGGAAGAGGAATTAACCAAAGGCTCAGCGTGCCGTGCCGGAACCAGATTAGGGCCTGAAACAATCCTGCAGTGTTGCGGCCAGCTCACGAGAAAGCGAGTTGAAGAAAGGAGCTCAGGGGCACTGTAATTCACAAAACTGCAGAGTTATAAATGACAGCTATCGTCCAAAAATATACTGAAGTAAGGCTGCCAAGAGGACTTGAAAGCGGGGCAGAATTGCAGGAAACCGATTTCAGGAGGTAGACTGGAATTGCATTTAAAGCATAGGAAAAGAGGCAGAACGTCCACAATGATGCACTTGGCCAAAAAGGGCGTATGCGTTTTTTCCTGAATATATTCAGGAAAAAACGCATACGCCCTTTTTGGCCAACCAAGCAAGCTTGCAAAGGAAATCTGCACTACAATGAAGTCTCACTTCCCCCCGGTCAAAAGGGCCATCTGAAAAAAGTGTAAAATCCAGAAAGGCAGGACAGGCCATGGAGAACTGGGAGCCTTGTTATGCTGATGGGCGGGATGTCAATTGCCAACAGCCACTCGGGAGAAGTGTATGGTGTTTCCTGAAACATCTAAAAAACAAAGCAACAGAGCCTAGGGCACTTCCACTTATGGTCCTATAGCTTAGAGAAATTAAAATCACAAAGACACAGCCACCCCAAAGGTTGGGACGGCTCTGTTTACAAGAACCTGGTTTACGGTACAAGTTCAATATCGCAGAAAGTGAAAAATGGATAAAGAAGTTGTGGTACTTACGTACAATGCAGTATCACTCAGCAAGGAAATCTATGTCATCAGGCCCGTAGCAGCATAATGAGTGGATTCAGGTATGATGATTCTAACTGAAATAAGTCACACAGAAAAAGAAACACCATAAGATATCACTAATACACGGAATGTAAACTTGGCTACACAGGAACTGAATTCCAAAACAGAACAGGTTCTCAAATTTAGAAACCCAACTTATGCTTGCTTAAGGGGAAAGGTGAGTTGGGGTGCTGCATAAAACCAGAGATTGAAATGAGCACAGATAAAGTTCCTTAAGCCAAATATGGAATAGACAAGAGCTACTCCTTGCACAACGAAATGGACTCAACACCCCATATTAAATGCCTAAGAGTGTACCTGACTAGGAAGTATCTAAAAACCTATGGATTGCTATGTCTCCGAAAGAGAATCAAGCGTGTGTACAGGGGCATAAACGCAGCAGTGATAGGACTGGAGAGGTTCGGTGAGCAAATGAAGACCCTTTGAAGTCATATTGCATGGTAGCCATTCCACGGGTCTCAACTCTCCAGGTTTAAGGGATTCTTCCTTCAGCTAAAACATGCATGTGGAACCCAGAGTATGGTCAACCGTGTGATCGGGAGATGTGTTCCAATATGTGTCAGTTTTCGTCCCCTGGTACTCGGGTGCAACATACCAGACGCTTTACTAACACTCTCCTGACTTGGAGAGTCAGTGCCTTTAACCTCCTGTTTGGCCCAGTTTGCAATTTCTGCGGAAGATGAACAGGAATAGGGAGAACCAATGAGAGACTAGCTGGAGGTGTCTGGACGGGCAAATTTAACTCTCATTTCCCACCAGGAAGAGGAATTAACCAAAGGCTCAGCGTGCCGTGCCGGAACCAGACTAGGGCCTGAAGCCATCCTGCGGTGTTGCGGCCTGCTCACGAGAAAGCGAGTTGAAGAAAGGAGCTCAGGGGCACTGTAATTCACAACCCTGCAGAGTTATAAATGACAGCTATCGTCCAAAAATATACTGAAGTAAGGCTGCCAAGAGGACTTGAAAGCGGGGCAGAATTGCAGGAAACCGATTTCAGGAGGTAGACAGGAATTGCATTTAAAGCATAGGAAAAGAGGCAGAACGTCCACAATGATGCACTTGGCCAAAAAGGGCGTATGCGTTTTTTCCTGAATATATTCAGGAAAAAACGCATACGCCCTTTTTGGCCAACCAAGCAAGCTTGCAAAGGAAATCTGCACTACAATGAAGTCTCACTTCCCCCCGGTCAAAAGGGCCATCTGAAAAAAGTGTAAAATCCAGAAAGGCAGGACAGGCCATGGAGAACTGGGAGCCTTGTTATGCTGATGGGCGGGATGTCAATTGCCAACAGCCACTCGGGAGAAGTGTATGGTGTTTCCTGAAACATCTAAAAAACAAAGCAACAGAGCCTAGGGCACTTCCACTTATGGTCCTATAGCTTAGGGAAATTAAAATCAAAAAGACACAGCCACCCCAAAAGTTGGGATGGCTCTGTTTACAAGAACCTGGTTTACGGTACAAGTTCAATATCGCAGAAAGTGAAAAATGCATAAAGAAGTTGTGGTACTTATGTACAATGCAATATCACACAGCAATGAAATCTATGTCATCAGGCCCGTAGCAGCATAATGAGTGGATTAAGGTACGATGATTCTAACTGAAATAAGTCACACAGAAAAAGAAACATCATAAGATATCACTAATACACGGAATGTAAACTTGGCTACACAGGAACTGAATTCCAAAACAGAACAGGTTCTCAAATTTAGAAACCCAACTTATGCTTGCTTAAGGGGAAAGGTGAGTTGGGGTGCTGCATAAAACCAGAGACTGAAATGAGCACAGATAAAGTTCCTTAAGCCAAATATGGAATAGACAAGAGCTACTCGTTGCTCAACGAAATGGACTCAACACCCCATATTAAACGCCTAAGAATGTACCTGACTAGGAAGTATCTTAAAACCTATGGATTGCTATGTCTCCGAAAGAGAATCAAGCGTGTGTACAGGGGCATAAACGCAGCAGTGATAGGATTGGAGAGGTTCGGTGAGCAAATGAAGACCCTTTGAAGTCATATTGCATGGTACCCATTCCACGGGTCTCAACTCTCCAGGTTTAAGGTATTCTTCCTTCAGCTAAAACATGCATGTGGAACCCAGAGTATGATCAACCGTGTGATCGGGAGACGTGTTCCAATATGTGTCAGTTTTCGTCCCCTGGTACTCGGGTGCAACATTCCAGACGCTTTACTAACACTCTCCCGACTTGGAGAATCAGTGCCTTTAACCTCCTCTTTGGCCCAGTTTCCAATTTCTGCGGAAGATGAACAGGAATAGGGAGAACCAATGACAGACTAGCTGGAGGTGTCTGGATGGGCAAATTTAACTCTCATTTCGCACCAGGAAGAGGAATTAACCAAAGGCTCAGCGTGCCGTGCCGGAACCAGATTAGGGCCTGAAACAATCCTGCGGTGTTGCGGCCAGCTCACGAGAAAGCGAGTTGAAGAAAGGAGCTCAGGGGCACTGTAATTCACAAAACTGCAGAGTTATAAATGACAGCTATCGTCCAAAAATATACTGAAGTAAGGCTGCCAAGAGGACTTGAAAGCGGGGCAGAATTGCAGGAAACCGATTTCAGGAGGTAGACTGGAATTGCATTTAAAGCATAGGAAAAGAGGCAGAACGTCCACAATGATGCACTTGGCCAAAAAGGGCGTATGCGTTTTTTCCTGAATATATTCAGGAAAAAACGCATACGCCCTTTTTGGCCAACCAAGCAAGCTTGCAAAGGAAATCTGCACTACAATGAAGTCTCACTTCCCCCCGGTCAAAAGGGCCATCTGAAAAAAGTGTAAAATCCAGAAAGGCAGGACAGGCCATGGAGAACTGGGAGCCTTGTTATGCTGATGGGCGGGATGTCAATTGCCAACAGCCACTCGGGAGAAGTGTATGGTGTTTCCTGAAACATCTAAAAAACAAAGCAACAGAGCCTAGGGCACTTCCACTTATGGTCCTATAGCTTAGAGAAATTAAAATCACAAAGACACAGCCACCCCAAAGGTTGGGACGGCTCTGTTTACAAGAACCTGGTTTACGGTACAAGTTCAATATCGCAGAAAGTGAAAAATGGATAAAGAAGTTGTGGTACTTACGTACAATGCAGTATCACTCAGCAAGGAAATCTATGTCATCAGGCCCGTAGCAGCATAATGAGTGGATTCAGGTATGATGATTCTAACTGAAATAAGTCACACAGAAAAAGAAACATCATAAGATATCACTAATACACGGAATGTAAACTTGGCTACACAGGAACTGAATTACAAAACAGAACAGGTTCTCAAATTTAGAAACCCAACTTATGTTTGCTTAAGGGGAAAGGTGAGTTGGGGTGCTGCATAAAACCAGAGATTGAAATGAGCACAGATAAAGTTCCTTAAGCCAAATATGGAATAGACAAGAGCTACTCGTTGCTCAACGAAATGGACTCAACACCCCATATTAAACGCCTAAGAATGTACCTGACTAGGAAGTATCTTAAAACCTATGGACTGCTATGTCTCCGAAAGAGAATCAAGCGTGTGTACAGGGGCATAAACGCAGCAGTGATAGGACTGGAGAGGTTCGGTGAGCAAATGAAGACCCTTTGAAGTCATATTGCATGGTACCCATTTCCATGGGTCTCAACTCTCCAGGTTTAAGGTATTCTTCCTTCAGCTTAAACATGCATGTGGAACCCAGAGTATGATCAACCGTGTGATCGGGAGACGTGTTCCCATATGTGTCAGTTTTCGTCCCCTGGTACTCGGGTGCAACATTCCAGACGCTTTACTAACACTCTCCCGACTTGGAGAGTCAGTGCCTTTAACCTCCTCTTTGGCCCAGTTTCCAATTTCTGCGGAAGATGAACAGGAATAGGGAGAACCAATGACAGACTAGCTGGAGGTGTCTGGATGGGCAAATTTAACTCTCATTTCGCACCAGGAAGAGGAATTAACCAAAGGCTCAGCGTGCCGTGCCGGAACCAGATTAGGGCCTGAAACAATCCTGCGGTGTTGCGGCCAGCTCACGAGAAAGCGAGTTGAAGAAAGGAGCTCAGGGGCACTGTAATTCACAAAACTGCAGAGTTATAAATGACAGCTATCGTCCAAAAATATACTGAAGTAAGGCTGCCAAGAGGACTTGAAAGCGGGGCAGAATTGCAGGAAACCGATTTCAGGAGGTAGACTGGAATTGCATTTAAAGCATAGGAAAAGAGGCAGAACGTCCACAATGATGCACTTGGCCAAAAAGGGCGTATGCGTTTTTTCCTGAATATATTCAGGAAAAAACGCATACGCCCTTTTTGGCCAACCAAGCAAGCTTGCAAAGGAAATCTGCACTACAATGAAGTCTCACTTCCCCCCGGTCAAAAGGGCCATCTGAAAAAAGTGTAAAATCCAGAAAGGCAGGACAGGCCATGGAGAACTGGGAGCCTTGTTATGCTGATGGGCGGGATGTCAATTGCCAACAGCCACTCGGGAGAAGTGTATGGTGTTTCCTGAAACATCTAAAAAACAAAGCAACAGAGCCTAGGGCACTTCCACTTATGGTCCTATAGCTTAGAGAAATTAAAATCACAAAGACACAGCCACCCCAAAGGTTGGGACGGCTCTGTTTACAAGAACCTGGTTTACGGTACAAGTTCAATATCGCAGAAAGTGAAAAATGGATAAAGAAGTTGTGGTACTTACGTACAATGCAGTATCACTCAGCAAGGAAATCTATGTCATCAGGCCCGTAGCAGCATAATGAGTGGATTCAGGTATGATGATTCTAACTGAAATAAGTCACACAGAAAAAGAAACATCATAAGATATCACTAATACACGGAATGTAAATTTGGCTACACTGGAACTGAATTCCAAAACAGAACAGGTTCTCAAATTTAGAAACCCAACTTATGCTTGCTTAAGGGGAAAGGTGAGTTGGGGTGCTGCATAAAACCAGAGATTGAAATGAGCACAGATAAAGTTCCTTAAGCCAAATATGGAATAGACAAGAGCTACTCCTTGCACAACGAAATGGACTCAACACCCCATATTAAATGCCTAAGAGTGTACCTGACTAGGAAGTATCTAAAAACCTATGGATTGCTATGTCTCCGAAAGAGAATCAAGCGTGTGTACAGGGGCATAAACGCAGCAGTGATAGGATTGGAGAGGTTCGGTGAGCAAATGAAGACCCTTTGAAGTCATATTGCATGGTAGCCATTCCACGGGTCTCAACTCTCCAGGTTTAAGGGATTCTTCCTTCAGCTAAAACATGCATGTGGAACCCAGAGTATGGTCAACCGTGTGATCGGGAGATGTGTTCCAATATGTGTCAGTTTTCGTCCCCTGGTACTCGGGTGCAACATACCAGACGCTTTACTAACACTCTCCTGACTTGGAGAGTCAGTGCCTTTAACCTCCTGTTTGGCCCAGTTTGCAATTTCTGCGGAAGATGAACAGGAATAGGGAGAACCAATGAGAGACTAGCTGGAGGTGTCTGGACGGGCAAATTTAACTCTCATTTCCCACCAGGAAGAGGAATTAACCAAAGGCTCAGCGTGCCGTGCCGGAACCAGACTAGGGCCTGAAGCCATCCCGCGGTGTTGCGGCCAGCTCACGAGAAAGCGAGTTGAAGAAAGGAGCTCAGGGGCACTGTAATTCACAACCCTGCCGAGTTATAAATGACAGCTATCGTCCAAAAATATACTGAAGTAAGGCTGCCAAGAGGACTTGAAAGCGGGGCAGAATTGCAGGAAACCGATTTCAGGAGGTAGACTGGAATTGCATTTAAAGCATAGGAAAAGAGGCAGAACGTCCACAATGATGCACTTGGCCAAAAAGGGCGTATGCGTTTTTTCCTGAATATATCCAGGAAAAAACGCATACGCCCTTTTTGGCCAACCAAGCAAGCTTGCAAAGGAAATCTGCACTACAATGAAGTCTCACTTCCCCCCGGTCAAAAGGGCCATCTGAAAAAAGTGTAAAATCCAGAAAGGCAGGACAGGCCATGGAGAACTGGGAGCCTTGTTATGCTGATGGGCGGGATGTCAATTGCCAACAGCCACTCGGGAGAAGTGTATGGTGTTTCCTGAAACATCTAAAAAACAAAGCAACAGAGCCTAGGGCACTTCCACTTATGGTCCTATAGCTTAGGGAAATTAAAATCAAAAAGACACAGCCACCCCAAAAGTTGGGACGGCTCTGTTTACAAGAACCTGGTTTACGGTACAAGTTCAATATCGCAGAAAGTGAAAAATGGATAAAGAAGTTGTGGTACTTACGTACAATGCAATATCACACAGCAATGAAATCTATGTCATCAGGCCCGTAGCAGCATAATGAGTGGATTCAGGTACGATGATTCTAACTGAAATAAGTCACACAGAAAAAGAAACATCATAAGATATCACTAATACACGGAATGTAAACTTGGCTACACAGGAACTGAATTACAAAACAGAACAGGTTCTCAAATTTAGAAACCCAACTTATGCTTGCTTAAGGGGAAAGGTGAGTTGGGGTGCTGCATAAAACCAGAGATTGAAATGAGCACAGATAAAGTTCCTTAAGCCAAATATGGAATAGACAAGAGCTACTCGTTGCTCAACGAAATGGACTCAACACCCCATATTAAACGCCTAAGAATGTACCTGACTAGGAAGTATCTTAAAACCTATGGACTGCTATGTCTCCGAAAGAGAATCAAGCGTGTGTACAGGGGCATAAACGCAGCAGTGATAGGATTGGAGAGGTTCGGTGAGCAAATGAAGACCCTTTGAAGTCATATTGCATGGTACCCATTCCACGGGTCTCAACTCTCCAGGTTTAAGGGAATCTTACTTCAGCTAAAACATGCATGTGGAACCCAGAGTATGATCAACCGTGTGATCGGGAGACGTGTTCCAATATGTCTCAGTTTTCATCCTCTGGTACTCGGGTGCAACATTCCAGATGCTTTACTAACACTCTCCCGACTTCGAGAGTCAGTGCCTTTAACCTCCTGTTTGGCCCAGTTTACAATTTCTGCAGAAGATGAACACGAATAGGGAGAACCAATGAGAGACTAGCTGGAGGTGTCTGGACGGGCAAATTTAACTCTCATTTCCCACCAGGAAGAGGAATTAACCAAAGGCTAAGCGTGCCGTGCCAGAACCAGATTAGGGCCTGAAGCCATCCTGCGGTGTTGCGGCCAGCTCACGAGAAAGCGAGTTGAAGAAAGGAGCTCAGGGGCACTGTAATTCACAAACCTGCCGAGTTATAAATGACAGCTATCGTCCAAAAATATACTGAAGTAAGGCTGCCAAGAGGACTTGAAAGCAGGGCAGAATTGCAGGAAACCGATTTCAGGAGGTAGACTGGAATTGCATTTAAAGCATAGGAAAAGAGGCAGAACGTCCACAATGATGCACTTGGCCAAAAAGGGCGTATGCGTTTTTTCCTGAATATATTCAGAAAAAATGCATACGCCCTTTTTGGCCAACCAAGCAAGCTTGCAAAGGAAATCTGCACTACAATGAAGTCTCACTTCCCCCCGGTCAAAAGGGCCATCTGAAAAAGTGTAAAATCCAGAAAGGCAGAACAGGCCATGGAGAAGTGGGAGCCTTGTTATGCTGATGGGCGGGATGTAAATTGCCAACAGCCACTCGGGAGAAGTGTATGGTGTTTCCTGAAACATCTAAAAAACAAAGCAACAGATCCTAGGGCACTTCCACTTATGGTCCTATAGCTTAGAGAAATTAAAATCACAAAGACACAGCCACCCCAAAGGTTGGGACGGCTCTGTTTACAAGAACCTGTTTTACGGTACAAGTTCAATATCGCAGAAAGTGAAAAATGGATAAAGAAATTGTGGTACATACGTACAATGCAGTATCACTCAGCAAGGAAATCTATGTCATCAGGCCCGTAGCAGCATAATGAGTGGATTCAGGTATGATGATTCTAACTGAAATAAGTCACACAGAAAAAGAAACATCATAAGATATCACTAATACACGGAATGTAAACTTGGCTACACAGGAACTGAATTCCAAAACAGAACAGGTTCTCAAATTTAGAAACCCAACTTATGCTTGCTTAAGGGGAAAGGTGAGTTGGGGTGCTGCATAAAACCAGAGATTGAAATGAGCACAGATAAAGTTCCTTAAGCCAAATATGGAATAGACAAGAGCTACTCGTTGCTCAACGAAATGGACTCAACACCCCATATTAAACGCCTAAGAATGTACCTGACTAGGAAGTATCTTAAAACCTATGGATTGCTATGTCTCCGAAAGAGAATCAAGCGTGTGTACAGGGGCATAAACGCAGCAGTGATAGGATTGGAGAGGTTCGGTGAGCAAATGAAGACCCTTTGAAGTCATATTGCATGGTACCCATTCCACGGGTCTCAACTCTCCAGGTTTAAGGTATTCTTCCTTCAGCTAAAACATGCATGTGGAACCCAGAGTATGATCAACCGTGTGATTGGGAGACGTGTTCCAATATGTGTCAGTTTTCGTCCCCTGGTACTCGGATGCAACATTCCAGACGCTTTACTAACACTCTCCCGACTTGGAGAGTCAGTGCCTTTAACCTCCTGTTTGGCCCAGTTTGCAATTTCTGCGGAAGATGAACACGAATAGGGAGAACGAATGAGAGACTAGCTGGAGGGGTCTGGATGGGCAAATGTAACTCTCATTTCCCACCAGGAAGTGGAATTAACCAAAGGCTCAGCGTGCCGTGCCGGAACCAGACTAGGGCCTGAAGCCATCCTGCGGTGTTGCGGCCTGCTCACGAGAAAGCGAGTTGAAGAAAGGAGCTCAGGGGCACTGTAATTCACAACCCTGCAGAGTTATAAATGACAGCTATCGTCCAAAAATATACTGAAGTAAGGCTGCCAAGAGGACTTGAAAGCGGGGCAGAATTGCAGGAAACCGATTTC
This sequence comes from Lagenorhynchus albirostris, assembly GCF_949774975.1. Taxonomy (NCBI): domain Eukaryota; kingdom Metazoa; phylum Chordata; class Mammalia; order Artiodactyla; family Delphinidae; genus Lagenorhynchus; species Lagenorhynchus albirostris. The sequence goes on along the minus strand of NW_026783508.1, from coordinate 933,218 downwards.
AGGAGGTAGACAGGAATTGCATTTAAAGCATAGGAAAAGAGGCAGAACGTCCACAATGATGCACTTGGCCAAAAAGGGCGTATGCGTTTTTTCCTGAATATATTCAGGAAAAAACGCATACGCCCTTTTTGGCCAACCAAGCAAGCTTGCAAAGGAAATCTGCACTACAATGAAGTCTCACTTCCCCCCGGTCAAAAGGGCCATCTGAAAAAAGTGTAAAATCCAGAAAGGCAGGACAGGCCATGGAGAACTGGGAGCCTTGTTATGCTGATGGGCGGGATGTCAATTGCCAACAGCCACTCGGGAGAAGTGTATGGTGTTTCCTGAAACATCTAAAAAACAAAGCAACAGAGCCTAGGGCACTTCCACTTATGGTCCTATAGCTTAGGGAAATTAAAATCAAAAAGACACAGCCACCCCAAAAGTTGGGATGGCTCTGTTTACAAGAACCTGGTTTACGGTACAAGTTCAATATCGCAGAAAGTGAAAAATGCATAAAGAAGTTGTGGTACTTATGTACAATGCAATATCACACAGCAATGAAATCTATGTCATCAGGCCCGTAGCAGCATAATGAGTGGATTAAGGTACGATGATTCTAACTGAAATAAGTCACACAGAAAAAGAAACATCATAAGATATCACTAATACACGGAATGTAAACTTGGCTACACAGGAACTGAATTCCAAAACAGAACAGGTTCTCAAATTTAGAAACCCAACTTATGCTTGCTTAAGGGGAAAGGTGAGTTGGGGTGCTGCATAAAACCAGAGACTGAAATGAGCACAGATAAAGTTCCTTAAGCCAAATATGGAATAGACAAGAGCTACTCGTTGCTCAACGAAATGGACTCAACACCCCATATTAAACGCCTAAGAATGTACCTGACTAGGAAGTATCTTAAAACCTATGGATTGCTATGTCTCCGAAAGAGAATCAAGCGTGTGTACAGGGGCATAAACGCAGCAGTGATAGGATTGGAGAGGTTCGGTGAGCAAATGAAGACCCTTTGAAGTCATATTGCATGGTACCCATTCCACGGGTCTCAACTCTCCAGGTTTAAGGTATTCTTCCTTCAGCTAAAACATGCATGTGGAACCCAGAGTATGATCAACCGTGTGATCGGGAGACGTGTTCCAATATGTGTCAGTTTTCGTCCCCTGGTACTCGGGTGCAACATTCCAGACGCTTTACTAACACTCTCCCGACTTGGAGAATCAGTGCCTTTAACCTCCTCTTTGGCCCAGTTTCCAATTTCTGCGGAAGATGAACAGGAATAGGGAGAACCAATGACAGACTAGCTGGAGGTGTCTGGATGGGCAAATTTAACTCTCATTTCGCACCAGGAAGAGGAATTAACCAAAGGCTCAGCGTGCCGTGCCGGAACCAGATTAGGGCCTGAAACAATCCTGCGGTGTTGCGGCCAGCTCACGAGAAAGCGAGTTGAAGAAAGGAGCTCAGGGGCACTGTAATTCACAAAACTGCAGAGTTATAAATGACAGCTATCGTCCAAAAATATACTGAAGTAAGGCTGCCAAGAGGACTTGAAAGCGGGGCAGAATTGCAGGAAACCGATTTCAGGAGGTAGACTGGAATTGCATTTAAAGCATAGGAAAAGAGGCAGAACGTCCACAATGATGCACTTGGCCAAAAAGGGCGTATGCGTTTTTTCCTGAATATATTCAGGAAAAAACGCATACGCCCTTTTTGGCCAACCAAGCAAGCTTGCAAAGGAAATCTGCACTACAATGAAGTCTCACTTCCCCCCGGTCAAAAGGGCCATCTGAAAAAAGTGTAAAATCCAGAAAGGCAGGACAGGCCATGGAGAACTGGGAGCCTTGTTATGCTGATGGGCGGGATGTCAATTGCCAACAGCCACTCGGGAGAAGTGTATGGTGTTTCCTGAAACATCTAAAAAACAAAGCAACAGAGCCTAGGGCACTTCCACTTATGGTCCTATAGCTTAGAGAAATTAAAATCACAAAGACACAGCCACCCCAAAGGTTGGGACGGCTCTGTTTACAAGAACCTGGTTTACGGTACAAGTTCAATATCGCAGAAAGTGAAAAATGGATAAAGAAGTTGTGGTACTTACGTACAATGCAGTATCACTCAGCAAGGAAATCTATGTCATCAGGCCCGTAGCAGCATAATGAGTGGATTCAGGTATGATGATTCTAACTGAAATAAGTCACACAGAAAAAGAAACATCATAAGATATCACTAATACACGGAATGTAAACTTGGCTACACAGGAACTGAATTACAAAACAGAACAGGTTCTCAAATTTAGAAACCCAACTTATGTTTGCTTAAGGGGAAAGGTGAGTTGGGGTGCTGCATAAAACCAGAGATTGAAATGAGCACAGATAAAGTTCCTTAAGCCAAATATGGAATAGACAAGAGCTACTCGTTGCTCAACGAAATGGACTCAACACCCCATATTAAACGCCTAAGAATGTACCTGACTAGGAAGTATCTTAAAACCTATGGACTGCTATGTCTCCGAAAGAGAATCAAGCGTGTGTACAGGGGCATAAACGCAGCAGTGATAGGACTGGAGAGGTTCGGTGAGCAAATGAAGACCCTTTGAAGTCATATTGCATGGTACCCATTTCCATGGGTCTCAACTCTCCAGGTTTAAGGTATTCTTCCTTCAGCTTAAACATGCATGTGGAACCCAGAGTATGATCAACCGTGTGATCGGGAGACGTGTTCCCATATGTGTCAGTTTTCGTCCCCTGGTACTCGGGTGCAACATTCCAGACGCTTTACTAACACTCTCCCGACTTGGAGAGTCAGTGCCTTTAACCTCCTCTTTGGCCCAGTTTCCAATTTCTGCGGAAGATGAACAGGAATAGGGAGAACCAATGACAGACTAGCTGGAGGTGTCTGGATGGGCAAATTTAACTCTCATTTCGCACCAGGAAGAGGAATTAACCAAAGGCTCAGCGTGCCGTGCCGGAACCAGATTAGGGCCTGAAACAATCCTGCGGTGTTGCGGCCAGCTCACGAGAAAGCGAGTTGAAGAAAGGAGCTCAGGGGCACTGTAATTCACAAAACTGCAGAGTTATAAATGACAGCTATCGTCCAAAAATATACTGAAGTAAGGCTGCCAAGAGGACTTGAAAGCGGGGCAGAATTGCAGGAAACCGATTTCAGGAGGTAGACTGGAATTGCATTTAAAGCATAGGAAAAGAGGCAGAACGTCCACAATGATGCACTTGGCCAAAAAGGGCGTATGCGTTTTTTCCTGAATATATTCAGGAAAAAACGCATACGCCCTTTTTGGCCAACCAAGCAAGCTTGCAAAGGAAATCTGCACTACAATGAAGTCTCACTTCCCCCCGGTCAAAAGGGCCATCTGAAAAAAGTGTAAAATCCAGAAAGGCAGGACAGGCCATGGAGAACTGGGAGCCTTGTTATGCTGATGGGCGGGATGTCAATTGCCAACAGCCACTCGGGAGAAGTGTATGGTGTTTCCTGAAACATCTAAAAAACAAAGCAACAGAGCCTAGGGCACTTCCACTTATGGTCCTATAGCTTAGAGAAATTAAAATCACAAAGACACAGCCACCCCAAAGGTTGGGACGGCTCTGTTTACAAGAACCTGGTTTACGGTACAAGTTCAATATCGCAGAAAGTGAAAAATGGATAAAGAAGTTGTGGTACTTACGTACAATGCAGTATCACTCAGCAAGGAAATCTATGTCATCAGGCCCGTAGCAGCATAATGAGTGGATTCAGGTATGATGATTCTAACTGAAATAAGTCACACAGAAAAAGAAACATCATAAGATATCACTAATACACGGAATGTAAATTTGGCTACACTGGAACTGAATTCCAAAACAGAACAGGTTCTCAAATTTAGAAACCCAACTTATGCTTGCTTAAGGGGAAAGGTGAGTTGGGGTGCTGCATAAAACCAGAGATTGAAATGAGCACAGATAAAGTTCCTTAAGCCAAATATGGAATAGACAAGAGCTACTCCTTGCACAACGAAATGGACTCAACACCCCATATTAAATGCCTAAGAGTGTACCTGACTAGGAAGTATCTAAAAACCTATGGATTGCTATGTCTCCGAAAGAGAATCAAGCGTGTGTACAGGGGCATAAACGCAGCAGTGATAGGATTGGAGAGGTTCGGTGAGCAAATGAAGACCCTTTGAAGTCATATTGCATGGTAGCCATTCCACGGGTCTCAACTCTCCAGGTTTAAGGGATTCTTCCTTCAGCTAAAACATGCATGTGGAACCCAGAGTATGGTCAACCGTGTGATCGGGAGATGTGTTCCAATATGTGTCAGTTTTCGTCCCCTGGTACTCGGGTGCAACATACCAGACGCTTTACTAACACTCTCCTGACTTGGAGAGTCAGTGCCTTTAACCTCCTGTTTGGCCCAGTTTGCAATTTCTGCGGAAGATGAACAGGAATAGGGAGAACCAATGAGAGACTAGCTGGAGGTGTCTGGACGGGCAAATTTAACTCTCATTTCCCACCAGGAAGAGGAATTAACCAAAGGCTCAGCGTGCCGTGCCGGAACCAGACTAGGGCCTGAAGCCATCCCGCGGTGTTGCGGCCAGCTCACGAGAAAGCGAGTTGAAGAAAGGAGCTCAGGGGCACTGTAATTCACAACCCTGCCGAGTTATAAATGACAGCTATCGTCCAAAAATATACTGAAGTAAGGCTGCCAAGAGGACTTGAAAGCGGGGCAGAATTGCAGGAAACCGATTTCAGGAGGTAGACTGGAATTGCATTTAAAGCATAGGAAAAGAGGCAGAACGTCCACAATGATGCACTTGGCCAAAAAGGGCGTATGCGTTTTTTCCTGAATATATCCAGGAAAAAACGCATACGCCCTTTTTGGCCAACCAAGCAAGCTTGCAAAGGAAATCTGCACTACAATGAAGTCTCACTTCCCCCCGGTCAAAAGGGCCATCTGAAAAAAGTGTAAAATCCAGAAAGGCAGGACAGGCCATGGAGAACTGGGAGCCTTGTTATGCTGATGGGCGGGATGTCAATTGCCAACAGCCACTCGGGAGAAGTGTATGGTGTTTCCTGAAACATCTAAAAAACAAAGCAACAGAGCCTAGGGCACTTCCACTTATGGTCCTATAGCTTAGGGAAATTAAAATCAAAAAGACACAGCCACCCCAAAAGTTGGGACGGCTCTGTTTACAAGAACCTGGTTTACGGTACAAGTTCAATATCGCAGAAAGTGAAAAATGGATAAAGAAGTTGTGGTACTTACGTACAAATGCAATATCACACAGCAATGAAATCTATGTCATCAGGCCCGTAGCAGCATAATGAGTGGATTCAGGTACGATGATTCTAACTGAAATAAGTCACACAGAAAAAGAAACATCATAAGATATCACTAATACACGGAATGTAAACTTGGCTACACAGGAACTGAATTACAAAACAGAACAGGTTCTCAAATTTAGAAACCCAACTTATGCTTGCTTAAGGGGAAAGGTGAGTTGGGGTGCTGCATAAAACCAGAGATTGAAATGAGCACAGATAAAGTTCCTTAAGCCAAATATGGAATAGACAAGAGCTACTCGTTGCTCAACGAAATGGACTCAACACCCCATATTAAACGCCTAAGAATGTACCTGACTAGGAAGTATCTTAAAACCTATGGACTGCTATGTCTCCGAAAGAGAATCAAGCGTGTGTACAGGGGCATAAACGCAGCAGTGATAGGATTGGAGAGGTTCGGTGAGCAAATGAAGACCCTTTGAAGTCATATTGCATGGTACCCATTCCACGGGTCTCAACTCTCCAGGTTTAAGGGAATCTTACTTCAGCTAAAACATGCATGTGGAACCCAGAGTATGATCAACCGTGTGATCGGGAGACGTGTTCCAATATGTCTCAGTTTTCATCCTCTGGTACTCGGGTGCAACATTCCAGATGCTTTACTAACACTCTCCCGACTTCGAGAGTCAGTGCCTTTAACCTCCTGTTTGGCCCAGTTTACAATTTCTGCAGAAGATGAACACGAATAGGGAGAACCAATGAGAGACTAGCTGGAGGTGTCTGGACGGGCAAATTTAACTCTCATTTCCCACCAGGAAGAGGAATTAACCAAAGGCTAAGCGTGCCGTGCCAGAACCAGATTAGGGCCTGAAGCCATCCTGCGGTGTTGCGGCCAGCTCACGAGAAAGCGAGTTGAAGAAAGGAGCTCAGGGGCACTGTAATTCACAAACCTGCCGAGTTATAAATGACAGCTATCGTCCAAAAATATACTGAAGTAAGGCTGCCAAGAGGACTTGAAAGCAGGGCAGAATTGCAGGAAACCGATTTCAGGAGGTAGACTGGAATTGCATTTAAAGCATAGGAAAAGAGGCAGAACGTCCACAATGATGCACTTGGCCAAAAAGGGCGTATGCGTTTTTTCCTGAATATATTCAGAAAAAATGCATACGCCCTTTTTGGCCAACCAAGCAAGCTTGCAAAGGAAATCTGCACTACAATGAAGTCTCACTTCCCCCCGGTCAAAAGGGCCATCTGAAAAAGTGTAAAATCCAGAAAGGCAGAACAGGCCATGGAGAAGTGGGAGCCTTGTTATGCTGATGGGCGGGATGTAAATTGCCAACAGCCACTCGGGAGAAGTGTATGGTGTTTCCTGAAACATCTAAAAAACAAAGCAACAGATCCTAGGGCACTTCCACTTATGGTCCTATAGCTTAGAGAAATTAAAATCACAAAGACACAGCCACCCCAAAGGTTGGGACGGCTCTGTTTACAAGAACCTGTTTTACGGTACAAGTTCAATATCGCAGAAAGTGAAAAATGGATAAAGAAATTGTGGTACATACGTACAATGCAGTATCACTCAGCAAGGAAATCTATGTCATCAGGCCCGTAGCAGCATAATGAGTGGATTCAGGTATGATGATTCTAACTGAAATAAGTCACACAGAAAAAGAAACATCATAAGATATCACTAATACACGGAATGTAAACTTGGCTACACAGGAACTGAATTCCAAAACAGAACAGGTTCTCAAATTTAGAAACCCAACTTATGCTTGCTTAAGGGGAAAGGTGAGTTGGGGTGCTGCATAAAACCAGAGATTGAAATGAGCACAGATAAAGTTCCTTAAGCCAAATATGGAATAGACAAGAGCTACTCGTTGCTCAACGAAATGGACTCAACACCCCATATTAAACGCCTAAGAATGTACCTGACTAGGAAGTATCTTAAAACCTATGGATTGCTATGTCTCCGAAAGAGAATCAAGCGTGTGTACAGGGGCATAAACGCAGCAGTGATAGGATTGGAGAGGTTCGGTGAGCAAATGAAGACCCTTTGAAGTCATATTGCATGGTACCCATTCCACGGGTCTCAACTCTCCAGGTTTAAGGTATTCTTCCTTCAGCTAAAACATGCATGTGGAACCCAGAGTATGATCAACCGTGTGATTGGGAGACGTGTTCCAATATGTGTCAGTTTTCGTCCCCTGGTACTCGGATGCAACATTCCAGACGCTTTACTAACACTCTCCCGACTTGGAGAGTCAGTGCCTTTAACCTCCTGTTTGGCCCAGTTTGCAATTTCTGCGGAAGATGAACACGAATAGGGAGAACGAATGAGAGACTAGCTGGAGGGGTCTGGATGGGCAAATGTAACTCTCATTTCCCACCAGGAAGTGGAATTAACCAAAGGCTCAGCGTGCCGTGCCGGAACCAGATTAGGGCCTGAAGCAACCCAGCGGCATTGCGGCCAGCTCACGAGAAAGCGAGTTGAAGAAAGGAGCTCAGGGGCACTGTAATTCACAAACCTGCAGAGTTATAAATGACAGCTATCGTCCAAAAATATACTGAAGTAAGGCTGCCAAGCGGACTTGAAAGCGGGGCAGAATTGCAGGAAACCGATTTCAGGAGGTAGACTGGAATTGCATTGAAAGCATAGGAAAAGAGGCAGAACGTCCACAATGATGCACTTGGCCAAAAAGGGCGTATGCGTTTTTTCCTGAATATATTCAGGAAAAAACGCATACGCCCTTTTTGGCCAACCAAGCAAGCTTGCAAAGGAAATCTGCACTACAATGAAGTCTCACTTCCCCCCGGTCAAAAGGGCCATCTGAAAAAAGTGTAAAATCCAGAAAGGCAGGACAGGCCATGGAGAACTGGGAGCCTTGTTATGCTGATGGGCGGGATGTCAATTGCCAACAGCCACTCGGGAGAAGTGTATGGTGTTTCCTGAAACATCTAAAAAACAAAGCAACAGAGCCTAGGGCACTTCCACTTATGGTCCTATAGCTTAGGGAAATTAAAATCAAAAAGACACAGCCACCCCAAAGGTTGAGACGGCTCTGTTTACAAGAAATTCATTTACGGTACAAGTTCAATATCACAGAAAGTGAAAAATGGATAAAGAAGTTGTGGTACTTACGTACAATGCAGTATCACTCAGCAATGAAATCTATGTCATCAGGCCCGTAGCAGCATAATGAGTGGATTCAGGTATGATGATTCTAACTGAAATAAGTCACACAGAAAAAGAAACATCATAAGATATCACTAATACACGGAATGTAAACTTGGCTACACAGGAACTGAATTCCAAAACAGAACAGGGTCTCAAATTTAGAAACCCAACTTATGCTTGCTTAAGGGGAAAGGTGAGTTGGGGTGCTGCATAAAACCAGAGATTGAAATGAGCACAGATAAAGTTCCTTAAGCCAAATATGGAATAGACAAGAGCTACTCCTTGCACAACGAAATGGACTCAACACCCCATATTAAATGCCTAAGAGTGTACCTGACTAGGAAGTATCTAAAAACCTATGGATTGCTATGACTCCAAAAGAGAATCAAGCGTGTGTACAGGGGCATAAACGCAGCAGTGATAGGATTGGAGAGGTTCGGTGAGCAAATGAAGACCCTTTGAAGTCATATTGCATGGTACCCATTCCACGGGTCTCAACTCTCCAGGTTTAAGGGATTCTTCCTTAAGCTAAAACATGCATGTGGAACCCAGAGTATGGTCAACCGTGTGATCGGGAGATGTGTTCCAATATGTGTCAGTTTTCGTCCCCTGGTACTCGGGTGCAACATTCCAGACGCTTTACTAACACTCTCCTGACTTGGAGAGTCAGTGCCTTTAACCTCCTGTTTGGCCCAGTTTGCAATTTCTGCGGAAGATGAACAGGAATAGGGAGAACCAATGAGAGACTAGCTGGAGGTGTCTGGACGGGCAAATTTAACTCTCATTTCCCACCAGGAAGAGGAATTAACCAAAGGCTCAGCGTGCCGTGCCGGAACCAGATTAGGGTCTGAAGCCATCCTGCGGTGTTGCGGCCAGCTCACGAGAAAGCGAGTTGAAGAAAGGAGCTCAGGGGCACTGTAATTCACAAACCTGCAGAGTTATCAATGACAGCTATCGTCCAAAAATATACTGAAGTAAGGCTGCCAAGAGGACTTGAAAGCGGGGCAGAATTGCAGGAAACCGATTTCAGGAGGTAGACTGGAATTGCATTTAAAGCATAGGAAAAGAGGCAGAACGTCCACAATGATGCACTTGGCCAAAAAGGGCGTATGCGTTTTTTCCTGAATATATTCAGGAAAAAACGCATACGCCCTTTTTGGCCAACCAAGCAAGCTTGCAAAGGAAATCTGCACTACAATGAAGTCTCACTTCCCCCCGGTCAAAAGGGCCATCTGAAAAAAGTGTAAAATCCAGAAAGGCAGGACAGGCCATGGAGAAGTGGGAGCCTTGTTATGCTGATGGGCGGGATGTCAATTGCCAACAGCCACTCGGGAGAAGTGTATGGTGTTTCCTGAAACATCTAAAAAACAAAGCAACAGAGCCTAGGGCACTTCCACTTATGGTCCTATAGCTTAGGGAAATTAAAATCAAAAAGACACAGCCACCCCAAAGGTTGGGACGGCTCTGTTTACAAGAACCTGGTTTACGGTACAAGTTCAATACCGCAGAAAGTGAAAAATGGATAAAGAAGTTGTGGTACTTACGTACAATGCAATATCACACAGCAATGAAATCTATGTCATCAGGCCCGTAGCAGCATAATGAGTGGATTCAGGTACGATGATTCTAACTGAAATAAGTCACACAGAAAAAGAAACATCATAAGATATCACTAATACACGGAATGTAAACTTGGCTACACAGGAACTGAATTACAAAACAGAACAGGTTCTCAAATTTAGAAACCCAACTTATGCTTGCTTAAGGGGAAAGGTGAGTTGGGGTGCTGCATAAAACCAGAGATTGAAATGAGCACAGATAAAGTTCCTTAAGCCAAATATGGAATAGACAAGAGCTACTCGTTGCTCAACGAAATGGACTCAACACCCCATAGTAAACGCCTAAGAATGTACCTGACTAGGAAGTATCTTAAAACCTATGGATTGCTATGTCTCCGAAAGAGAATCAAGCGTGTGTACAGGGGCATAAACGCAGCAGTGATAGGATTGGAGAGGTTCGGTGAGCAAATGAAGACCCTTTGAAGTCATATTGCATGGTACCCATTCCACGGGTCTCAACTCTCCAGGTTTAAGGTATTCTTCCTTCAGCTAAAACATGCATGTGGAACCCAGAGTATGATCAACCGTGTGATCGGGAGACGTGTTCCAATATGTGTCAGTTTTCGTCCCCTGGTACTCGGGTGCAACATTCCAGACGCTTTACTAACACTCTCCCGACTTGGAGAGTCAGTGCCTTTAACCTCCTGATTGGCCCAGTTTGCAATTTCTGCGGAAGATGAACAGGAATAGGGAGAACCAATGAGAGACTAGCTGGAGGGGTCTGGATGGGCAATTTAACTCTCATTTCCCACCAGGAAGAGGAATTAACCAAAGGCTCAGCGTGCCGTGCCGGAACCAGATTAGGGCCTGAAGCAACCCAGCGGCATTGCGGCCAGCTCACGAGAAAGCGAGTTGAAGAAAGGAGCTCAGGGGCACTGTAATTCACAAACCTGCAGAGTTATAAATGACAGCTATCGTCCAAAAATATACTGAAGTAAGGCTGCCAAGAGGACTTGAAAGCGGGGCAGAATTGCAGGAAACCGATTTCAGGAGGTAGACTGGAATTGCATTTAAAGCATAGGAAAAGAGGCAGAACGTCCACAATGATGCACTTGGCCAAAATATATTCAGGAAAAAACGCATACGCCCTTTTTGGCCAACCAAGCAAGCTTGCAAAGGAAATCTGCACTACAATGAAGTCTCACTTCCCCCCGGTCAAAAGGGCCATCTGAAATAAGTGTAAAATCCAGAAAGGCAGGACAGGCCATGGAGAACTGGGAGCCTTGTTATGCTGATGGGCGGGATGTAAATTGCCAACAGCCACTGGGGAGAAGTGTATGGTGTTTCCTGAAACATCTAAAAAACAAAGCAACAGAGCCTAGGGCACTTCCACTTATGGTCCTATAGCTTAGGGAAATTAAAATCAAAAAGACACAGCCACCCCAAAGGTTGGGACGGCTCTGTTTACAAGAACCTGGTTTACGGTACAAGTTCAATACCGCAGAAAGTGAAAAATGGATAAAGAAGTTGTGGTACTTACGTACAATGCAGTATCACTCAGCAATGAAATCTATGTCATCAGGGCCGTAGCAGCATAATGAGTGGATTCAGGTATGATGATTCTAACTGAAATAAGTCACACAGAAAAAGAAACATCATAAGATATCACTAATACACGGAATGTAAACTTGGCTACACAGGAACTGAATTACAAAACAGAACAGGGTCTCAAATTTAGAAAACCAACTTATGCTTGCTTAAGGGGAAAGGTGAGTTGGGGTGCTGCATAAAACCAGCGATTGAAATGAGCACAGATAAAGTTCCTTAAGCCAAATATGGAATAGACAAGAGCTACTCCTTGCTCAACGAAATGGACTCAACACCCCATATTAAACGCCTAAGAGTGTACCTGACTAGGTAGTATCTTAAAACCTATGGATTGCTATGTCTCCGAAAGAGAATCAAGCGTTGTACAGGGGCATAAAAGCAGCAGTGATAGGATTGGAGAAGTTCGGTGAGCAAATGAAGACCCTTTGTAGTCATATTGCATGGTATCCATTCCACGGGTCTCAACTCTCCAGGTTTAAGGTATTCTTCCTTCAGCTAAAACATGCATGTGGAACCCAGAGTATGATCAACCGTGTGATCGGGAGACGTGTTCCAATATGTGTCAGTTTTCGTCCCCTGGTACTCGGGTGCAACAATCCAGATGCTTTACTAACACTCTCCCGACTTGGAGAGTCAGTGCCTTTAACCTCCTGTTTGGCCCAGTTTGCAATTTCTGCAGAAGATGAACACGAATAGGGAGAACCAATGAGAGACTAGCTGGAGGTGTCTGGACGGGCAAATTTAACTCTCATTTCCCACCAGGAAGAGGAATCAACCAAAGGCTCAGCGTGCCGTGCCAGAACCAGATTAGGGCCTGAAGCCATCCTGCGGTGTTGCGGCCAGCTCACGAGAAAGCGAGTTGTAGAAAGGAGCTCAGGGGCACTGTAATTCACAAACCTGCCGAGTCATAAATGACAGCTATCGTCCAAAAATATACTGAAGTAAGGCTGCCAAGAGGACTTGAAAGCAGGGCAGAATGGCAGGAAACCGATTTCAGGAGGTAGACTGGAATTGCATTTAAAGCATAGGAAAAGAGGCAGAATGTCCACAATGATGCACTTGGCCAAAAAGGGCGTATGCGTTTTTTCCTGAATATATTCAGGAAAAAATGCATACGCACTTTTTGGCCAACCAAGCAAGCTTGCAAAGGAAATCTGCACTACAATGAAGTCTCACTTCCCCCCGGTCAAAAGGGCCATCTGAAAAAAGTGTAAAATCCAGAAAGGCAGGACAGGCCATGGAGAACTGGGAGCCTTGTTATGCTGATGGGCGGGATGTCAATTGCCAACAGCCACTCGGGAGAAGTGTATGGTGTTTCCTGAAACATCTAAAAAACAAAGCAACAGAGCCTAGGGCACTTCCACTTATGGTCCTATAGCTTAGGGAAATTAAAATCAAAAAGACACAGCCACCCCAAAGGTTGGGACGGCTCTGTTTACAAGAACCTGGTTTACGGTACAAGTTCAATACCGCAGAAAATGAAAAATGGATAAAGAAGTTGTGGTACTTACGTACAATGCAGTATCACTCAGCAATGAAATCTATGTCATCAGGCCCGTAGCAGCATAATGAGTGGATTCAGGTATGATGATTCTAACTGAAATAAGTCACACAGAAAAAGAAACATCATAAGATATCACTAATACACGGAATGTAAACTTGGCTACACAGGAACTGAATTACAAAACAGAACAGGGTCTCAAATTTAGAAAACCAACTTATGCTTGCTTAAGGGGAAAGGTGAGTTGGGGTGCTGCATAAAACCAGAGATTGAAATGAGCACAGATAAAGTTCCTTAAGCCAAATATGGAATACACAAGAGCTACTCCTTGCTCAAGGAAACGGACTCAACACCCCATATTGAACGCCTAAGAATGTACCTGACTAGGAAGTATCTTAAAACCTATGGATTGCTATGTCTCCGAAAGAGAATCAAGCGTGTGTACAGGGGCATAAACGCAGCAGTGATAGGATTGGAGAGGTTCGGTGAGCAAATGAAGACCCTTTGAAGTCATATTGCATGGTACCCATTCCACGGGTCTCAACTCTCCAGGTTTAAGGGATTCTTCCTTCAGCTAAAACATGCATGTGGAACCCAGAGTATGATCAACCATGTGATCGGGAGACGTGTTCCAATATGTCTCAGTTTTCATCCTCTGGTACTCGGGTGCAACATTCCAGATGCTTTACTAACACTCTCCCGACTTCGAGAGTCAGTGCCTTTAACCTCCTGTTTGGCCCAGTTTGCAATTTCTGCAGAAGATGAACACGAATAGGGAGAACCAATGAGAGACTAGCTGGAGGTGTCTGGACGGGCAAATTTAACTCTCATTTCCCACCAGGAAGAGGAATTAACCAAAGGCTAAGCGTGCCGTGCCAGAACCAGATTAGGGCCTGAAGCCATCCTGCGGTGTTGCGGCCAGCTCACGAGAAAGCGAGTTGAAGAAAGGAGCTCAGGGGCACTGTAATTCACAAACCTGCCGAGTCATAAATGACAGCTATCGTCCAAAAATATACTGAAGTAAGGCTGCCAAGAGGACTTGAAAGCGGGGCAGAATTGCAGGAAACCGATTTCAGGAGGTAGACTGGAATTGCATTTAAAGCATAGGAAAAGAGGCAGAACGTCCACAATGATGCACTTGGCCAAAAAGGGCGTAGGCGTTTTTTCCTGAATATATTCAGGAAAAAACGCATACGCCCTTTTTGGCCAACCAAGCAAGCTTGCAAAGGAAATCTGCACTACAATGAAGTCTCACTTCCCCCCGGTCAAAAGGGCCATCTGAAAAAAGTGTAAAATCCAGAAAGGCAGGACAGGCCATGGAGACCTGGGAGCCTTGTTATGCTGATGGGCGGGATGTCAATTGCCAACAGCCACTTGGGAGAAGTGTATGGTGTTTCCTGAAACATCTAAAAAACAAAGCAACAGAGCCTAGGGCACTTCCACTTATGGTCCTATAGATTAGGGAAATTAAAATCAAAAAGACACAGCCACCCCAAAGGTTGGGACGGCTCTGTTTACAAGAACCTGGTTTACTGTACAAGTTCAATATCGCAGAAAGTGAAAAATGGATAAAGAAGTTGTGGTACTTACGTACAATGCAGTATCACTCAGCAAGGAAATCTATGTCATCAGGCCCTTAGCAGCATAATGAGTGGATTCAGGTATAATGATTCTAACTGAAATAAGTCACACAGAAAAAGAAACATCATAAGATATCACTAATATACGGAATGTAAACGTGGCTACACAGGAACTGAATTACAAAACAGAACAGGGTCTCAAATTTAGAAACCCAACTTATGCTTGCTTAAGGGGAAAGGTGAGTTGGGGTGCTGCATAAAACCAGAGATTGAAATGAGCACAGATAAAGTTCCTTTAGCCAAATATGGAATAGACAACAGCTATTGTGGAAACCAGAGTATGATCAATGAAACGGACTCATCCTTGCTCAAAGAAACGGACTCATCACCCCATATTAAACACCTAAGAATGTACCTGACTAGTAAGTAGCTTAAAACCTAAGGAATGCTATGTCTCCAAAAGAGAATGAAGCGTGTGTACAGGGGCATAAACGCAGCAGTGATAGGATTGGAGAGGTTCGGTGAGCAAATGAAGACCCTTTGAAGTCATATTGCATGGTACCCATTCCACGGGTCTCAACTCTCCAGGTTTAAGGGATTCTTCCTTCAGCTAAAACATGCATGTGGAAACCAGAGTATGATCAACCGTGTGACCGGGAGACGTGTTCCAATATGTGTCAGTTTTCGTCCCCTGGTACTCGGGTGCAACATTCCAGACGCTTTACTAACACTCTCCCGACTTGGAGAGTCAGTGCCTTTAACCTCCTGTTTGGCCAAGTTTGCAATTTCTGCGGAAGAAGAACAGGAATAGGGAGAACCAATGAGAGACTAGCTGGAGGTGTCTGGACGGGCAAATTTAACTCTCATTTCCCACCAGGAAGAGGAATTAACCAAAGGCTCAGCGTGCCGTGCCGGAACCAGATTAGGGCCTGAAGCCATCCCGCGGTGTTGCGGCCAGCTCACGAGAAAGCGAGTTGAAGAAAGGAGCTCAGGGGCACTGTAATTCACAAACCTGCCGAGTTATAAATGACAGCTATCGTCCAAAAATATACTGAAGTAAGGCTGCCAAGAGGACTTGAAAGCAGGGCAGAATGGCAGGAAACCGATTTCAGGAGGTAGACTGGAATTGCATTTAAAGCATAGGAAAAGAGGCAGAACGTCCACAATGATGCACTTGGCAAAAAAGGGCGTATGCGTTTTTTCCTGAATATATTCAGGAAAAAATGCATACGCCCTTTTTGGCCAACCAAGCAAGCTTGCAAAGGAAATCTGCACTACAATGAAGTCTCACTTCTCCCAGGTCAAAAGGGCCATCTGAAAAAAGTGTAAAATCCAGAAAGGCAGGACAGGCCATGGAGAAGTGGGAGCCTTGTTATGATGATGGGCGGGATGTAAATTGCCAACAGCCACTTGGGAGAAGTGTATGGTGTTTCCTGAAACATCTAAAAAACAAAGCAACAGAGCCTAGGGCACTTCCACTTATGGTCCTATAGCTTAGGGAAATTAAAATAAAAAAGACACAGCCACCCCAAAGGTTGGGACGGCTCTGTTTACAAGAACCTGTTTTACGGTACAAGTTCAATGTGACAGAAAGTGAAAAATGGATAAAGAAGTTGTGGTACTTACGTGCAATGCAGTATCACTCAGCAATGAAGTCTATGTCATCAGGCCCGTAGCAGCATAATAGGTCGATTCAGGTACGATGATTCTAACTGAAATAAGTCACACAGAAAAAGAAACATCATAAGATATCACTAATACACGGAATGTAAACTTGGCTACAGAGGAACTGAATTACAAAACAGAACAGGGTCTCAAATTTAGAAACCCAACTTATGCTTGCTTAAGGGAAAGTTGAGCTGGGGTGCTGCATAAAACCAGAGATTGAAATGAGCACAGATAAAGTTCCTTAAGCCAAATATGGAATAGACAAGAGCTACTCCTTGCTCAACGAAATGGACTCAACACCCCATATTAAACGCCTAAGAATGTACCTGACTAGGAAGTATCTTAAAACCTATGGATTGCTATGTCTCCGAAAGAGAATCAAGCGTGTGTACAGGGGCATAAACGCAGCAGTGATAGGAATGGAGAGGTTCGGTGAGCAAATGAAGACCCTTTGAAGTCATATTGCATGGTACCCATTCCACGGGTCTCAACTCTCCAGGTTTAAGGTATTCTTCCTTCAGCTAAAACATGCATGTGGAACGCAGAGTATGATCAACCGTGTGATCGGGAGACGTGTTCCAATATGTGTCAGTTTTCGTCCCCTGGTACTCGGGTGCAACATTCCAGACGCTTTACTAACACTCTCCCGACTTGGAGAGTCACTGCCTTTAACCTCCTGATTGGCCCAGTTTGCAATTTCTGCGGAAGATGAACAGGAATAGGGAGAACGAATGAGAGACTAGCTGGAGGGGTCTGGATGGGCAAATTTAACTCTCATTTCCCACCAGGAAGAGGAATTAACCAAAGGCTCAGCGTGCCGTGCCAGAACCAGATTAGGGCCTGAAGCAACCCAGCGGCATTGCGGCCAGCTCACGAGAAAGCGAGTTGAAGAAAGGAGCTCAGGGGCACTGTAATTCACAAACCTGCAGAGTTATAAATGACAGCTATCGTCCAAAAATATACTGAAGTAAGGCTGCCAAGAGGACTTGAAAGCGGGGCAGAATGGCAGGAAACCGATTTCAGGAGGTAGACTGGAATTGCATTGAAAGCATAGGAAAAGAGGCAGAACGTCCACAATGATGCACTTGGCCAAAAAGGGCGTAGGCGTTTTTTCCTGAATATATTCAGGAAAAAACGCATACGCCCTTTTTGGCCAACCAAGCAAGCTTGCAAAGGAAATCTGCACTACAATGAAGTCTCACTTCCCCCCGGTCAAAAGGGCCATCTGAAAAAGTGTAAAATCCAGAAAGGCAGGACAGGCCATGGAAAACTGGGAGCCTTCTTATGCTGATGGGCGGAATGTAAATTGCCAACAGCCACTCCGGAGAAGTGTATGGTGTTTCCTGAGACATCTAAAAAACAAAGCAACAGAGCCTTGGGCACTTCCCCTTATGGTCCTATAGCTTAGAGAAATTAAAATCATAAAGACACAGCCACCCCAAAGGTTGGGACGGCTCTGTTTACAAGAACCTGTTTTACGGTACAAGTTCAATATCGCAGAAAGTGAAAAATGGATAAAGAAGTTGTGGTACTTACGTACAATGCAGTATCACTCAGCAAGGAAATCTATGTCATCAGGCCCGTAGCAGCATAATGAGTGGATTCAGGTATGATGATTCTAACTGAAATAAGTCACACAGAAAAAGAAACACCATAAGATATCACTAATACACGGAATGTAAACTTGGCTACACAGGAACTGAATTCCAAAACAGAACAGGTTCTCAAATTTAGAAACCCAACTTATGCTTGCTTAAGGGGAAAGGTGAGTTGGGGTGCTGCATAAAACCAGAGATTGAAATGAGCACAGATAAAGTTCCTTAAGCCAAATATGGAATAGACAAGAGCTACTCCTTGCACAACGAAATGGACTCAACGCCCATATTAAATGCCTAAGAGTGTACCTGACTAGGAAGTATCTAAAAACCTATGGATTGCTATGTCTCCAAAAGAGAATCAAGCGTGTGTACAGGGGCATAAACGCAGCAGTGATAGGATTGGAGAGGTTCGGTGAGCTAATGAAGACCCTTTGAAGTCATATTGCATGGTACCCATTCCACGGGTCTCAACTCTCCAGGTTTAAGGGAATCTTCCTTCAGCTAAAACATGCATGTGGAACCCAGAGTATGGTCAACCGTGTGATCGGGAGATGTGTTCCAATATGTGTCAGTTTTCGTCCCCTGGTACTCGGGTGCAACATTCCAGACGCTTTACTAACACTCTCCCGACTTGGAGAGTCAGTGCCTTTAACCTCCTGTTTGGCCAAGTTTGCAATTTCTGCGGAAGAAGAACAGGAATAGGGAGAACCAATGAGAGACTAGCTGGAGGTGTCTGGATGGGCAAATTTAACTCTCATTTCCCACCAGGAAGAGGAATTAACCAAAGGCTCAGCGTGCCGTGCCGGAACCAGATTAGGGCCTGAAGCCATCCTGCGGTGTTGCGGCCAGCTCACGAGAAAGCGAGTTGAAGAAAGGAGCTCAGGGGCACTGTAATTCACAAACCTGCAGAGTTATAAATGACAGCTATCGTCCAAAAATATACTGAAGTAAGGCTGCCAAGAGGACTTGAAAGCGGGGCAGAATTGCAGGAAACCGATTTCAGGAGGTAGACTGGAATTGCATTGAAAGCATAGGAAAAGAGGCAGAACGTCCACAATGATGCACTTGGCCAAAAAGGGCGTATGCGTTTTTTCCTGAATATATTCAGGAAAAAACGCATACGCCCTTTTTGGCCAACCAAGCAAGCTTGCAAAGGAAATCTGCACTACAATGAAGTCTCACTTCCCCCCGGTCAAAAGGGCCATCTGAAAAAAGTGTAAAATCCAGAAAGGCAGGACAGGCCATGGAGAACTGGGAGCCTTGTTATGCTGATGGGCGGGATGTCAATTGCCAACAGCCACTGGGGAGAAGTGTATGGTGTTTCCTGAAACATCTAAAAAACAAAGCAACAGAGCCTAGGGCACTTCCACTTATGGTCCTATAGCTTAGGGAAATTAAAATCAAAAAGACACAGCCACCCCAAAGGTTGAGACGGCTCTGTTTACAAGAAATTCATTTACGGTACAAGTTCAATATCACAGAAAGTGAAAAATGGATAAAGAAGTTGTGGTACTTACATAAAATGCAGTATCACTCAGCAATGAAGTCTATGTCATCACGCCCGTAGCAGCATAATGAGTGGATTCAGGTACGATGATTCTAACTGAAATAAGTCACACAGAAAAAGAAACATCATAAGATATCACTAATACACGGAATGTAAACTTGGCTACAGAGGAACTGAATTACAAAACAGAACAGGGTCTCAAATTTAGAAACCCAACTTATGCTTGCTTAAGGGAAAGGTGAGCTGGGGTGCTGCATAAAACCAGAGATTGAAATGAGCACAGATAAAGTTCCTTAAGCCAAATATGGAATAGACAAGAGCTACTCCTTGCTCAACGAAATGGACTCAACACCCCATATTAAACGCCTAAGAATGTACCTGACTAGAAGTATCTTAAAACCTATGGATTGCTATGTCTCCGAAAGAGAATCAAGCGTGTGTACAGGGGCATAAACGCAGCAGTGATAGGATTGGAGAGGTTCGGTGAGCAAATGAAGACCCTTTGAAGTCATATTGCATGGTACCCATTCCACGGGTCTCAACGCTCCAGGTTTAAGGTATTCTTCCTTCAGCTAAAACATGCATGTGGAACCAAGAGTATGATCAACCGTGTGATCGGGAGACGTGTTCCAATATGTGTCAGTTTTCGTCCCCTGGTACTCGGGTGCAACATTCCAGACGCTTTACTAACACTCTCCCGACTTGGAGAGTCAGTGCCTTTAACCTCCTGTTTGGCCCAGTTTGCAATTTCTGCAGAAGATGAACACGAATAGGGAGAACCAATGAGAGACTAGCTGGAGGTGTCTGGACGGGCAAATTTAACTCTCATTTCCCACCAGGAAGAGGAATCAACCAAAGGCTCAGCGTGCCGTGCCAGAACCAGATTAGGGCCTGAAGCCATCCTGCGGTGTTGCGGCCAGCTCACGAGAAAGCGAGTTGAAGAAAGGAGCTCAGGGGCACTGTAATTCACAAACCTGCCGAGTCATAAATGACAGCTATCGTCCAAAAATATACTGAAGTAAGGCTGCCAAGAGGACTTGAAAGCAGGGCAGAATGGCAGGAAACCGATTTCAGGAGGTAGACTGGAATTGCATTTAAAGCATAGGAAAAGAGGCAGAACGTCCACAATGATGCACTTGGCCAAAAAGGGCGTATGCGTTTTTTCCTGAATATATTCAGGAAAAAACGCATACGCCCTTTTTGGCCAAACAAGCAAGCTTGCAAAGGAAATCTGCACTACAATGAAGTCTCACTTCCCCCCGGTCAAAAGGGCCATCTGAAAAAAGTGTAAAATCCAGAAAGGCAGGACAGGCCATGGAGAAGTGGGAGCCTTGTTATGCTGATGGGCGGGATGTCAATTGCCAACAGCCACTCGGGAGAAGTGTATGGTGTTTCCTGAAACATCTAAAAAACAAAGCAACAGAGCCTAGGGCACTTCCACTTATGGTCCTATAGCTTAGGGAAATTAAAATCAAAAAGACACAGCCACCCCAAAGGTTGGGACGGCTCTGTTTACAAGAACCTGGTTTACGGTACAAGTTCAATACCGCAGAAAATGAAAAATGGATAAAGAAGTTGTGGTACTTACGTACAATGCAGTATCACTCAGCAATGAAATCTATGTCATCAGGCCCGTAGCAGCATAATGAGTGGATTCAGGTATGATGATTCTAACTGAAATAAGTCACACAGAAAAAGAAACATCATAAGATATCACTAATACACGGAATGTAAACTTGGCTACACAGGAACTGAATTACAAAACAGAACAGGGTCTCAAATTTAGAAAACCAACTTATGCTTGCTTAAGGGGAAAGGTGAGTTGGGGTGCTGCATAAAATCAGAGATTGAAATGAGCACAGATAAAGTTCCTTAAGCCAAATATGGAATACACAAGAGCTACTCCTTGCTCAAGGAAACGGACTCAACACCCCATATTGAACGCCTAAGAATGTACCTGACTAGGAAGTATCTTAAAACCTATGGACTGCTATGTCTCCGAAAGAGAATCAAGCGTGTGTACAGGGGCATAAACGCAGCAGTGATAGGATTGGAGAAGTTCGGTGAGCAAATGAAGACCCTTTGAAGTCATATTGCATGGTACCCATTCCACGGGTCTCAACTCTCCAGTTTTAAGGGATTCTTCCTTCAGCTAAAACATGCATGTGGAACCCAGAGTATGATCAACCGTGTGATCGGGAGACGTGTTCCAATATGTCTCAGTTTTCATCCTCTGGTACTCGGGTGCAACATTCCAGATGCTTTACTAACACTCTCCCGACTTCGAGAGTCAGTGCCTTTAACCTCCTGTTTGGCCCAGTTTGCAATTTCTGCAGAAGATGAACACGAATAGGGAGAACCAATGAGAGACTAGCTGGAGGTGTCTGGACGGGCAAATTTAACTCTCATTTCCCACCAGGAAAAGGAATTAACCAAAGGCTAAGCGTGCCGTGCCAGAACCAGATTAGGGCCTGAAGCCATCCTGCGGTGTTGCGGCCAGCTCACGAGAAAGCGAGTTGAAGAAAGGAGCTCAGGGGCACTGTAATTCACAAACCTGCCGAGTCATAAATGACAGCTATCGTCCAAAAATATACTGAAGTAAGGCTGCCAAGAGGACTTGAAAGCGGGGCAGAATTGCAGGAAACCGATTTCAGGAGGTAGACTGGAATTGCATTTAAAGCATAGGAAAAGAGGCAGAACGTCCACAATGATGCACTTGGCCAAAAAGGGCGTAGGCGTTTTTTCCTGAATATATTCAGGAAAAAACGCCTACGCCCTTTTTGGCCAACCAAGCAAGCTTGCAAAGGAAATCTGCACTACAATGAAGTCTCACTTCCCCCCGGTCAAAAGGGCCATCTGAAAATAGTGTAAAATCCAGAAAGGCAGGACAGGCCATGGAGACCTGGGAGCCTTGTTATGCTGATGGGCGGGATGTCAATTGCCAACAGCCACTAGGGAGAAGTGTATGGTGTTTCCTGAAACATCTAAAAAACAAAGCAACAGAGCCTAGGGCACTTCCACTTATGGTCCTATAGCTTAGGGAAATTAAAATCAAAAAGACACAGCCACCCCAAAGGTTGGGACGGCTCTGTTTACAAGAACCTGGTTTACGGTACAAGTTCAATATCGCAGAAAGTGAAAAATGGATAAAGAAGTTGTGGTACTTACGTACAATGCAGTATCACTCAGCAAGGAAATCTATGTCATCAGGCCCGTAGCAGCATAATGAGTGGATTCAGGTATAATGATTCTAAATGAAATAAGTCACACAGAAAAAGAAACATCATAAGATATCACTAATATATGGAATGTAAACGTGGCTACACAGGAACTGAATTACAAAACAGAACAGGGTCTCAAATTTAGAAACAAAACTTATGCTTGCTTAAGGGGAAAAGTGAGTTGGGGTGCTGCATAAAACCAGAGATTGAAATGAGCACAGATAAAGTTCCTTTAGCCAAATATGGAATAGACAACAGCTATTGTGGAAACCAGAGTATGATCAACGAAACGGACTCATCCTTGCTCAAAGAAACGGACTCATCACCCCATATTAAACACCTAAGAATGTACCTGACTAGTAAGTAGCTTAAAACCTAAGGAATGCTATGTCTCCAAAAGAGAATGAAGCGTGTGTACAGGGGCATAAACGCAGCAGTGATAGGATTGGAGAGGTTCGGTGAGCAAATGAAGACCCTTTGAAGTCATATTGCATGGTACCCATTCCACGGGTCTCAACTCTCCAGGTTTAAGGGATTCTTCCTTCAGCTAAAACATGCATGTGGAAACCAGAGTATGATCAACCGTGTGATCGGGAGACGTGTTCCAATATGTGTCAGTTTTCGTCCCCTGGTACTCGGGTGCAACATTCCAGACGCTTTACTAACACTCTCCCGACTTGGAGAGTCAGTGCCTTTAACCTCCTGTTTGGCCAAGTTTGCAATTTCTGCGGAAGAAGAACAGAAATAGGGAGAACCAATGAGAGACTAGCTGGAGGTGTCTGGACGGGCAAATTTAACTCTCATTTCCCACCAGGAAGAGGAATTAACCAAAGGCTCAGCGTGCCGTGCCGGAACCAGATTAGGGCCTGAAGCCATCCTGCGGTGTTGCGGCCAGCTCACGAGAAAGCGAGTTGAAGAAAGGAGCTCAGGGGCACTGTAATTCACAAACCTGCCGAGTTATAAATGACAGCTATCGTCCAAAAATATACTGAAGTAAGGCTGCCAAGAGGACTTGAAAGCAGGGCAGAATGGCAGGAAACCGATTTCAGGAGGTAGACTGGAATTGCATTTAAAGCATAGGAAAAGAGGCAGAACGTCCACAATGATGCACTTGGCAAAAAAGGGCGTATGCGTTTTTTCCTGAATATATTCAGGAAAAAATGCATACGCCCTTTTTGGCCAACCAAGCAAGCTTGCAAAGGAAATCTGCACTACAATGAAGTCTCACTTCCCCCAGGTCAAAAGGGCCATCTGAAAAAAGTGTAAAATCCAGAAAGGCAGGACAGGCCATGGAGAAGTGGGAGCCTTGTTATGCTGATGGGCGGGATGTAAATTGCCAACAGCCACTTGGGAGAAGTGTATGGTGTTTCCTGAAACATCTAAAAAACAAAGCAACAGAGCCTAGGGCACTTCCACTTATGGTCCTATAGCTTAGGGAAATTAAAATCAAAAAGACACAGCCACCCCAAATGTTGGGATGGCTCTGTTTACAAGAACCTGGTTTACGGTACAAGTTCAAAACCGCAGAAAGTGAAAAATGGATAAAGCAGTTGTGGTACTTACGTACAATGCAATATCACTCAGCAAGGATATCTATGTCATAAGGCCCGTAGCAGCATAATGAGTGGATTCAGGTATGATGATTCTAACTGAAATAAGTCACACAGAAAAAGAAACATCATAAGATATCACTAATACACGGAATGTAAACTTGGCTACAGAGGAACTGAATTACAAAACAGAACAGGGTCTCAAATTTAGAAAACCAACTTATGCTTGCTTAAGGGGAAAGGTGAGTTGGGGTGCTGCATAAAACCAGAGATTGAAATGAGCACAGATAAAGTTCCTTAAGCCAAATATGGAATACACAAGAGCTACTCCTTGCTCAAGGAAACGGACTCAACACCCCATATTGAACGCCTAAGAATGTACCTGACTAGGAAGTATCTTAAAACCTATGGACTGCTATGTCTCCGAAAGAGAAT
This sequence comes from Lagenorhynchus albirostris, assembly GCF_949774975.1. Classification (NCBI taxonomy): domain Eukaryota; kingdom Metazoa; phylum Chordata; class Mammalia; order Artiodactyla; family Delphinidae; genus Lagenorhynchus; species Lagenorhynchus albirostris. The sequence continues at coordinate 908,539 of NW_026783508.1, read as the reverse complement.
CAAGCGTGTGTACAGGGGCATAAACACAGCAGTGATAGGATTGGAGAGGTTCGGTGAGCAAATGAAGACCCTTTGAAGTCATATTGCATGGTACCCATTCCACGGGTCTCAACTCTCCAGTTTTAAGGGATTCTTCCTTCAGCTAAAACATGCATGTGGAACCCAGAGTATGATTAACCGTGTGATCGGGAGACGTGTTCCAATATGTCTCAGTTTTCATCCTCTGGTACTCGGTTGCAACATTCCAGATGCTTTACTAACACTCTCCCGACTTCGAGAGTCAGTGCCTTTAACCTCCTGTTTGGCCCAGTTTGCAATTTCTGCAGAAGATGAACACGAATAGGGAGAACCAATGAGAGACTAGCTGGAGGTGTCTGGACGGGCAAATTGAACTCTCATTTCCCACCAGGAAGAGGAATTAACCAAAGGCTTAGCGTGCCGTGCCAGAACCAGATTAGGGCCTGAAGCCATCCTGCGGTGTTGCGGCCAGCTCACGAGAAAGCGAGTTGAAGAAAGGAGCTCAGGGGCACTGTAATTCACAAACATGCCGAGTCATAAATGACAGCTATCGTCCAAAAATATACTGAAGTAAGGCTGCCAAGAGGACTTGAAAGCGGGGCAGAATTGCAGGAAACCGATTTCAGGAGGTAGACTGGAATTGCATTTAAAGCATAGGAAAAGAGGCAGAACGTCCACAATGATGCACTTGGCCAACATATATTCAGGAAAAAACGCATACACCCTTTTTGGCCAACCAAGCAAGCTTGCAAAGGAAATCTGCACTACAATGAAGTCTCACTTCCCCCCGGTCAAAAGGGCCATCTGAAAAAAGTGTAAAATCCAGAAAGGCAGGACAGGCCATGGAGAACTGGGAGCCTTGTTATGCTGATGGGCGGGATGTAAATTGCCAACAGCCACTCGGGAGAAGTGTATGGTGTTTCCTGAAACATCTAAAAATCAAAGCAACAGAGCCTAGGGCACTTCCACTTATGGTCCTATAGCTTAGGGAAATTAAAATCAAAAAGACACAGCCACCCCAAAGGTTGGGACGGCTCTGTTTACAAGAACCTGGTTTACGGTACAAGTTCAATATCGCAGAAAATGAAAAATGCATAAAGAAGTTGTGGTACTTACGTACAATGCAATATCCCTCAGCAATGAAATCTATGTCATCAGGCCCGTAGCAGCATAATGAGTGGATTCAGGTATGATGATTCTAACTGAAATAAGTCACACAGAAAAAGAAACATCATAAGATATCACTAATACACGGAATGTAAACTTGGCTACACAGGAACTGAATTCCAAAACAGAACAGGGTCTCAAATTTAGAAACCCAACTTATGCTTGCTTAAGGGGAAAGGTGAGTTGGGGTGCTGCATAAAACCAGAGATTGAAATGAGCACAGATAAAGTTCCTTAAGCCAAATATGGAATAGACAAGAGCTACTCCTTGCTCAACGAAATGGACTCAACACACCATATTAAATGCCTAAGAGTGTACCTGACTAGGAAGTATCTTAAAACCTATGGATTGCTATGTCTCCGAAAGAGAATCAAGCGTGTGTACAGGGGCATAAACGCAGCAGTGATAGGACTGGAGAGGTTCGGTGAGCAAATGAAGACCCTTTGAAGTCATATTGCATGGTACCCATTCCACGGGTCTCAACTCTCCAGGTTTAAGGGATTCTTCCTTCAGCTAAAACATGCATGTGGAACCCAGAGTATGATCAACCGTGTGATCGGGAGATGTGTTCCAATATGTGTCAGTTTTCGTCCCCTGGTACTCGGGTGCAACATTCCAGACGCTTTACTAACACTCTGCCGACTTGGAGAGTCAGTGCCTTTAACCTCCTGTTTGGCCCAGTTTGCAATTTCTGCGGAAGATGAACAGGAATAGGGAGAACCAATGAGAGACTAGCTGGAGGTGTCTGGACGGGCAAATTTAACTCTCATTTCCCACCAGGAAGAGGAATTAACCAAAGGCTCAGCGTGCCGTGCCGGAACCAGATTAGGGCCTGAAGCAACCATGCGGCGTTGCGGCCAGCTCACGAGAAAGCGAGTTGAAGAAAGGAGCTCAGGGGCACTGTAATTCACAAACCTGCAGAGTTATAAATGACAGCTATCGTCCAAAAATATACTGAAGTAAGGCTGCCAAGAGGACTTGAAAGCGGGGCAGAATTGCAGGAAACCGATTTCAGGAGGTAGACTGGAATTGCATTTAAAGCATAGGAAAAGAGGCAGAACGTCCACAATGATGCACTTGGCCAAAAAGGGCGTATGCGTTTTTTCCTGAATATATTCAGGAGAAAACGCATACGCCCTTTTTGGCCAACCAAGCAAGCTTGCAAAGGAAATCTGCACTACAATGAAGTCTCACTTCCCCCCGGTCAAAAGGGCCATCTGAAAAAAGTGTAAAATCCAGAAAGTCAGGACAGGCCATGGAGACCTGGGAGCCTTTTTATGCTGATGGGCGGGATGTAAATTGCCAACAGCCACTCTGGAGAAGTGTATGGTGTTTCCTGAAACATCTAAAAAACAAAGAAACAGAGCTTAGGGAACTTCCACTTATGGTCCTATAGCTTAGGGAAATTAAAATAAAAAAGACAGAGCCACCCAAAATAGTTGGGACGGCTCTGTTTACAAGAAACTCATTTTCGGTACAAGTTCAATATCGCAGAAAGTGAAAAATGGATAAAGAATTTGTGGTACTAACGTACAATGCAATATCACTCAGCAAGGAAATCTATGTCATCAGGCCCGTAGCAGCATAATGAGTGGATTCAGGTATGATGATTCTACCTGAAATAAGTCACACAGAAAAAGAAACATCATTAGATATCACTAATACACGAAATGTAAACTTGGCTACACAGGAACTGAATTACAAAACAGAACAGGGTCTCAAATTTAGAAAACCAACTTATGCTTGCTTAAGGGGAAAGGTGAGTTGGGGTGCTGCATAAAACCAGAGATTGAAATGAGCACAGATAAAGTTCCTTAAGCCAAATATGGAATAGACAAGAGCTACTCCTTGCTCAACGAAATGGACTCAACACCCCATATTAAACGCCTAAGAATGTACCTGACTAGGAAGTATCTTAAAACCTATGGACTGCTATGATTCCGAAAGAGAATCAAGCGTGTGTACAGGGGCATAAACGCAGCAGTGATAGGACTGGAGAGGTTCGGTGAGCAAATGAAGACCCTTTGAAATCATACTGCATGGTACCCATTCCACGGGTCTCAACTCTCCAGGGTTAAGGTATTCTTCCTTCAGCTAAAACATGCATGTGGAACCCAGAGTATGATAAACCATGTGATCGGGAGATGTGTTCCAATATGTGTCAGTTTTCGTCCCCTGGTACTCGGGTGCAACATTCCAGACGCTTTACTAACACTCTCCCGACTTGGAGAGTCAGTGCCTTTAACCTCCTGTTTGGTCCAGTTTGCAATTTCTGCGGAAGATGAACAGGAATAGGGAGAACCAATGACAGACTAGCTGGAGGTGTCTGGACGGGCCAATTTAACTCTCATTTCCCAATAGGAAGAGGAATTAACCAAAGGCTCAGCGTGCCGTGCCGGAACCAGGTTAGGGCCTGAAGCAATCCTGCGGTGTTGCGGCCAGCTCATGAAAAAGTGAGTTGAAGAAAGGACCTCAGGGGCACTGTAATTCACAAACCTGCAGAGTTATAAATGACAGCTATCGACCAATAATATACTGAAGTAAGGCTGCCAAGAGGACTTGAAAGCGGGGCAGAATTGCAGGAAACCGATTTCAGGAGGTAGACTGGAATTGCATTTAAAGCATAGGAAAAGAGGCAGAACGTCCACAATGATGCACTTGGCCAAAAAGGGCGTATGCGTTTTTTCCTGAATATATTCAGGAAAAAACGCATACGCCCTTTTTGGCCAACCAAGCAAGCTTGCAAAGGAAATCTGCACTACAATGAAGTCTCACTTCCCCCCGGTCAAAAGGGCCATCTGAAAAAAGTGTAAAATCCAGAAAGGCAGGACAGGCCATGGAGAACTGGGAGCCTTGTTATGCTGATGGGCGGGATGTAAATTGCCAACAGCCACTCGGGAGAAGTGTATGGTGTTTCCTGAAACATCTAAAAATCAAAGCAACAGAGCCTAGGGCACTTCCACTTATGGTCCTATAGCTTAGGGAAATTAAAAGCAAAAAGACACAGCCACCCCAAAGGTTGGGACAGCTCTCTTTACAAGAACCTGGTTTACGATACAAGTTCAATATCGCAGAAAGTGAAAAATGGATAAAGAATTTGTGGTACTTACGTACAATTCAGTATCACTCAGCAATGAAATCTATGTCATCAGGCCCGTAGCAGCATAATGAGTGGATTCAGGTACGATGATTCTAACTGAAATAAGTCACACAGAAAAAGAAACATCATAAGATATCACTAATACACGGAATGTAAACTTGGCTACACAGGAACTGAATTACAAAACAGAACAGGGTCTCAAATTTAGAAAACCAACTTATGCTTGCTTAAGGGGAAAGGTGAGTTGGGGTGCTGCATAAAACCAGAGATTGAAATGAGCACAGATAAAGTTCCTTAAGCCAAATATGGAATACACAAGAGCTACTCCTTGCTCAACGAAATGGACTCAACACACCATATTAAATGCCTAAGAGTGTACCTGACTAGGAAGTATCTTAAAACCTATGGATTGCTATGTCTCCGAAAGAGAATCAAGCGTGTGTACAGGGGCATAAACGCAGCAGTGATAGGACTGGAGAGGTTCGGTGAGCAAATGAAGACCCTTTGAAGTCATATTGCATGGTACCCATTCCACGGGTCTCAACTCTCCAGGTTTAAGGGATTCTTCCTTCAGCTAAAACATGCATGTGGAACCCAGAGTATGATCAACCGTGTGATCGGGAGATGTGTTCCAATATGTGTCAGTTTTCGTCCCCTGGTACTCGGGTGCAACATTCCAGACGCTTTACTAACACTCTGCCGACTTGGAGAGTCAGTGCCTTTAACCTCCTGTTTGGCCCAGTTTGCAATTTCTGCGGAAGATGAACAGGAATAGGGAGAACCAATGAGAGACTAGCTGGAGGTGTCTGGACGGGCAAATTTAACTCTCATTTCCCACCAGGAAGAGGAATTAACCAAAGGCTCAGCGTGCCGTGCCGGAACCAGATTAGGGCCTGAAGCAACCATGCGGCGTTGCGGCCAGCTCACGAGAAAGCGAGTTGAAGAAAGGAGCTCAGGGGCACTGTAATTCACAAACCTGCAGAGTTATAAATGACAGCTATCGTCCAAAAATATACTGAAGTAAGGCTGCCAAGAGGACTTGAAAGCGGGGCAGAATTGCAGGAAACCGATTTCAGGAGGTAGACTGGAATTGCATTTAAAGCATAGGAAAAGAGGCAGAACGTCCACAATGATGCACTTGGCCAAAAAGGGCGTATGCGTTTTTTCCTGAATATATTCAGGAAAAAACGCATACGCCCTTTTTGGCCAACCAAGCAAGCTTGCAAAGGAAATCTGCACTACAATGAAGTCTCACTTCCCCCCGGTCAAAAGGGCCATCTGAAAAAAGTGTAAAATCCAGAAAGTCAGGACAGGCCATGGAGACCTGGGAGCCTTTTTATGCTGATGGGCGGGATGTAAATTGCCAACAGCCACTCTGGAGAAGTGTATGGTGTTTCCTGAAACATCTAAAAAACAAAGAAACAGAGCTTAGGGAACTTCCACTTATGGTCCTATAGCTTAGGGAAATTAAAATAAAAAAGACAGAGCCACCCAAAATAGTTGGGACGGCTCTGTTTACAAGAAACTCATTTTCGGTACAAGTTCAATATCGCAGAAAGTGAAAAATGGATAAAGAATTTGTGGTACTAACGTACAATGCAATATCACTCAGCAAGGAAATCTATGTCATCAGGCCCGTAGCAGCATAATGAGTGGATTCAGGTATGATGATTCTACCTGAAATAAGTCACACAGAAAAAGAAACATCATTAGATATCACTAATACACGAAATGTAAACTTGGCTACACAGGAACTGAATTACAAAACAGAACAGGGTCTCAAATTTAGAAAACCAACTTATGCTTGCTTAAGGGGAAAGGTGAGTTGGGGTGCTGCATAAAACCAGAGATTGAAATGAGCACAGATAAAGTTCCTTAAGCCAAATATGGAATAGACAAGAGCTACTCCTTGCTCAACGAAATGGACTCAACACCCCATATTAAACGCCTAAGAATGTACCTGACTAGGAAGTATCTTAAAACCTATGGACTGCTATGATTCCGAAAGAGAATCAAGCGTGTGTACAGGGGCATAAACGCAGCAGTGATAGGACTGGAGAGGTTCGGTGAGCAAATGAAGACCCTTTGAAATCATACTGCATGGTACCCATTCCACGGGTCTCAACTCTCCAGGGTTAAGGTATTCTTCCTTCAGCTAAAACATGCATGTGGAACCCAGAGTATGATAAACCATGTGATCGGGAGATGTGTTCCAATATGTGTCAGTTTTCGTCCCCTGGTACTCGGGTGCAACATTCCAGACGCTTTACTAACACTCTCCCGACTTGGAGAGTCAGTGCCTTTAACCTCCTGTTTGGTCCAGTTTGCAATTTCTGCGGAAGATGAACAGGAATAGGGAGAACCAATGACAGACTAGCTGGAGGTGTCTGGACGGGCCAATTTAACTCTCATTTCCCAATAGGAAGAGGAATTAACCAAAGGCTCAGCGTGCCGTGCCGGAACCAGGTTAGGGCCTGAAGCAATCCTGCGGTGTTGCGGCCAGCTCATGAAAAAGTGAGTTGAAGAAAGGACCTCAGGGGCACTGTAATTCACAAACCTGCAGAGTTATAAATGACAGCTATCGACCAATAATATACTGAAGTAAGGCTGCCAAGAGGACTTGAAAGCGGGGCAGAATTGCAGGAAACCGATTTCAGGAGGTAGACTGGAATTGCATTTAAAGCATAGGAAAAGAGGCAGAACGTCCACAATGATGCACTTGGCCAAAAAGGGCGTATGCGTTTTTTCCTGAATATATTCAGGAAAAAACGCATACGCCCTTTTTGGCCAACCAAGCAAGCTTGCAAAGGAAATCTGCACTACAATGAAGTCTCACTTCCCCCCGGTCAAAAGGGCCATCTGAAAAAAGTGTAAAATCCAGAAAGGCAGGACAGGCCATGGAGAACTGGGAGCCTTGTTATGCTGATGGGCGGGATGTCAATTGCCAACAGCCACTCGGGAGAAGTGTATGGTGTTTCCTGAAACATCTAAAAAACAAAGCAACAGAGCCTAGGGCACTTCCACTTATGGTCCTATAGCTTAGGGAAATTAAAATCAAAAAGACACAGCCACCCCAAAGGTTGAGACGGCTCTGTTTACAAGAAATTCATTTACGGTACAAGTTCAATATCGCAGAAAGTGAAAAATGGATAAAGAAGTTGTGGTACTTACATAAAATGCAGTATCACTCAGCAATGAAGTCTATGTCATCACGCCCGTAGCAGCATAATGAGTGGATTCAGGTACGATGATTCTAACTGAAATAAGTCACACAGAAAAAGAAACATCATAAGATATCACTAATACACGGAATGTAAACTTGGCTACACAGGAACTGAATTACAAAACAGAACAGGGTCTCAAATTTAGAAAACCAACTTATGCTTGCTTAAGGGGAAAGGTGAGTTGGGGTGCTGCATAAAATCAGAGATTGAAATGAGCACAGATAAAGTTCCTTAAGCCAAATATGGAATAGACAAGAGCTACTCCTTGCTCAACGAAATGGACTCAACACCCCATATTAAACGCCTAAGAATGTACCTGACTAGGAAGTATCTTAAAACCTATGGACTGCTATGTCTCCGAAAGAGAATCAAGCGTGTGTACAGGGGCATAAACGCAGCAGTGATAGGATTGGAGAAGTTCGGTGAGCAAATGAAGACCCTTTGAAGTCATATTGCATGGTACCCATTCCACGGGTCTCAACGCTCCAGGTTTAAGGTATTCTTCCTTCAGCTAAAACATGCATGTGGAACCAAGAGTATGATCAACCGTGTGATCGGGAGACGTGTTCCAATATGTGTCAGTTTTCGTCCCCTGGTACTCGGGTGCAACATTCCAGACGCTTTACTAACACTCTCCCGACTTGGAGAGTCAGTGCCTTTAACCTCCTGTTTGGCCCAGTTTGCAATTTCTGCAGAAGATGAACACGAATAGGGAGAACCAATGAGAGACTAGCTGGAGGTGTCTGGACGGGCAAATTTAACTCTCATTTCCCACCAGGAAAAGGAATTAACCAAAGGCTAAGCGTGCCGTGCCAGAACCAGATTAGGGCCTGAAGCCATCCTGCGGTGTTGCGGCCAGCTCACGAGAAAGCGAGTTGAAGAAAGGAGCTCAGGGGCACTGTAATTCACAAACCTGCCGAGTCATAAATGACAGCTATCGTCCAAAAATATACTGAAGTAAGGCTGCCAAGAGGACTTGAAAGCGGGGCAGAATTGCAGGAAACCGATTTCAGGAGGTAGACTGGAATTGCATTTAAAGCATAGGAAAAGAGGCAGAACGTCCACAATGATGCACTTGGCCAAAAAGGGCGTAGGCGTTTTTTCCTGAATATATTCAGGAAAAAACGCATACGCCCTTTTTGGCCAACCAAGCAAGCTTGCAAAGGAAATCTGCACTACAATGAAGTCTCACTTCCCCCCGGTCAAAAGGGCCATCTGAAAATAGTGTAAAATCCAGAAAGGCAGGACAGGCCATGGAGACCTGGGAGCCTTGTTATGCTGATGGGCGGGATGTCAATTGCCAACAGCCACTAGGGAGAAGTGTATGGTGTTTCCTGAAACATCTAAAAAACAAAGCAACAGAGCCTAGGGCACTTCCACTTATGGTCCTATAGCTTAGGGAAATTAAAATCAAAAAGACACAGCCACCCCAAAGGTTGGGACGGCTCTGTTTACAAGAACCTGGTTTACGGTACAAGTTCAATATCGCAGAAAGTGAAAAATGGATAAAGAAGTTGTGGTACTTACGTACAATGCAGTATCACTCAGCAAGGAAATCTATGTCATCAGGCCCGTAGCAGCATAATGAGTGGATTCAGGTATAATGATTCTAACTGAAATAAGTCACACAGAAAAAGAAACATCATAAGATATCACTAATATATGGAATGTAAACGTGGCTACACAGGAACTGAATTACAAAACAGAACAGGGTCTCAAATTTAGAAACAAAACTTATGCTTGCTTAAGGGGAAAAGTGAGTTGGGGTGCTGCATAAAACCAGAGATTGAAATGAGCACAGATAAAGTTCCTTTAGCCAAATATGGAATAGACAACAGCTATTGTGGAAACCAGAGTATGATCAACGAAACGGACTCATCCTTGCTCAAAGAAACGGACTCATCACCCCATATTAAACACCTAAGAATGTACCTGACTAGTAAGTAGCTTAAAACCTAAGGAATGCTATGTCTCCAAAAGAGAATGAAGCGTGTGTACAGGGGCATAAACGCAGCAGTGATAGGATTGGAGAGGTTCGGTGAGCAAATGAAGACCCTTTGAAGTCATATTGCATGGTACCCATTCCACGGGTCTCAACTCTCCAGGTTTAAGGGATTCTTCCTTCAGCTAAAACATGCATGTGGAAACCAGAGTATGATCAACCGTGTGATCGGGAGACGTGTTCCAATATGTGTCAGTTTTCGTCCCCTGGTACTCGGGTGCAACATTCCAGACGCTTTACTAACACTCTCCCGACTTGGAGAGTCAGTGCCTTTAACCTCCTGTTTGGCCAAGTTTGCAATTTCTGCGGAAGAAGAACAGAAATAGGGAGAACCAATGAGAGACTAGCTGGAGGTGTCTGGACGGGCAAATTTAACTCTCATTTCCCACCAGGAAGAGGAATTAACCAAAGGCTCAGCGTGCCGTGCCGGAACCAGATTAGGGCCTGAAGCCATCCTGCGGTGTTGCGGCCAGCTCACGAGAAAGCGAGTTGAAGAAAGGAGCTCAGGGGCACTGTAATTCACAAACCTGCCGAGTTATAAATGACAGCTATCGTCCAAAAATATACTGAAGTAAGGCTGCCAAGAGGACTTGAAAGCAGGGCAGAATGGCAGGAAACCGATTTCAGGAGGTAGACTGGAATTGCATTTAAAGCATAGGAAAAGAGGCAGAACGTCCACAATGATGCACTTGGCAAAAAAGGGCGTATGCGTTTTTTCCTGAATATATTCAGGAAAAAATGCATACGCCCTTTTTGGCCAACCAAGCAAGCTTGCAAAGGAAATCTGCACTACAATGAAGTCTCACTTCCCCCAGGTCAAAAGGGCCATCTGAAAAAAGTGTAAAATCCAGAAAGGCAGGACAGGCCATGGAGAAGTGGGAGCCTTGTTATGCTGATGGGCGGGATGTAAATTGCCAACAGCCACTTGGGAGAAGTGTATGGTGTTTCCTGAAACATCTAAAAAACAAAGCAACAGAGCCTAGGGCACTTCCACTTATGGTCCTATAGCTTAGGGAAATTAAAATCAAAAAGACACAGCCACCCCAAATGTTGGGATGGCTCTGTTTACAAGAACCTGGTTTACGGTACAAGTTCAAAACCGCAGAAAGTGAAAAATGGATAAAGCAGTTGTGGTACTTACGTACAATGCAATATCACTCAGCAAGGATATCTATGTCATAAGGCCCGTAGCAGCATAATGAGTGGATTCAGGTATGATGATTCTAACTGAAATAAGTCACACAGAAAAAGAAACATCATAAGATATCACTAATACACGGAATGTAAACTTGGCTACAGAGGAACTGAATTACAAAACAGAACAGGGTCTCAAATTTAGAAAACCAACTTATGCTTGCTTAAGGGGAAAGGTGAGTTGGGGTGCTGCATAAAACCAGAGATTGAAATGAGCACAGATAAAGTTCCTTAAGCCAAATATGGAATACACAAGAGCTACTCCTTGCTCAAGGAAACGGACTCAACACCCCATATTGAACGCCTAAGAATGTACCTGACTAGGAAGTATCTTAAAACCTATGGACTGCTATGTCTCCGAAAGAGAATCAAGCGTGTGTACAGGGGCATAAACACAGCAGTGATAGGATTGGAGAGGTTCGGTGAGCAAATGAAGACCCTTTGAAGTCATATTGCATGGTACCCATTCCACGGGTCTCAACTCTCCAGTTTTAAGGGATTCTTCCTTCAGCTAAAACATGCATGTGGAACCCAGAGTATGATCAACCGTGTGATCGGGAGACGTGTTCCAATATGTCTCAGTTTTCATCCTCTGGTACTCGGTTGCAACATTCCAGATGCTTTACTAACACTCTCCCGACTTCGAGAGTCAGTGCCTTTAACCTCCTGTTTGGCCCAGTTTGCAATTTCTGCAGAAGATGAACACGAATAGGGAGAACCAATGAGAGACTAGCTGGAGGTGTCTGGACGGGCAAATTTAACTCTCATTTCCCACCAGGAAGAGGAATTAACCAAAGGCTTAGCGTGCCGTGCCAGAACCAGATTAGGGCCTGAAGCCATCCTGCGGTGTTGCGGCCAGCTCACGAGAAAGCGAGTTGAAGAAAGGAGCTCAGGGGCACTGTAATTCACAAACATGCCGAGTCATAAATGACAGCTATCGTCCAAAAATATACTGAAGTAAGGCTGCCAAGAGGACTTGAAAGCGGGGCAGAATTGCAGGAAACCGATTTCAGGAGGTAGACTGGAATTGCATTTAAAGCATAGGAAAAGAGGCAGAACGTCCACAATGATGCACTTGGCCAACATATATTCAGGAAAAAACGCATACACCCTTTTTGGCCAACCAAGCAAGCTTGCAAAGGAAATCTGCACTACAATGAAGTCTCACTTCCCCCCGGTCAAAAGGGCCATCTGAAAAAAGTGTAAAATCCAGAAAGGCAGGACAGGCCATGGAGAACTGGGAGCCTTGTTATGCTGATGGGCGGGATGTAAATTGCCAACAGCCACTCGGGAGAAGTGTATGGTGTTTCCTGAAACATCTAAAAATCAAAGCAACAGAGCCTAGGGCACTTCCACTTATGGTCCTATAGCTTAGGGAAATTAAAAGCAAAAAGACACAGCCACCCCAAAGGTTGGGACAGCTCTCTTTACAAGAACCTGGTTTACGATACAAGTTCAATATCGCAGAAAGTGAAAAATGGATAAAGAATTTGTGGTACTTACGTACAATTCAGTATCACTCAGCAATGAAATCTATGTCATCAGGCCCGTAGCAGCATAATGAGTGGATTCAGGTACGATGATTCTAACTGAAATAAGTCACACAGAAAAAGAAACATCATAAGATATCACTAATACACGGAATGTAAACTTGGCTACACAGGAACTGAATTACAAAACAGAACAGGGTCTCAAATTTAGAAAACCAACTTATGCTTGCTTAAGGGGAAAGGTGAGTTGGGGTGCTGCATAAAACCAGAGATTGAAATGAGCACAGATAAAGTTCCTTAAGCCAAATATGGAATACACAAGAGCTACTCCTTGCTCAACGAAATGGACTCAACACACCATATTAAATGCCTAAGAGTGTACCTGACTAGGAAGTATCTTAAAACCTATGGATTGCTATGTCTCCGAAAGAGAATCAAGCGTGTGTACAGGGGCATAAACGCAGCAGTGATAGGACTGGAGAGGTTCGGTGAGCAAATGAAGACCCTTTGAAGTCATATTGCATGGTACCCATTCCACGGGTCTCAACTCTCCAGGTTTAAGGGATTCTTCCTTCAGCTAAAACATGCATGTGGAACCCAGAGTATGATCAACCGTGTGATCGGGAGATGTGTTCCAATATGTGTCAGTTTTCGTCCCCTGGTACTCGGGTGCAACATTCCAGACGCTTTACTAACACTCTGCCGACTTGGAGAGTCAGTGCCTTTAACCTCCTGTTTGGCCCAGTTTGCAATTTCTGCGGAAGATGAACAGGAATAGGGAGAACCAATGAGAGACTAGCTGGAGGTGTCTGGACGGGCAAATTTAACTCTCATTTCCCACCAGGAAGAGGAATTAACCAAAGGCTCAGCGTGCCGTGCCGGAACCAGATTAGGGCCTGAAGCAACCATGCGGCGTTGCGGCCAGCTCACGAGAAAGCGAGTTGAAGAAAGGAGCTCAGGGGCACTGTAATTCACAAACCTGCAGAGTTATAAATGACAGCTATCGTCCAAAAATATACTGAAGTAAGGCTGCCAAGAGGACTTGAAAGCGGGGCAGAATTGCAGGAAACCGATTTCAGGAGGTAGACTGGAATTGCATTTAAAGCATAGGAAAAGAGGCAGAACGTCCACAATGATGCACTTGGCCAAAAAGGGCGTATGCGTTTTTTCCTGAATATATTCAGGAAAAAACGCATACGCCCTTTTTGGCCAACCAAGCAAGCTTGCAAAGGAAATCTGCACTACAATGAAGTCTCACTTCCCCCCGGTCAAAAGGGCCATCTGAAAAAAGTGTAAAATCCAGAAAGTCAGGACAGGCCATGGAGACCTGGGAGCCTTTTTATGCTGATGGGCGGGATGTAAATTGCCAACAGCCACTCTGGAGAAGTGTATGGTGTTTCCTGAAACATCTAAAAAACAAAGAAACAGAGCTTAGGGAACTTCCACTTATGGTCCTATAGCTTAGGGAAATTAAAATAAAAAAGACAGAGCCACCCAAAATAGTTGGGACGGCTCTGTTTACAAGAAACTCATTTTCGGTACAAGTTCAATATCGCAGAAAGTGAAAAATGGATAAAGAATTTGTGGTACTAACGTACAATGCAATATCACTCAGCAAGGAAATCTATGTCATCAGGCCCGTAGCAGCATAATGAGTGGATTCAGGTATGATGATTCTACCTGAAATAAGTCACACAGAAAAAGAAACATCATTAGATATCACTAATACACGAAATGTAAACTTGGCTACACAGGAACTGAATTACAAAACAGAACAGGGTCTCAAATTTAGAAAACCAACTTATGCTTGCTTAAGGGGAAAGGTGAGTTGGGGTGCTGCATAAAACCAGAGATTGAAATGAGCACAGATAAAGTTCCTTAAGCCAAATATGGAATAGACAAGAGCTACTCCTTGCTCAACGAAATGGACTCAACACCCCATATTAAACGCCTAAGAATGTACCTGACTAGGAAGTATCTTAAAACCTATGGACTGCTATGATTCCGAAAGAGAATCAAGCGTGTGTACAGGGGCATAAACGCAGCAGTGATAGGACTGGAGAGGTTCGGTGAGCAAATGAAGACCCTTTGAAATCATACTGCATGGTACCCATTCCACGGGTCTCAACTCTCCAGGGTTAAGGTATTCTTCCTTCAGCTAAAACATGCATGTGGAACCCAGAGTATGATAAACCATGTGATCGGGAGATGTGTTCCAATATGTGTCAGTTTTCGTCCCCTGGTACTCGGGTGCAATATTCCAGACGCTTTACTAACACTCTCCCGACTTGGAGAGTCAGTGCCTTTAACCTCCTGTTTGGTCCAGTTTGCAATTTCTGCGGAAGATGAACAGGAATAGGGAGAACCAATGACAGACTAGCTGGAGGTGTCTGGACGGGCCAATTTAACTCTCATTTCCCAATAGGAAGAGGAATTAACCAAAGGCTCAGCGTGCCGTGCCGGAACCAGGTTAGGGCCTGAAGCAATCCTGCGGTGTTGCGGCCAGCTCATGAAAAAGTGAGTTGAAGAAAGGACCTCAGGGGCACTGTAATTCACAAACCTGCAGAGTTATAAATGACAGCTATCGACCAATAATATACTGAAGTAAGGCTGCCAAGAGGACTTGAAAGCGGGGCAGAATTGCAGGAAACCGATTTCAGGAGGTAGACTGGAATTGCATTTAAAGCATAGGAAAAGAGGCAGAACGTCCACAATGATGCACTTGGCCAAAAAGGGCGTATGCGTTTTTTCCTGAATATATTCAGGAAAAAACGCATACGCCCTTTTTGGCCAACCAAGCAAGCTTGCAAAGGAAATCTGCACTACAATGAAGTCTCACTTCCCCCCGGTCAAAAGGGCCATCTGAAAAAAGTGTAAAATCCAGAAAGGCAGGACAGGCCATGGAGAACTGGGAGCCTTGTTATGCTGATGGGCGGGATGTAAATTGCCAACAGCCACTCGGGAGAAGTGTATGGTGTTTCCTGAAACATCTAAAAATCAAAGCAACAGAGCCTAGGGCACTTCCACTTATGGTCCTATAGCTTAGGGAAATTAAAAGCAAAAAGACACAGCCACCCCAAAGGTTGGGACAGCTCTCTTTACAAGAACCTGGTTTACGATACAAGTTCAATATCGCAGAAAGTGAAAAATGGATAAAGAATTTGTGGTACTTACGTACAATTCAGTATCACTCAGCAATGAAATCTATGTCATCAGGCCCGTAGCAGCATAATGAGTGGATTCAGGTACGATGATTCTAACTGAAATAAGTCACACAGAAAAAGAAACATCATAAGATATCACTAATACACGGAATGTAAACTTGGCTACACAGGAACTGAATTACAAAACAGAACAGGGTCTCAAATTTAGAAAACCAACTTATGCTTGCTTAAGGGGAAAGGTGAGTTGGGGTGCTGCATAAAACCAGAGATTGAAATGAGCACAGATAAAGTTCCTTAAGCCAAATATGGAATACACAAGAGCTACTCCTTGCTCAACGAAATGGACTCAACACACCATATTAAATGCCTAAGAGTGTACCTGACTAGGAAGTATCTTAAAACCTATGGATTGCTATGTCTCCGAAAGAGAATCAAGCGTGTGTACAGGGGCATAAACGCAGCAGTGATAGGACTGGAGAGGTTCGGTGAGCAAATGAAGACCCTTTGAAGTCATATTGCATGGTACCCATTCCACGGGTCTCAACTCTCCAGGTTTAAGGGATTCTTCCTTCAGCTAAAACATGCATGTGGAACCCAGAGTATGATCAACCGTGTGATCGGGAGATGTGTTCCAATATGTGTCAGTTTTCGTCCCCTGGTACTCGGGTGCAACATTCCAGACGCTTTACTAACACTCTGCCGACTTGGAGAGTCAGTGCCTTTAACCTCCTGTTTGGCCCAGTTTGCAATTTCTGCGGAAGATGAACAGGAATAGGGAGAACCAATGAGAGACTAGCTGGAGGTGTCTGGACGGGCAAATTTAACTCTCATTTCCCACCAGGAAGAGGAATTAACCAAAGGCTCAGCGTGCCGTGCCGGAACCAGATTAGGGCCTGAAGCAACCATGCGGCGTTGCGGCCAGCTCACGAGAAAGCGAGTTGAAGAAAGGAGCTCAGGGGCACTGTAATTCACAAACCTGCAGAGTTATAAATGACAGCTATCGTCCAAAAATATACTGAAGTAAGGCTGCCAAGAGGACTTGAAAGCGGGGCAGAATTGCAGGAAACCGATTTCAGGAGGTAGACTGGAATTGCATTTAAAGCATAGGAAAAGAGGCAGAACGTCCACAATGATGCACTTGGCCAAAAAGGGCGTATGCGTTTTTTCCTGAATATATTCAGGAAAAAACGCATACGCCCTTTTTGGCCAACCAAGCAAGCTTGCAAAGGAAATCTGCACTACAATGAAGTCTCACTTCCCCCCGGTCAAAAGGGCCATCTGAAAAAAGTGTAAAATCCAGAAAGTCAGGACAGGCCATGGAGACCTGGGAGCCTTTTTATGCTGATGGGCGGGATGTAAATTGCCAACAGCCACTCTGGAGAAGTGTATGGTGTTTCCTGAAACATCTAAAAAACAAAGAAACAGAGCTTAGGGAACTTCCACTTATGGTCCTATAGCTTAGGGAAATTAAAATAAAAAAGACAGAGCCACCCAAAATAGTTGGGACGGCTCTGTTTACAAGAAACTCATTTTCGGTACAAGTTCAATATCGCAGAAAGTGAAAAATGGATAAAGAATTTGTGGTACTAACGTACAATGCAATATCACTCAGCAAGGAAATCTATGTCATCAGGCCCGTAGCAGCATAATGAGTGGATTCAGGTATGATGATTCTACCTGAAATAAGTCACACAGAAAAAGAAACATCATTAGATATCACTAATACACGAAATGTAAACTTGGCTACACAGGAACTGAATTACAAAACAGAACAGGGTCTCAAATTTAGAAAACCAACTTATGCTTGCTTAAGGGGAAAGGTGAGTTGGGGTGCTGCATAAAACCAGAGATTGAAATGAGCACAGATAAAGTTCCTTAAGCCAAATATGGAATAGACAAGAGCTACTCCTTGCTCAACGAAATGGACTCAACACCCCATATTAAACGCCTAAGAATGTACCTGACTAGGAAGTATCTTAAAACCTATGGACTGCTATGATTCCGAAAGAGAATCAAGCGTGTGTACAGGGGCATAAACGCAGCAGTGATAGGACTGGAGAGGTTCGGTGAGCAAATGAAGACCCTTTGAAATCATACTGCATGGTACCCATTCCACGGGTCTCAACTCTCCAGGGTTAAGGTATTCTTCCTTCAGCTAAAACATGCATGTGGAACCCAGAGTATGATAAACCATGTGATCGGGAGATGTGTTCCAATATGTGTCAGTTTTCGTCCCCTGGTACTCGGGTGCAACATTCCAGACGCTTTACTAACACTCTCCCGACTTGGAGAGTCAGTGCCTTTAACCTCCTGTTTGGTCCAGTTTGCAATTTCTGCGGAAGATGAACAGGAATAGGGAGAACCAATGACAGACTAGCTGGAGGTGTCTGGACGGGCCAATTTAACTCTCATTTCCCAATAGGAAGAGGAATTAACCAAAGGCTCAGCGTGCCGTGCCGGAACCAGGTTAGGGCCTGAAGCAATCCTGCGGTGTTGCGGCCAGCTCATGAAAAAGTGAGTTGAAGAAAGGACCTCAGGGGCACTGTAATTCACAAACCTGCAGAGTTATAAATGACAGCTATCGACCAATAATATACTGAAGTAAGGCTGCCAAGAGGACTTGAAAGCGGGGCAGAATTGCAGGAAACCGATTTCAGGAGGTAGACTGGAATTGCATTTAAAGCATAGGAAAAGAGGCAGAACGTCCACAATGATGCACTTGGCCAAAAAGGGCGTATGCGTTTTTTCCTGAATATATTCAGGAAAAAACGCATACGCCCTTTTTGGCCAACCAAGCAAGCTTGCAAAGGAAATCTGCACTACAATGAAGTCTCACTTCCCCCCGGTCAAAAGGGCCATCTGAAAAAAGTGTAAAATCCAGAAAGGCAGGACAGGCCATGGAGAACTGGGAGCCTTGTTATGCTGATGGGCGGGATGTAAATTGCCAACAGCCACTCGGGAGAAGTGTATGGTGTTTCCTGAAACATCTAAAAATCAAAGCAACAGAGCCTAGGGCACTTCCACTTATGGTCCTATAGCTTAGGGAAATTAAAAGCAAAAAGACACAGCCACCCCAAAGGTTGGGACAGCTCTCTTTACAAGAACCTGGTTTACGATACAAGTTCAATATCGCAGAAAGTGAAAAATGGATAAAGAATTTGTGGTACTTACGTACAATTCAGTATCACTCAGCAATGAAATCTATGTCATCAGGCCCGTAGCAGCATAATGAGTGGATTCAGGTACGATGATTCTAACTGAAATAAGTCACACAGAAAAAGAAACATCATAAGATATCACTAATACACGGAATGTAAACTTGGCTACACAGGAACTGAATTACAAAACAGAACAGGGTCTCAAATTTAGAAAACCAACTTATGCTTGCTTAAGGGGAAAGGTGAGTTGGGGTGCTGCATAAAACCAGAGATTGAAATGAGCACAGATAAAGTTCCTTAAGCCAAATATGGAATACACAAGAGCTACTCCTTGCTCAACGAAATGGACTCAACACACCATATTAAATGCCTAAGAGTGTACCTGACTAGGAAGTATCTTAAAACCTATGGATTGCTATGTCTCCGAAAGAGAATCAAGCGTGTGTACAGGGGCATAAACGCAGCAGTGATAGGACTGGAGAGGTTCGGTGAGCAAATGAAGACCCTTTGAAGTCATATTGCATGGTACCCATTCCACGGGTCTCAACTCTCGAGGTTTAAGGTATTCTTCCTTCAGCTAAAACATGCATGTGGAACCCAGAGTATGATCAACCGTGTGATCGGGAGACGTGTTCCAATATGTGTCAGTTTTCGTCCCCTGGTACTCGGGTGCAACATTCCAGACGCTTTACTAACACTCTCCCGACTTGGAGAGTCAGTGCCTTTAACCTCCTGTTTGGCCCAGTTTGCAATTTCTGCGGAAGATGAACAGGAATAGGGAGAACCAATGACAGACTAGCTGGAGGAGTCTGGACGGGCCAATTTAACTCTCATTTCCCACTAGGAAGAGGAATTAACGAAAGGCTCAGCGTGCCGTGCCGGAACCAGATTAGGGCCTGAAGCAATCCTGCGGTGTTGCGGCCAGCTCATGAGAAAGTGAGTTGAAGAAAGGACCTCAGGGGCACTGTAATTCACAAACCTGCAGAGTTATAAATGACAGCTATCGACCAATAATATACTGAAGTATGGCTGCCAAGAGGACTTGAAAACGGGGCAGAATTGCAGGAAACCGATTTCAGGAGGTAGACTGGAATTGCATTTAAAGCATAGGAAAAGAGGCAGAACGTCCACAATGATGCACTTGGCCAAAAAGGGCGTATGCGTTTTTTCCTGAATATATTCAGGAAAAAACGCATACGCCCTTTTTGGCCAACCAAGCAAGCTTGCAAAGGAAATCTGCACTACAATGAAGTCTCACTTCCCCCCGGTCAAAAGGGCCATCTGAACAAAGTGTAAAATCCAGAAAGGCAGGACAGGCCATGGAGAACTGGGAGCCTTGTTATGCTGATGGGCGGGATGTAAATTGCCAACAGCCACTTGGGAGAAGTGTATGGTGTTTCCTGAAACATCTAAAAATCAAAGCAACAGAGCCTAGGGCACTTCCACTTATGGTCCTTTAGCTTAGGGAAATTAAAAGCAAAAAGACACAGCCACCCCAAAGGTTGGGACGGCTCTCTTTACAAGAACCTGGTTTACGGTACAAGTTCAATATCGCAGAAAGTGAAAAATGGATAAAGAAGTTGTGGTACTTACGTACAATGCAGTATCACTCAGCAATGAAATCTATGTCATCAGGCCCGTAGCAGCATAATGAGTGGATTCAGGTACGATGATTCTAACAGAAATAAGTCACACAGAAAAAGAAACATCATAAGATATCACTAATACACGGAATGTAAGCTTGGCTACACAGGAACTGAATTACAAAACAGAACAGGGTCTCAAATTTAGAAAACCAACTTATGCTTGCTTAAGGGGAAAGGTGAGTTGGGGTGCTGCATAAAACCAGAGATTGAAATGAGCACAGATAAAGTTCCTTAAGCCAAATATGGAATAGACAAGAGCTACTCCTTGTTCAATGAAATGGACTCAACACCCCATATTAAATGCCTAAGAGTGTACCTGACTAGGAAGTATCTTAAAACCTATGGATTGCTATGTCTCCGAAAGAGAATCAAGCGTGTGTACAGGGGTATAAACGCAGCAGTGATAGGATTGGAGAGGTTCGGTGAGCAAATGAAGACCCTTTGAAGTCATATTGCATGGTACCCATTCCACGGGTCTCAACTCTCCAGGTTTAAGGTATTCTTCCTTCAGCTAAAACATGCATGTGGAACCCAGAGTATGATCAACCGTGTGATCGGGAGACGTGTTCCAATATGTGTCAGTTTTCGACCCCTGGTACTCGGGTGCAACATTCCAGACGCTTTATTAACACTCTCCCGACTTGGAGAGTCAGTGCCTTTAACCTCCTGTTTGGCCCAGTTTGCAATTTCTGCGGAAGATGAACAGGAATAGGGAGAACCAATGAGAGACTAGCTGGAGGGGTCTGGACGGGCAAATTTAACTCTCATTTCCCACCAGGAAGAGGAATTAACGAAAGGCTCAGCGTGCCATGCCGGAACCAGATTAGGGCCTGAAGCCATCCTGCGGTGTTGCGGCCAGCTCACGAGAAAGCGAGTTGAAGAAAGGAGCTCAGGGGCACTGTAATTCACAAACCTGCAGAGTTATAAATGACAGCTATCGTCCAAAAATATACTGAAGTAAGGCTGCCAAGAGGACTTGAAAGCGGGGCAGAATTGCAGGAAACCGATTTCAGGAGGTAGACTGGAATTGCATTTAAAGCATAGGAAAAGAGGCAGAACGTCCACAATGATGCACTTGGCCAAAAAGGGCGTATGCGTTTTTTCCTGAATATATTCAGGAAAAAACGCATACGCCCTTTTTGGCCAACCAAGCAAGCTTGCAAAGGAAATCTACACTACAATGAAGTCTCACTTCCCCCCGGTCAAAAGGGCCATCTGAAAAAAGTGTAAAATCCAGAAAGTCAGGACAGGCCATGGAGACCTGGGAGGCTTGTTATGCTGATGGGCGGGATGTAAATTGCCAACAGCCACTCGGGAGAAGTGTATGGTGTTTCCTGAAACATCTAAAAATCAAAGCAACAGAGCCTAGGGCACTTCCACTTATGGTCCTATAGCTTAGGGAAAATAAAAGCAAAAAGACACAGCCACCCCAAAGGTTGGGACGGCTCTCTTTACAAGAACCTGGTTTACGGTACAAGTTCAATATCGCAGAAAGTGAAAAATGGATAAAGAATTTGTGGTACTTACGTACAATTCAGTATCACTCAGCAATGAAATCTATGTCATCAGGCCCGTAGCAGCATAATGAGTGGATTCAGGTACGATGATTCTAACTGAAATAAGTCACACAGAAAAAGAAACATCATAAGATATCACTAATACACGGAATGTAAACTTGGCTACACAGGAACTGAATTACAAAACAGAACAGGGTCTCAAATTTAGAAAACCAACTTATGCTTGCTTAAGGGGAAAGGTGAGTTGGGGTGCTGCATAAAACCAGAGATTGAAATGAGCACAGATAAAGTTCCTTAAGCCAAATATGGAATAGAAAAGAGCTACTCCTTGCTCAACGAAATGGACTCAACACCCCATATTAAATGCCTAAGAGTGTACCTGACTAGGAAGTATCTTAAAACTTATGGATTGCTATGTCTCCGAAAGAGAATCAAGCGTGTGTACAGGGCCATAAACGCAGCAGTGATAGGATTGGAGAGGTTCGGTGAGCAAATGAAGACCCTTTGAAGTCATATTGCATGGTACCCATTCCACGGGTCTCAACTCTCCAGGTTTAAGGTATTCTTCCTTCAGCTAAAACATGCATGTGGAACCCAGAGTATGATCAACCATGTGATCGGGAGACGTGTTCCAATATGTGTCAGTTTTCGTCCCCTGGTACTCGGGTGCAACATTCCAGACGCTTTACTAACACTCTCCCGACTTGGAGAGTCAGTGCCTTTAACCTCCTCTTTGGCCCAGTTTGCAATTTCTGCGGAAGATGAACAGGAATAGGGAGAACCAATGAGAGACTAGCTGGAGGGGTCTGGACGGGCCAATTTAACTCTAATTTCCCACCAGGAAGAGGAATTAACCAAAGGCTCAGCGTGCCGTGCCGGAACCAGATTAGGGCCTGAAGCCATCCTGCGGTGTTGCGGCCAGCTCACGAGAAAGCGAGTTGAAGAAAGGAGCTCAGGGGCACTGTAATTCACAAACCTGCAGAGTTATAAATGACAGCTATCGTCCAAAAATATACTGAAGTAAGGCTGCCAAGAGGACTTGAATGCGGGGCAGAATTGCAGGAAACCGATTTCAGGAGGTAGACTGGAATTGCATTTAAAGCATAGGAAAAGAGGCAGAACGTCCACAATGATGCACTTGGCCAAAAAGGGCGTATGCGTTTTTTCCTGAATATATTCAGGAAAAAACGCATACGCCCTTTTTGGCCAACCAAGCAAGCTTGCAAAGGAAATCTGCACTACAATGAAGTCTCACTTCCCCCCGGTCAAAAGGGCCATCTGAAAAAAGTGTAAAATCCAGAAAGGCAGGACAGGCCATGGAGAACTGGGAGCCTTGTTATGCTGATGGGCGGGATGTCAATTGCCAACAGCCACTTGGGAGAAGTGTATGGTGTTTCCTGAAACATCTAAAAATCAAAGCAACAGAGCCTAGGGCACTTCCACTTATGGTCCTATAGCTTAGGGAAATTAAAATCAAAAAGACACAGCCACCCCAAAGGTTGGGACGGCTCTCTTTACAAGAACCTGATTTACGGTTCAAGTTCAATATCGCAGAAAGTGAAAAATGGATAAAGAAGTTGTGGTACTTACGTACAATGCAATATCACTCAGCAATGAAATCTATGTCATCAGGCCCGTAGCAGCATAATGAGTGGATTCAGGTACGATGATTCTAACTGAAATAAGTCACACAGAAAAAGAAACATCATAAGATATCACTAATACACGGAATGTAAACTTGGCTACACAGGAACTGAATTCCAAAACAGAACAGGGTCTCAAATTTAGAAACCCAACTTATGCTTGCTTAAGGGGAAAGGTGAGTTGGGGTGCTGCATAAAACCAGAGATTGAAATGAGCACAGATAAAGTTCCTTAAGCCAAATATGGAATACACAAGAGCTACTCCTTGCTCAACGAAATGGACTCAACACACCATATTAAATGCCTAAGAGTGTACCTGACTAGGAAGTATCTTAAAACCTATGGATTGCTATGTCTCCGAAAGAGAATCAAGCGTGTGTACAGGGGCATAAACGCAGCAGTGATAGGACTGGAGAGGTTCGCTGAGCAAATGAAGAACCTTTGAAGTCATATTGCATGGTACCCATTCCACGGGTCTCAACTCTCCAGGTTTAAGGTATTCTTCCTTCAGCTAAAACATGCATGTGGAACCCAGAGTATGCTCAACCGTGTGATCGGGAGACGTGTTGCCATATGTGTCAGTTTTCGTCCCCTGGTACTCGGGTGCAACATTCCAGACGCTTTACTAACACTCTCCCGACTTGGAGAGTCAGTGCCTTTAACCTCCTCTTTGGCCCAGTTTCCAATTTCTGCGGAAGATGAACAGGAATAGGGAGAACCAATGACAGACTAGCTGGAGGTGTCTGGATGGGCAAATTTAACTCTCATTTCCCACCAGGAAGAGGAATTAACCAAAGGCTCAGCGTGCCGTGCCGGAACCAGATTAGGGCCTGAAACAATCCTGCGGTGTTGCGGCCAGCTCACGAGAAAGCGAGTTGAAGAAAGGAGCTCAGGGGCACTGTAATTCACAAAACTGCAGAGTTATAAATGACAGCTATCGTCCAAAAATATACTGAAGTAAGGCTGCCAAGAGGACTTGAAAGCGGGGCAGAATTGCAGGAAACCGATTTCAGGAGGTAGACTGGAATTGCATTTAAAGCATAGGAAAAGAGGCAGAACGTCCACAATGATGCACTTGGCCAAAAAGGGCGTATGCGTTTTTTCCTGAATATATTCAGGAAAAAACGCATACGCCCTTTTTGGCCAACCAAGCAAGCTTGCAAAGGAAATCTGCACTACAATGAAGTCTCACTTCCCCCCGGTCAAAAGGGCCATCTGAAAAAAGTGTAAAATCCAGAAAGGCAGGACAGGCCATGGAGAACTGGGAGCCTTGTTATGCTGATGGGCGGGATGTCAATTGCCAACAGCCACTCGGGAGAAGTGTATGGTGTTTCCTGAAACATCTAAAAAACAAAGCAACAGAGCCTAGGGCACTTCCACTTATGGTCCTATAGCTTAGAGAAATTAAAATCACAAAGACACAGCCACCCCAAAGGTTGGGACGGCTCTGTTTACAAGAACCTGGTTTACGGTACAAGTTCAATATCGCAGAAAGTGAAAAATGGATAAAGAAGTTGTGGTACTTACGTACAATGCAGTATCACTCAGCAAGGAAAT
Organism: Lagenorhynchus albirostris; assembly: GCF_949774975.1. Taxonomy (NCBI): domain Eukaryota; kingdom Metazoa; phylum Chordata; class Mammalia; order Artiodactyla; family Delphinidae; genus Lagenorhynchus; species Lagenorhynchus albirostris. The sequence goes on along the minus strand of NW_026783508.1, from coordinate 883,659 downwards.
CTATGTCATCAGGCCCATAGCAGCATAATGAGTGGATTCAGGTATGATGATTCTAACTGAAATAAGTCACACAGAAAAAGAAACATCATAAGATATCACTAATACACGGAATGTAAACTTGGCTACACAGGAACTGAATTCCAAAACAGAACAGGTTCTCAAATTTAGAAACCCAACTTATGCTTGCTTAAGGGGAAAGGTGAGTTGGGGTGCTGCATAAAACCAGAGATTGAAATGAGCACAGATAAAGTTCCTTAAGCCAAATATGGAATAGACAAGAGCTACTCCTTGCACAACGAAATGGACTCAACACCCCATATTAAATGCCTAAGAGTGTACCTGACTAGGAAGTATCTAAAAACCTATGGATTGCTATGTCTCCGAAAGAGAATCAAGCGTGTGTACAGGGGCATAAACGCAGCAGTGATAGGACTGGAGAGGTTCGGTGAGCAAATGAAGACCCTTTGAAGTCATATTGCATGGTAGCCATTCCACGGGTCTCAACTCTCCAGGTTTAAGGGATTCTTCCTTCAGCTAAAACATGCATGTGGAACCCAGAGTATGGTCAACCGTGTGATCGGGAGATGTGTTCCAATATGTGTCAGTTTTCGTCCCCTGGTACTCGGGTGCAACATACCAGACGCTTTCCTAACACTCTCCTGACTTGGAGAGTCAGTGCCTTTAACCTCCTGTTTGGCCCAGTTTGCAATTTCTGCGGAAGATGAACAGGAATAGGGAGAACCAATGAGAGACTAGCTGGAGGTGTCTGGACGGGCAAATTTAACTCTCATTTCCCACCAGGAAGAGGAATTAACCAAAGGCTCAGCATGCCGTGCCGGAACCAGACTAGGGCCTGAAGCCATCCTGCGGTGTTGCGGCCAGCTCACGAGAAAGCGAGTTGAAGAAAGGAGCTCAGGGGCACTGTAATTCACAACCCTGCAGAGTTATAAATGACAGCTATCGTCCAAAAATATACTGAAGTAAGGCTGCCAAGAGGACTTGAAAGCGGGGCAGAATTGCAGGAAACCGATTTCAGGAGGTAGACAGGAATTGCATTTAAAGCATAGGAAAAGAGGCAGAACGTCCACAATGATGCACTTGGCCAAAAAGGGCATATGCGTTTTTTCCTGAATATATTCAGGAAAAAACGCATACGCCCTTTTTGGCCAACCAAGCAAGCTTGCAAAGGAAATCTGCACTACAATGAAGTCTCACTTCCCCCCGGTCAAAAGGGCCATCTGAAAAAAGTGTAAAATCCAGAAAGGCAGGACAGGCCATGGAGAACTGGGAGCCTTGTTATGCTGATGGGCGGGATGTCAATTGCCAACAGCCACTCGGGAGAAGTGTATGGTGTTTCCTGAAACATCTAAAAAACAAAGCAACAGAGCCTAGGGCACTTCCACTTATGGTCCTATAGCTTAGGGAAATTAAAATCAAAAAGACACAGCCACCCCAAAAGTTGGGATGGCTCTGTTTACAAGAACCTGGTTTACGGTACAAGTTCAATATCGCAGAAAGTGAAAAATGCATAAAGAAGTTGTGGTACTTACGTACAATGCAATATCACACAGCAATGAAATCTATGTCATCAGGCCCGTAGCAGCATAATGAGTGGATTCAGGTACGATGATTCTAACTGAAATAAGTCACACAGAAAAAGAAACATCATAAGATATCACTAATACACGGAATGTAAACTTGGCTACACAGGAACTGAATTCCAAAACAGAACAGGTTCTCAAATTTAGAAACCCAACTTATGCTTGCTTAAGGGGAAAGGTGAGTTGGGGTGCTGCATAAAACCAGAGACTGAAATGAGCACAGATAAAGTTCCTTAAGCCAAATATGGAATAGACAAGAGCTACTCGTTGCTCAACGAAATGGACTCAACACCCCATATTAAACGCCTAAGAATGTACCTGACTAGGAAGTATCTTAAAACCTATGGATTGCTATGTCTCCGAAAGAGAATCAAGCGTGTGTACAGGGGCATAAACGCAGCAGTGATAGGATTGTAGAGGTTCGGTGAGCAAATGAAGACCCTTTGAAGTCATATTGCATGGTACCCATTCCACGGGTCTCAACTCTCCAGGTTTAAGGTATTCTTCCTTCAGCTAAAACATGCATGTGGAACCCAGAGTATGATCAACCGTGTGATCGGGAGACGTGTTCCAATATGTGTCAGTTTTCGTCCCCTGGTACTCGGGTGCAACATTCCAGACGCTTTACTAACACTCTCCCGACTTGGAGAATCAGTGCCTTTAACCTCCTCTTTGGCCCAGTTTCCAATTTCTGCGGAAGATGAACAGGAATAGGGAGAACCAATGACAGACTAGCTGGAGGTGTCTGGATGGGCAAATTTAACTCTCATTTCGCACCAGGAAGAGGAATTAACCAAAGGCTCAGCGTGCCGTGCCGGAACCAGATTAGGGCCTGAAACAATCCTGCGGTGTTGCGGCCAGCTCACGAGAAAGCGAGTTGAAGAAAGGAGCTCAGGGGCACTGTAATTCACAAAACTGCAGAGTTATAAATGACAGCTATCGTCCAAAAATATACTGAAGTAAGGCTGCCAAGAGGACTTGAAAGCGGGGCAGAATTGCAGGAAACCGATTTCAGGAGGTAGACTGGAATTGCATTTAAAGCATAGGAAAAGAGGCAGAACGTCCACAATGATGCACTTGGCCAAAAAGGGCGTATGCGTTTTTTCCTGAATATATTCAGGAAAAAACGCATACGCCCTTTTTGGCCAACCAAGCAAGCTTGCAAAGGAAATCTGCACTACAATGAAGTCTCACTTCCCCCCGGTCAAAAGGGCCATCTGAAAAAAGTGTAAAATCCAGAAAGGCAGGACAGGCCATGGAGAACTGGGAGCCTTGTTATGCTGATGGGCGGGATGTCAATTGCCAACAGCCACTCGGGAGAAGTGTATGGTGTTTCCTGAAACATCTAAAAAACAAAGCAACAGAGCCTAGGGCACTTCCACTTATGGTCCTATAGCTTAGAGAAATTAAAATCACAAAGACACAGCCACCCCAAAGGTTGGGACGGCTCTGTTTACAAGAACCTGGTTTACGGTACAAGTTCAATATCGCAGAAAGTGAAAAATGGATAAAGAAGTTGTGGTACTTACGTACAATGCAGTATCACTCAGCAAGGAAATCTATGTCATCAGGCCCGTAGCAGCATAATGAGTGGATTCAGGTATGATGATTCTAACTGAAATAAGTCACACAGAAAAAGAAACATCATAAGATATCACTAATACACGGAATGTAAACTTGGCTACACAGGAACTGAATTACAAAACAGAACAGGTTCTCAAATTTAGAAACCCAACTTATGTTTGCTTAAGGGGAAAGGTGAGTTGGGGTGCTGCATAAAACCAGAGATTGAAATGAGCACAGATAAAGTTCCTTAAGCCAAATATGGAATAGACAAGAGCTTCTCGTTGCTCAACGAAATGGACTCAACACCCCATATTAAACGCCTAAGAATGTACCTGACTAGGAAGTATCTTAAAACCTATGGACTGCTATGTCTCCGAAAGAGAATCAAGCGTGTGTACAGGGGCATAAACGCAGCAGTGATAGGACTGGAGAGGTTCGGTGAGCAAATGAAGACCCTTTGAAGTCATATTGCATGGTACCCATTTCCATGGGTCTCAACTCTCCAGGTTTAAGGTATTCTTCCTTCAGCTTAAACATGCATGTGGAACCCAGAGTATGATCAACCGTGTGATCGGGAGACGTGTTCCCATATGTGTCAGTTTTCGTCCCCTGGTACTCGGGTGCAACATTCCAGACGCTTTACTAACACTCTCCCGACTTGGAGAGTCAGTGCCTTTAACCTCCTCTTTGGCCCAGTTTCCAATTTCTGCGGAAGATGAACAGGAATAGGGAGAACCAATGACAGACTAGCTGGAGGTGTCTGGATGGGCAAATTTAACTCTCATTTCGCACCAGGAAGAGGAATTAACCAAAGGCTCAGCGTGCCGTGCCGAAACCAGATTAGGGCCTGAAACAATCCTGCGGTGTTGCGGCCAGCTCACGAGAAAGCGAGTTGAAGAAAGGAGCTCAGGGGCACTGTAATTCACAAAACTGCAGAGTTATAAATGACAGCTATCGTCCAAAAATATATTGAAGTAAGGCTGCCAAGAGGACTTGAAAGCGGGGCAGAATTGCAGGAAACCGATTTCAGGAGGTAGACTGGAATTGCATTTAAAGCATAGGAAAAGAGGCAGAACGTCCACAATGATGCACTTGGCCAAAAAGGGCGTATGCGTTTTTTCCTGAATATATTCAGGAAAAAACGCATACGCCCTTTTTGGCCAACCAAGCAAGCTTGCAAAGGAAATCTGCACTACAATGAAGTCTCACTTCCCCCCGGTCAAAAGGGCCATCTGAAAAAAGTGTAAAATCCAGAAAGGCAGGACAGGCCATGGAGAACTGGGAGCCTTGTTATGCTGATGGGCGGGATGTCAATTGCCAACAGCCACTCGGGAGAAGTGTATGGTGTTTCCTGAAACATCTAAAAAACAAAGCAACAGAGCCTAGGGCACTTCCACTTATGGTCCTATAGCTTAGAGAAATTAAAATCACAAAGACACAGCCACCCCAAAGGTTGGGACGGCTCTGTTTACAAGAACCTGTTTTACGGTACAAGTTCAATATCGCAGAAAGTGAAAAATGGATAAAGAAGTTGTGGTACTTACGTACAATGCAGTATCACTCAGCAAGGAAATCTATGTCATCAGGCCCGTAGCAGCATAATGAGTGGATTCAGGTATGATGATTCTAACTGAAATAAGTCACACAGAAAAAGAAACATCATAAGATATCACTAATACACGGAATGTAAATTTGGCTACACTGGAACTGAATTCCAAAACAGAACAGGTTCTCAAATTTAGAAACCCAACTTATGCTTGCTTAAGGGGAAAGGTGAGTTGGGGTGCTGCATAAAACCAGAGATTGAAATGAGCACAGATAAAGTTCCTTAAGCCAAATATGGAATAGACAAGAGCTACTCCTTGCACAACGAAATGGACTCAACACCCCATATTAAATGCCTAAGAGTGTACCTGACTAGGAAGTATCTAAAAACCTATGGATTGCTATGTCTCCGAAAGAGAATCAAGCGTGTGTACAGGGGCATAAACGCAGCAGTGATAGGATTGGAGAGGTTCGGTGAGCAAATGAAGACCCTTTGAAGTCATATTGCATGGTAGCCATTCCACGGGTCTCAACTCTCCAGGTTTAAGGGATTCTTCCTTCAGCTAAAACATGCATGTGGAACCCAGAGTATGCTCAACCGTGTGATCGGGAGATGTGTTCCAATATGTGTCAGTTTTCGTCCCCTGGTACTCGGGTGCAACATACCAGACACTTTACTAACACTCTCCTGACTTGGAGAGTCAGTGCCTTTAACCTCCTGTTTGGCCCAGTTTGCAATTTCTGCGGAAGATGAACAGGAATAGGGAGAACCAATGAGAGACTAGCTGGAGGTGTCTGGACAGGCAAATTTAACTCTCATTTCCCACCAGGAAGAGGAATTAACCAAAGGCTCAGCGTGCCGTGCCGGAACCAGACTAGGGCCTGAAGCCATCCCGCGGTGTTGCGGCCAGCTCACGAGAAAGCGAGTTGAAGAAAGGAGCTCAGGGGCACTGTAATTCACAACCCTGCAGAGTTATAAATGACAGCTATCGTCCAAAAATATACTGAAGTAAGGCTGCCAAGAGGACTTGAAAGCGGGGCAGAATTGCAGGAAACCGATTTCAGGAGGTAGACTGGAATTCCATTTAAAGCATAGGAAAAGAGGCAGAACGTCCACAATGATGCACTTGGCCAAAATATATTCAGGAAAAAACGCATACGCCCTTTTTGGCCAACCAAGCAAGCTTGCAAAGGAAATCTGCACTACAATGAAGTCTCACTTCCCCCCGGTCAAAAGGGCCATCTGAAAAAGTGTAAAATCCAGAAAGGCAGGACAGGCCATGGAGAACTGGGAGCCTTCTTATGCTGATGGGCGGGATGTAAATTGCCAACAGCCACTCGGGAGAAGTGTATGGTGTTTCCTGAGACATCTAAAAAACAAAGCAACAGAGCCTTGGGCACTTCCACTTATGGTCCTATAGCTTAGAGAAATTAAAATCAAAAAGACACAGCCACCCCAAAGGTTGGGACGGCTCTGTTTACAAGAACCTGTTTTACAGTACAAGTTCAATATCGCAGAAAGTGAAAAATGGATAAAGAAGTTGTGGTACTTACGTACAATGCAGTATCACTCAGCAAGGAAATCTATGTCATCAGGCCCGTAGCAGCATAATGAGTGGATTCAGGTATGATGATTCTAACTGAAATAAGTCACACAGAAAAAGAAACACCATAAGATATCACTAATACACGGAATGTAAACTTGGCTACATAGGAACTGAATTACAAAACAGAACAGGGTCTCAAATTTAGAAACCCAACTTATGCTTGCTTAAGGGGAAAGGTGAGTTGTGGTGCTGCATAAAACCAGAGATTGAAATGAGCACAGATAAAGTTCCTTAAGCCAAATATGGAATAGACAAGAGCTACTCCTTGCACAACGAAATGGACTCAACACCACATATTAAATGCCTAAGAGTGTACCTGACTAGGAAGTATCTAAAAACCTATGGATTGCTATGTCTCCGAAAGAGAATCAAGCGTGTGTACAGGGGCATAAACGCAGCAGTGATAGGAATGGAGAGGTTCGGTGAGCTAATGAAGACCCTTTGAAGTCATATTGCATGGTACCCATTCCACGGGTCTCAACTCTCCAGGTTTAAGGGAATCTTCCTTCAGCTAAAACATGCATGTGGAACCCAGAGTATGGTCAACCGTGTGATCGGGAGATGTGTTCCAATATGTGTCAGTTTTCGTCCCCTGGTACTCGGGTGCAACATTCCAGACGCTTTACTAACACTCTCCCGACTTGGAGAGTCAGTGCCTTTAACCTCCTGTTTGGCCAAGTTTGCAATTTCTGCGGAAGAAGAACAGGAATAGGGAGAACCAATGAGAGACTAGCTGGAGGTGTCTGGATGGGCAAATTTAACTCTCATTTCCCACCAGGAAGAGGAATTAACCAAAGGCTCAGCGTGCCTTGCCGGAACCAGATTAGGGCCTGAAGCCATCCTGCGGTGTTGCGGCCAGCTCACGAGAAAGCGAGTTGAAGAAAGGAGCTCAGGGGCACTGTAATTCACAAACCTGCAGAGTTATAAATGACAGCTATCGTCCAAAAATATACTGAAGTAAGGCTGCCAAGCGGACTTGAAAGCGGGGCAGAATTGCAGGAAACCGATTTCAGGAGGTAGACTGGAATTGCATTGAAAGCATAGGAAAAGAGGCAGAACGTCCACAATGATGCACTTGGCCAAAAAGGGCGTATGCGTTTTTTCCTGAATATATTCAGGAAAAAACGCATACGCCCTTTTTGGCCAACCAAGCAAGCTTGCAAAGGAAATCTGCACTACAATGAAGTCTCACTTCCCCCCGGTCAAAAGGGCCATCTGAAAAAAGTGTAAAATCCAGAAAGGCAGGACAGGCCGTGGAGAACTGGGAGCCTTGTTATGCTGATGGGCGGGATGTCAATTGCCAACAGCCACTCGGGAGAAGTGTATGGTGTTTCCTGAAACATCTAAAAAACAAAGCAACAGAGCCTAGGGCACTTCCACTTATGGTCCTATAGCTTAGGGAAATTAAAATCAAAAAGACACAGCCACCCCAAAGGTTGAGACGGCTCTGTTTACAAGAAATTCATTTACGGTACAAGTTCAATATCACAGAAAGTGAAAAATGGATAAAGAAGTTGTGGTACTTACGTACAATGCAGTATCACTCAGCAATGAAATCTATGTCATCAGGCCCGTAGCAGCATAATGAGTGGATTCAGGTATGATGATTCTAACTGAAATAAGTCACACAGAAAAAGAAACATCATAAGATATCACTAATACACGGAATGTAAACTTGGCTACACAGGAACTGAATTCCAAAACAGAACAGGGTCTCAAATTTAGAAAACCAACTTATGCTTGCTTAAGGGGAAAGGTGAGTTGGGGTGCTGCATAAAACCAGAGATTGAAATTAGCCCAGATAAAGTTCCTTTAGCCAAATATGGAATAGACAACAGCTACTCCTTGCTCAATGAAACGGACTCATCACCCCATATTAAACACCTAAGAATGTACCTGACTAGTAAGTAGCTTAAAACCTATGGATTGCTATGTCTCCAAAAGAGAATCAAGCGTGTGTACAGGGGCATAAACGCAGCAGTGATAGGATTGGAGAGGTTCGGTGAGCAAATGAAGACCCTTTGAAGTCATATTGCATGGTACCCATTCCACGGGTCTCAACTCTCCAGGTTTAAGGGAATCTTACTTCAGCTAAAACATGCATGTGGAACCCAGAGTATGATCAACCGTGTGATCGGGAGACGTGTTCCAATATGTCTCAGTTTTCATCCTCTGGTACTCGGGTGCAACATTCCAGATGCTTTACTAACACTCTCCCGACTTGGAGAGTCAGTGCCTTTAACCTCCTGTTTGGCCCAGTTTGCAATTTCTGCAGAAGATGAACACGAATAGGGAGAACCAATGAGAGACTAGCTGGAGGTGTCTGGACGGGCAAATTTAACTCTCATTTCCCACCAGGAAGAGGAATTAACCAAAGGCTAAGCGTGCCGTGCCAGAACCAGATTAGGGCCTGAAGCCATCCTGCGGTGTTGCGGCCAGCTCACGAGAAAGCGAGTTGAAGAAAGGAGCTCAGGGGTACTGTAATTCACAAACCTGCCGAGTTATAAATGACAGCTATCGTCCAAAAATATACTGAAGTAAGGCTGCCAAGAGGACTTGAAAGCAGGGCAGAATTGCAGGAAACCGATTTCAGGAGGTAGACTGGAATTGCATTTAAAGCATAGGAAAAGAGGCAGAACGTCCACAATGATGCACTTGGCCAAAAAGGGCGTATGCGTTTTTTCCTGAATATATTCAGAAAAAATGCATACGCCCTTTTTGGCCAACTAAGCAAGCTTGCAAAGAAATCTGCACTACAATGAAGTCTCACTTCCCCCCGGTCAAAAGGGCCATCTGAAAAAGTGTAAAATCCAGAAAGGCAGAACAGGCCATGGAGAAGTGGGAGCCTTGTTATGCTGATGGGCGGGATGTAAATTGCCAACAGCCACTCGGGAGAAGTGTATGGTGTTTCCTGAAACATCTAAAAAACAAAGCAACAGATCCTAGGGCACTTCCACTTATGGTCCTATAGCTTAGAGAAATTAAAATCATAAAGACACAGCCACCCCAAAGGTTGGGACGGCTCTGTTTACAAGAACCTGTTTTACGGTACAAGTTCAATATCGCAGAAAGTGAAAAATGGATAAAGAAGTTGTGGTACTTACGTACAATGCAGTATCACTCAGCAAGGAAATCTATGTCATCAGGCCCGTAGCAGCATAATGAGTGGATTCAGGTATGATGATTCTAACTGAAATAAGTCACACAGAAAAAGAAACATCATAAGATATCACTAATACACGGAATGTAAACTTGGCTACACAGGAACTGAATTCCAAAACAGAACAGGTTCTCAAATTTAGAAACCCAACTTATGCTTGCTTAAGGGGAAAGGTGAGTTGGGGTGCTGCATAAAACCAGAGATTGAAATGAGCACAGATAAAGTTCCTTAAGCCAAATATGGAATACACAAGAGCTACTCCTTGCACAACGAAATGGACTCAACACCCCATATTAAATGCCTAAGAGTGTACCTGACTAGGAAGTATCTAAAAACCTATGGATTGCTATGTCTCCAAAAGAGAATCAAGCGTGTGTACAGGGGCATAAACGCAGCAGTGATAGGATTGGAGAGGTTCGGTGAGCAAATGAAGACCCTTTGAAGTCATATTGCATGGTACCCATTCCACGGGTCTCAACTCTCCAGGTTTAAGGGATTCTTCCTTCAGCTAAAACATGCATGTGGAACCCAGAGTATGGTCAACCGTGTGATCGGGAGATGTGTTCCAATATGTGTCAGTTTTCGTCCCCTGGTACTCGGGTGCAACATTCCAGACGCTTTACTAACACTCTCCTGACTTGGAGAGTCAGTGCCTTTAACCTCCTGTTTGGCCCAGTTTGCAATTTCTGCGGAAGATGAACAGGAATAGGGAGAACCAATGAGAGACTAGCTGGAGGTGTCTGGACGGGCAAATTTAACTCTCATTTCCCACCAGGAAGAGGAATTAACCAAGGGCTCAGCGTGCCATGCCGGAACCAGATTAGGGCCTGAAGCCATCCTTCGGTGTTGCGGCCAGCTCACGAGAAAGCGAGTTGAAGAAAGGAGCTCAGGGGCACTGTAATTCACAACCCTGCAGAGTTATAAATGACAGCTATCGTCCAAAAATATACTGAAGTAAGGCTGCCAAGAGGACTTGAAAGCGGGGCAGAATTGCAGGAAACCGATTTCAGGAGGTAGACTGGAATTGCATTTAAAGCATAGGAAAAGAGGCAGAACGTCCACAATGATGCACTTGGCCAAAAAGGGCGTATGCGTTTTTTCCTGAATATATTCAGGAAAAAACGCATACGCCCTTTTTGGCCAACCAAGCAAGCTTGCAAAGGAAATCTGCACTACAATAAAGTCTCACTTCCCCCCGGTCAAAAGGGCCATCTGAAAAAAGTGTAAAATCCAGAAAGGCAGGACAGGCCATGGAGAACTGGGAGCCTTGTTATGCTGATGGGCGGGATGTCAATTGCCAACAGCCACTCGGGAGAAGTGTATGGTGTTTCCTGAAACATCTAAAAAACAAAGCAACAGAGCCTAGGGCACTTCCACTTATGGTCCTATAGCTTAGGGAAATTAAAATCAAAAAGACACAGCCACCCCAAAAGTTGGGACGGCTCTGTTTACAAGAACCTGGTTTACGGTACAAGTTCAATACCGCAGAAAGTGAAAAATGGATAAAGAAGTTGTGGTACTTACGTACAATGCAATATCACACAGCAATGAAATCTATGTCATCAGGCCCGTAGCAGCATAATGAGTGGATTCAGGTACGATGATTCTAACTGAAATAAGTCACACAGAAAAAGAAACATCATAAGATATCACTAATACACGGCATGTAAACTTGGCTACACAGGAACTGAATTCCAAAACAGAACAGGTTCTCAAATTTAGAAACCCAACTTATGCTTGCTTAAGGGGAAAGGTGAGTTGGGGTGCTGCATAAAACCAGAGATTGAAATGAGCACAGATAAAGTTCCTTAAGCCAAATATGGAATAGACAAGAGCTACTCCTTGCACAACGAAATGGACTCAACACCACATATTAAATGCCTAAGAGTGTACCTGACTAGGAAGTATCTAAAAACCTATGGATTGCTATGTCTCCAAAAGAGAATCAAGCGTGTGTACAGGGGCATAAACGCAGCAGTGATAGGATTGGAGAGGTTCGGTGAGCTAATGAAGACCCTTTGAAGTCATATTGCATGGTACCCATTCCACGGGTCTCAACTCTCCACGTTTAAGGGAATCTTCCTTCAGCTAAAACATGCATGTGGAACCCAGAGTATGATCAACCGTGTGATCGGGAGACGTGTTCCAATATGTCTCAGTTTTCATCCTCTGGTACTCGGGTGCAACATTCCAGATGCTTTACTAACACTCTCCCGACTTCGAGAGTCAGTGCCTTTAACCTCCTGTTTGGCCCAGTTTGCAATTTCTGCAGAAGATGAACACGAATAGGGAGAACCAATGAGAGACTAGCTGGAGGTGTCTGGACGGGCAAATTTAACTCTCATTTCCCACCAGGAAGAGGAATTAACCAAAGGCTAAGCGTGCCGTGCCAGAACCAGATTAGGGCCTGAAGCCATCCTGCGGTGTTGCGGCCAGCTCACGAGAAAGCGAGTTGAAGAAAGGAGCTCAGGGGCACTGTAATTCACAAACCTGCCGAGTTATAAATGACAGCTATCGTCCAAAAATATACTGAAGTGAGGCTGCCAAGAGGACTTGAAAGCAGGGCAGAATTGCAGGAAACCGATTTCAGGAGGTAGACTGGAATTGCATTGAAAGCATAGGAAAAGAGGCAGAAGGTCCACAATGATGCACTTGGCCAAAAAGGGCGTATGCGTTTTTTCCTGAATATATTCAGAAAAAATGCATACGCCCTTTTTGGCCAACCAAGCAAGCTTGCAAAGGAAATCTGCACTACAATGAAGTCTCACTTCCCCCCGGTCAAAAGGGCCATCTGAAAAAGTGTAAAATCCAGAAAGGCAGAACAGGCCATGGAGAAGTGGGAGCCTTGTTATGCTGATGGGCGGGATGTAAATTGCCAACAGCCACTCGGGAGAAGTGTATGGTGTTTCCTGAAACATCTAAAAAACAAAGCAACAGATCCTAGGGCACTTCCACTTATGGTCCTATAGCTTAGAGAAATTAAAATCATAAAGACACAGCCACCCCAAAGGTTGGGACGGCTCTGTTTACAAGAACCTGTTTTACGGTACAAGTTCAATATCGCAGAAAGTGAAAAATGGATAAAGAAGTTGTGGTACTTACGTACAATGCAGTATCACTCAGCAAGGAAATCTATGTCATCAGGCCCGTAGCAGCATAATGAGTGGATTCAGGTATGATGATTCTAACTGAAATAAGTCACACAGAAAAAGAAACATCATAAGATATCACTAATACACGGAATGTAAACTTGGCTACACAGGAACTGAATTCCAAAACAGAACAGGTTCTCAAATTTAGAAACCCAACTTATGCTTGCTTAAGGGGAAAGGTGAGTTGGGGTGCTGCATAAAACCAGAGATTGAAATGAGCACAGATAAAGTTCCTTAAGCCAAATATGGAATAGACAAGAGCTACTCCTTGCACAACGAAATGGACTCAACACCCCATATTAAATGCCTAAGAGTGTACCTGACTAGGAAGTATCTAAAAACCTATGGATTGCTATGACTCCAAAAGAGAATCAAGCGTGTGTACAGGGGCATAAACGCAGCAGTGATAGGATTGGAGAGGTTCGGTGAGCAAATGAAGACCCTTTGAAGTCATATTGCATGGTACCCATTCCACGGGTCTCAACTCTCCAGGTTTAAGGGATTCTTCCTTCAGCTAAAACATGCATGTGGAACCCAGAGTATGGTCAACCGTGTGATCGGGAGATGTGTTCCAATATGTGTCAGTTTTCGTCCCCTGGTACTCGGGTGCAACATTCCAGACGCTTTACTAACACTCTCCTGACTTGGAGAGTCAGTGCCTTTAACCTCCTGTTTGGCCCAGTTTGCAATTTCTGCGGAAGATGAACAGGAATAGGGAGAACCAATGAGAGACTAGCTGGAGGTGTCTGGACGGGCAAATTTAACTCTCATTTCCCACCAGGAAGAGGAATTAACCAAAGGCTCAGCGTGCCGTGCCGGAACCAGATTAGGGCCTGAAGCCATCCTGCGGTGTTGCGGCCAGCTCACGAGAAAGCGAGTTGAATAAAGGAGCTCAGGGGCACTGTAATTCACAACCCTGCAGAGTTATAAATGACAGCTATCGTCCAAAAATATACTGAAGTAAGGCTGCCAAGAGGACTTGAAAGCGGGGCAGAATTGCAGGAAACCGATTTCAGGAGGTAGACTGGAATTGCATTTAAAGCATAGGAAAAGAGGCAGAACGTCCACAATGATGCACTTGGCCAAAAAGGGCGTATGCGTTTTTTCCTGAATATATTCAGGAAAAAACGCATACGCCCTTTTTGGCCAACCAAGCAAGCTTGCAAAGGAAATCTGCACTACAATGAAGTCTCACTTCCCCCCGGTCAAAAGGGCCATCTGAAAAAAGTGTAAAATCCAGAAAGGCAGGACAGGCCATGGAGAAGTGGGAGCCTTGTTATGCTGATGGGCGGGATGTCAATTGCCAACAGCCACTCGGGAGAAGTGTATGGTGTTTCCTGAAACATCTAAAAAACAAAGCAACAGAGCCTAGGGCACTTCCACTTATGGTCCTATAGCTTAGGGAAATTAAAATCAAAAAGACACAGCCACCCCAAAGGTTGGGACGGCTCTGTTTACAAGAACCTGGTTTACGGTACAAGTTCAATACCGCAGAAAGTGAAAAATGGATAAAGAAGTTGTGGTACTTACGTACAATGCAATATCACACAGCAATGAAATCTATGTCATCAGGCCCGTAGCAGCATAATGAGTGGATTCAGGTACGATGATTCTAACTGAAATAAGTCACACAGAAAAAGAAACATCATAAGATATCACTAATACACGGAATGTAAACTTGGCTACACAGGAACTGAATTACAAAACAGAACAGGGTCTCAAATTTAGAAACCCAACTTATGCTTGCTTAAGGGGAAAGGTGAGTTGGGGTGCTGTATAAAACCAGAGATTGAAATGAGCACAGATAAAGTTCCTTAAGCCAAATATGGAATAGACAAGAGCTACTCGTTGCTCAACGAAATGGACTCAACACCCCATAGTAAACGCCTAAGAATGTACCTGACTAGGAAGTATCTTAAAACCTATGGATTGCTATGTCTCCGAAAGAGAATCAAGCGTGTGTACAGGGGCATAAACGCAGCAGTGATAGGATTGGAGAGGTTCGGTGAGCAAATGAAGACCCTTTGAAGTCATATTGCATGGTACCCATTCCACGGGTCTCAACTCTCCAGGTTTAAGGTATTCTTCCTTCAGCTAAAACATGCATGTGGAACCCAGAGTATGATCAACCGTGTGATCGGGAGACGTGTTCCAATATGTGTCAGTTTTCGTCCCTTGGTACTCGGGTGCAACATTCCAGACGCTTTACTAACACTCTCCCGACTTGGAGAGTCAGTGCCTTTAACCTCCTCTTTGGCCCAGTTTGCAATTTCTGCGGAAGATGAACAGGAATAGGGAGAACCAATGAGAGACTAGCTGGAGGGGTCTGGATGGGCAATTTAACTCTCATTTCCCACCAGGAAGAGGAATTAACCAAAGGCTCAGCGTGCCGTGCCGGAACCAGATTAGGGCCTGAAGCAACCCAGCGGCATTGCGGCCAGCTCACGAGAAAGCGAGTTGAAGAAAGGAGCTCAGGGGCACTGTAATTCACAAACCTGCAGAGTTATAAATGACAGCTATCGTCCAAAAATATACTGAAGTAAGGCTGCCAAGAGGACTTGAAAGCGGGGCAGAATTGCAGGAAACCGATTTCAGGAGGTAGACTGGAATTGCATTTAAAGCATAGGAAAAGAGGCAGAACGTCCACAATGATGCACTTGGCCAAAATATATTCAGGAAAAAACGCATACGCCCTTTTTGGCCAACCAAGCAAGCTTGCAAAGGAAATCTGCACTACAATGAAGTCTCACTTCCCCCCGGTCAAAAGGGCCATCTGAAATAAGTGTAAAATCCAGAAAGGCAGGACAGGCCATGGAGAACTGGGAGCCTTGTTATGCTGATGGGCGGGATGTCAATTGCCAACAGCCACTGGGGAGAAGTGTATGGTGTTTCCTGAAACATCTAAAAAACAAAGCAACAGAGCCTAGGGCACTTCCACTTATGGTCCTATAGCTTAGGGAAATTAAAATCAAAAAGACACAGCCACCCCAAAGGTTGGGATGGCTCTGTTTACAAGAACCTGGTTTACGGTACAAGTTCAATACCGCAGAAAGTGAAAAATGGATAAAGAAGTTGTGGTACTTACGTACAATGCAGTATCACTCAGCAATGAAATCTATGTCATCAGGCCCGTAGCAGCATAATGAGTGGATTCAGGTATGATGATTCTAACTGAAATAAGTCACACAGAAAAAGAAACATCATAAGATATCACTAATACACGGAATGTAAACTTGGCTACACAGGAACTGAATTCCAAAACAGAACAGGGTCTCAAATTTAGAAAACCAACTTATGCTTGCTTAAGGGGAAAGGTGAGTTGGGGTGCTGCATAAAACCAGAGATTGAAATGAGCACAGATAAAGTTCCTTAAGCCAAATATGGAATAGACAAGAGCTACTCCTTGCTCAACGAAATGGACTCAACACCCCATATTAAACGCCTAAGAGTGTACCTGACTATTAAGTATCTTAAAACCTATGGATTGCTATGTCTCCGAAAGAGAATCAAGCGTGTGTACAGGGGGATAATAGCAGCAGTGATAGGATTGGAGAAGTTCGGTGAGCAAATGAAGACCCTTTGAAGTCATATTGCATGGTATCCATTCCACGGGTCTCAACTCTCCAGGTTTAAGGTATTCTTCCTTCAGCTAAAACATGCATGTGGAACCCAGAGTATGATCAACCGTGTGATCGGGAGACGTGTTCCAATATGTGTCAGTTTTCGTCCCCTGGTACTCGGGTGCAACATTCCAGACGCTTTACTAACACTCTCCCGACTTGGAGAGTCAGTGCCTTTAACCTCCTGTTTGGCCCAGTTTGCAATTTCTGCAGAAGATGAACACGAATAGGGAGAACCAATGAGAGACTAGCTGGAGGTGTCTGGACGGGCCAATTTAACTCTCATTTCGCACCAGGAAGAGGAATTAACCAAAGGCTCAGCGCGCCGTGCCAGAACCAGATTAGGGCCTGAAGCCATCCTGCGGTGTTGCGGCCAGCTCACGAGAAAGCGAGTTGAAGAAAGGAGCTCAGGGGCACTGTAATTCACAAACCTGCCGAGTTATAAATGACAGCTATCGTCCAAAAATATACTGAAGTAAGGCTGCCAAGAGGACTTGAAAGCAGGGCAGAATGGCAGGAAACCGATTTCAGGAGGTAGACTGGAATTGCATTTAAAGCATAGGAAAAGAGGCAGAACGTCCACAATGATGCACTTGGCCAAAAAGGGCGTATGCGTTTTTTCCTGAATATATTCAGGAAAAAATGCATACGCCCTTTTTGGCCAACCAAGCAAGCTTGCAAAGGAAATCTGCACTACAATGAAGTCTCACTTCCCCCCGGTCAAAAGGGCCATCTGAAAAAGTGTAAAATCCAGAAAGGCAGGACAGGCCATGGAGAACTGGGAGCCTTCTTATGCTGATGGGCGGGATGTAAATTGCCAACAGCCACTCGGGAGAAGTGTATGGTGTTTCCTGAGACATCTAAAAAACAAAGCAACAGAGCCTTGGGCACTTCCACTTATGGTCCTATAGCTTAGAGAAATTAAAATCAAAAAGACACAGCCACCCCAAAGGTTGGGACGGCTCTGTTTACAAGAACCTGTTTTACGTTACAAGTTCAATATCGCAGAAAGTGAAAAATGGATAAAGAAGTTGTGGTACTTACGTACAATGCAGTATCACTCAGCAAGGAAATCTATGTCATCAGGCCCGTAGCAGCATAATGAGTGGATTCAGGTATGATGATTCTAACTGAAATAAGTCACACAGAAAAAGAAACACCATAAGATATCACTAATACACGGAATGTAAACTTGGCTACACAGGAACTGAATTCCAAAACAGAACAGGTTCTCAAATTTAGAAACCCAACTTATGCTTGCTTAAGGGGAAAGGTGAGTTGGGGTGCTGCATAAAACCAGAGATTGAAATGAGCACAGATAAAGTTCCTTAAGCCAAATATGGAATAGACAAGAGCTACTCCTTGCACAACGAAATGGACTCAACACCACATATTAAATGCCTAAGAGTGTACCTGACTAGGAAGTATCTAAAAACCTATGGATTGCTATGTCTCCAAAAGAGAATCAAGCGTGTGTACAGGGGCATAAACGCAGCAGTGATAGGATTGGAGAGGTTCGGTGAGCTAATGAAGACCCTTTGAAGTCATATTGCATGGTACCCATTCCACGGGTCTCAACTCTCCAGGTTTAAGGGAATCTTCCTTCAGCTAAAACATGCATGTGGAACCCAGAGTATGGTCAACCGTGTGATCGGGAGATGTGTTCCAATATGTGTCAGTTTTCGTCCCCTGGTACTCGGGTGCAACATTCCAGACGCTTTATTAACACTCTCCCGACTTGGAGAGTCAGTGCCTTTAACCTCCTGTTTGGCCAAGTTTGCAATTTCTGCGGAAGAAGAACAGGAATAGGGAGAACCAATGAGAGACTAGCTGGAGGGGTCTGGATAGGCAAATTTAACTCTCATTTCCCACCAGGAAGAGGAATTAACCAAAGGCTCAGCGTGCCGTGCCGGAACCAGATTAGGGCCTGAAGCCATCCTGCGGTGTTGCAGCCAGCTCACGAGAAAGCGAGTTGAAGAAAGGAGCTCAGGGGCACTGTAATTCACAAACCTGCAGAGTTATAAATGACAGCTATCGTCCAAAAATATACTGAAGTAAGGCTGCCAAGAGGACTTGAAAGCGGGGCAGAATTGCAGGAAACCGATTTCAGGAGGTAGACTGGAATTGCATTGAAAGCATAGGAAAAGAGGCAGAACGTCCACAATGATGCACTTGGCCAAAAAGGGCGTATGCGTTTTTTCCTGAATATATTCAGGAAAAAACGCATACGCCCTTTTTGGCCAACCAAGCAAGCTTGCAAAGGAAATCTGCACTACAATGAAGTCTCACTTCCCCCCGGTCAAAAGGGCCATCTGAAAAAAGTGTAAAATCCAGAAAGGCAGGACAGGCCATGGAGAACTGGGAGCCTTGTTATGCTGATGGGCGGGATGTCAATTGCCAACAGCCACTCGGGAGAAGTGTATGGTGTTTCCTGAAACATCTAAAAAACAAAGCAACAGAGCCTAGGGCACTTCCACTTATGGTCCTATAGCTTAGGGAAATTAAAATCAAAAAGACACAGCCACCCCAAAGGTTGAGACGGCTCTGTTTACAAGAAATTCATTTACGGTACAAGTTCAATATCACAGAAAGTGAAAAATGGATAAAGAAGTTGTGGTACTTACGTACAATGCAGTATCACTCAGCAATGAAGTCTATGTCATCAGGCCCGTAGCAGCATAATGAGTGGATTCAGGTACGATGATTCTAACTGAAATAAGTCACACAGAAAAAGAAACATCATAAGATATCACTAATACACGGAATGTAAACGTGGCTACAGAGGAACTGAATTACAAAGCAGAACAGGGTCTCAAATTTAGAAACCCAACTTATGCTTGCTTAAGGGAAAGGTGAGCTGGGGTGCTGCATAAAACCAGAGATTGAAATGAGCACAGATAAAGTTCCTTAAGCCAAATATGGAATAGACAAGAGCTACTCCTTGCTCAACGAAATGGACTCAACACCCCATATTAAACGCCTAAGAATGTACCTGACTAGGAAGTATCTTAAAACCTATGGATTGCTATGTCTCCGAAAGAGAATCAAGCGTGTGTACAGGGGCATAAACGCAGCAGTGATAGGATTGGAGAGGTTCGGTGAGCAAATGAAGACCCTTTGAAGTCATATTGCATGGTACCCATTCCACGGGTCTCAACTCTCCAGGTTTAAGGTATTCTTCCTTCAGCTAAAACATGCATGTGGAACCCAGAGTATGATCAACCGTGTGATCGGGAGACGTGTTCCAATATGTGTCAGTTTTCGTCCCCTGGTACTCGGGTGCAACATTCCAGACGCTTTACTAACACTCTCCCGACTTGGAGAGTCAGTGCCTTTAACCTCCTGTTTGGCCCAGTTTGCAATTTCTGCGGAAGATGAACAGGAATAGGGAGAACCAATGAGAGACTAGCTGGAGGGGTCTGGATGGGCAATTTAACTCTCATTTCCCACCAGGAAGAGGAATTAACCAAAGGCTCAGCGTGCCGTGCCGGAACCAGATTAGGGCCTGAAGCAACCCAGCGGCATTGCGGCCAGCTCACGAGAAAGCGAGTTGAAGAAAGGAGCTCAGGGGCACTGTAATTCACAAACCTGCAGAGTTATAAATGACAGCTATCGTCCAAAAATATACTGAAGTAAGGCTGCCAAGAGGACTTGAAAGCGGGGCAGAATTGCAGGAAACCGATTTCAGGAGGTAGACTGGAATTGCATTTAAAGCATAGGAAAAGAGGCAGAACGTCCACAATGATGCACTTGGCTAAAATATATTCAGGAAAAAACGCATACGCCCTTTTTGGCCTACCAAGCAAGCTTGCAAAGGAAATCTGCACTACAATGAAGTCTCACTTCCCCCCGGTCAAAAGGGCCATCTGAAATAAGTGTAAAATCCAGAAAGGCAGGACAGGCCATGGAGAACTGGGAGCCTTGTTATGCTGATGGGCGGGATGTCAATTGCCAACAGCCACTGGGGAGAAGTGTATGGTGTTTCCTGAAACATCTAAAAAACAAAGCAACAGAGCCTAGGGCACTTCCACTTATGGTCCTATAGCTTAGGGAAATTAAAATCAAAAAGACACAGCCACCCCAAAGGTTGGGACGGCTCTGTTTACAAGAACCTGGTTTACGGTACAAGTTCAATACCGCAGAAAGTGAAAAATGGATAAAGAAGTTGTGGTACTTACGTACAATGCAGTATCACTCAGCAATGAAATCTATGTCATCAGGGCCGTAGCAGCATAATGAGTGGATTCAGGTATGATGCTTCTAACTGAAATAAGTCACACAGAAAAAGAAACATCATAAGATATCACTAATACACGGAATGTAAACTTGGCTACACAGGAACTGAATTACAAAACAGAACAGGGTCTCAAATTTAGAAAACCAACTTATGCTTGCTTAAGGGGAAAGGTGAGTTGGGGTGCTGCATAAAACCAGAGATTGAAATGAGCACAGATAAAGTTCCTTAAGCCAAATATGGAATAGACAAGAGCTACTCCTTGCTCAACGAAATGGACTCAACACCCCATATTAAACGCCTAAGAGTGTACCTGACTAGGTAGTATCTTAAAACCTATGGATTGCTATGTCTCCGAAAGAGAATCAAGCGTTGTACAGGGGCATAAAAGCAGCAGTGATAGGATTGGAGAAGTTCGGTGAGCAAATGAAGACCCTTTGTAGTCATATTGCATGGTATCCATTCCACGGGTCTCAACTCTCCAGGTTTAAGGTATTCTTCCTTCAGCTAAAACATGCATGTGGAACCCAGAGTATGATCAACCGTGTGATCGGGAGACGTGTTCCAATATGTGTCAGTTTTCGTCCCCTGGTACTCGGGTGCAACATTCCAGACGCTTTACTAACACTCTCCCGACTTGGAGAGTCAGTGCCTTTAACCTCCTGTTTGGCCCAGTTTGCAATTTCTGCAGAAGATGAACACGAATAGGGAGAACCAATGAGAGACTAGCTGGAGGTGTCTGGACGGGCAAATTTAACTCTCATTTCCCACCAGGAAGAGGAATCAACCAAAGGCTCAGCGTGCCGTGCCAGAACCAGATTAGGGCCTGAAGCCATCCTGCGGTGTTGCGGCCAGCTCACGAGAAAGCGAGTTGTAGAAAGGAGCTCAGGGGCACTGTAATTCACAAACCTGCCGAGTCATAAATGACAGCTATCGTCCAAAAATATACTGAAGTAAGGCTGCCAAGAGGACTTGAAAGCAGGGCAGAATGGCAGGAAACCGATTTCAGGAGGTAGACTGGAATTGCATTTAAAGCATAGGAAAAGAGGCAGAACGTCCACAATGATGCACTTGGCCAAAAAGGGCGTATGTGTTTTTTCCTGAATATATTCAGGAAAAAATGCATACGCACTTTTTGGCCAACCAAGCAAGCTTGCAAAGGAAATCTGCACTACAATGAAGTCTCACTTCCCCCCGGTCAAAAGGGCCATCTGAAAAAAGTGTAAAATCCAGAAAGGCAGGACAGGCCATGGAGAACTGGGAGCCTTGTTATGCTGATGGGCGGGATGTCAATTGCCAACAGCCACTCGGGAGAAGTGTATGGTGTTTCCTGAAACATCTAAAAAACAAAGCAACAGAGCCTAGGGCACTTCCACTTATGGTCCTATAGCTTAGGGAAATTAAAATCAAAAAGACACAGCCACCCCAAAGGTTGGGACGGCTCTGTTTACAAGAACCTGGTTTACGGTACAAGTTCAATACCGCAGAAAATGAAAAATGGATAAAGAAGTTGTGGTACTTACGTACAATGCAGTATCACTCAGCAATGAAATCTATGTCATCAGGCCCGTAGCAGCATAATGAGTGGATTCAGGTATGATGATTCTAACTGAAATAAGTCACACAGAAAAAGAAACATCATAAGATATCACTAATACACGGAATGTAAACTTGGCTACACAGGAACTGAATTACAAAACAGAACAGGGTCTCAAATTTAGAAAACCAACTTATGCTTGCTTAAGGGGAAAGGTGAGTTGGGGTGCTGCATAAAACCAGAGATTGAAATGAGCACAGATAAAGTTCCTTAAGCCAAATATGGAATACACAAGAGCTACTCCTTGCTCAAGGAAACGGACTCAACACCCCATATTGAACGCCTAAGAATGTACCTGACTAGGAAGTATCTTAAAACCTATGGACTGCTATGTCTCCGAAAGAGAATCAAGCGTGTGTACAGGGGCATAAACGCAGCAGTGATAGGATTGGAGAGGTTCGGTGAGCAAATGAAGACCCTTTGAAGTCATATTGCATGGTACCCATTCCACGGGTCTCAACTCTCCAGTTTTAAGGGATTCTTCCTTCAGCTAAAACATGCATGTGGAACCCAGAGTATGATCAACCGTGTGATCGGGAGACGTGTTCCAATATGTCTCAGTTTTCATCCTCTGGTACTCGGGTGCAACATTCCAGATGCTTTACTAACACTCTCCCGACTTCGAGAGTCAGTGCCTTTAACCTCCTGTTTGGCCCAGTTTGCAATTTCTGCAGAAGATGAACACGAATAGGGAGAACCAGTGAGAGACTAGCTGGAGGTGTCTGGACGGGCAAATTTAACTCTCATTTCCCACCAGGAAGAGGAATTAACCAAAGGCTAAGCGTGCCGTGCCAGAACCAGATTAGGGCCTGAAGCCATCCTGCGGTGTTGCGGCCAGCTCACGAGAAAGCGAGTTGAAGAAAGGAGCTCAGGGGCACTGTAATTCACAAACCTGCAGAGTCATAAATGACAGCTATCGTCCAAAAATATACTGAAGTAAGGCTGCCAAGAGGACTTGAAAGCGGGGCAGAATGGCAGGAAACCGATTTCAGGAGGTAGACTGGAATTGCATTTAAAGCATAGGAAAAGAGGCAGAACGTCCACAATGATGCACTTGGCCAAAAAGGGCGTAGGCGTTTTTTCCTGAATATATTCAGGAAAAAACGCATACGCCCTTTTTGGCCAACCAAGCAAGCTTGCAAAGGAAATCTGCACTACAATGAAGTCTCACTTCCCCCCGGTCAAAAGGGCCATCTGAAAAAAGTGTAAAATCCAGAAAGGCAGGACAGGCCATGGAGACCTGGGAGCCTTGTTATGCTGATGGGCGGGATGTCAATTGCCAACAGCCACTAGGGAGAAGTGTATGGTGTTTCCTGAAACATCTAAAAAACAAAGCAACAGAGCCTAGGGCACTTCCACTTATGGTCCTATAGATTAGGGAAATTAAAATCAAAAAGACACAGCCACCCCAAAGGTTGGGACGGCTCTGTTTACAAGAACCTGGTTTACTGTACAAGTTCAATATCGCAGAAAGTGAAAAATGGATAAAGAAGTTGTGGTACTTACGTACAATGCAGTATCACTCAGCAAGGAAATCTATGTCATCAGGCCCGTAGCAGCATAATGAGTGGATTCAGGTATAATGATTCTAACTGAAATAAGTCACACAGAAAAAGAAACATCATAAGATATCACTAATATACGGAATGTAAACGTGGCTACACAGGAACTGAATTACAAAACAGAACAGGGTCTCAAATTTAGAAACCCAACTTATGCTTGCTTAAGGGGAAAGGTGAGTTGGGGTGCTGCATAAAACCAGAGATTGAAATGAGCACAGATAAAGTTCCTTTAGCCAAATATGGAATAGACAACAGCTATTGTGGAAACCAGAGTATGATCAACGAAACGGACTCATCCTTGCTCAAAGAAACGGACTCATCACCCCATATTAAACACCTAAGAATGTACCTGACTAGTAAGTAGCTTAAAACCTAAGGAATGCTATGTCTCCAAAAGAGAATGAAGCGTGTGTACAGGGGCATAAACGCAGCAGTGATAGGATTGGAGAGGTTCGGTGAGCAAATGAAGACCCTTTGAAGTCATATTGCATGGTACCCATTCCACGGGTCTCAACTCTCCAGGTTTAAGGGATTCTTCCTTCAGCTAAAACATGCATGTGGAAACCAGAGTATGATCAACCGTGTGATCGGGAGACGTGTTCCAATATGTGTCAGTTTTCGTCCCCTGGTACTCGGGTGCAACATTCCAGACGCTTTACTAACACTCTCCCGACTTGGAGAGTCAGTGCCTTTAACCTCCTGTTTGGCCAAGTTTGCAATTTCTGCGGAAGAAGAACAGGAATAGGGAGAACCAATGAGAGACTAGCTGGAGGTGTCTGGACGGGCAAATTTAACTCTCATTTCCCACCAGGAAGAGGAATTAACCAAAGGCTCAGCGTGCCGTGCCGGAACCAGATTAGGGCCTGAAGCAATCCCGCGGTGTTGCGGCCAGCTCACGAGAAAGCGAGTTGAAGAAAGGAGCTCAGGGGCACTGTAATTCACAGACCTGCCGAGTTATAAATGACAGCTATCGTCCAAAAATATACTGAAGTAAGGCTGCCAAGAGGACTTGAAAGCAGGGCAGAATGGCAGGAAACCGATTTCAGGAGGTAGACTGGAATTGCATTTAAAGCATAGGAAAAGAGGCAGAACGTCCAAAATGATGCACTTGGCAAAAAAGGGCGTATGCGTTTTTTCCTGAATATATTCAGGAAAAAATGCATACGCTCTTTTTGGCCAACCAAGCAAGGTTGCAAAGAAATCTGCACTACAATGAAGTCTCACTTCCCCCAGGTCAAAACGGCCATCTGAAAAAAGTGTAAAATCCAGAAAGGCAGGACAGGCCATGGAGAACTGGGAGCCTTGTTATGCTGATGGGCGGGATGTAAATTGCCAACAGCCACTCGGGAGAAGTGTATGGTGTTTCCTGAAACATCTAAAAAACAAAGCAACAGAGCCTAGGGCACTTCCACTTATGGTCCTATAGCTTAGGGAAATTAAAATAAAAAAGACACAGCCACCCCAAAGGTTGGGATGGCTCTGTTTACAAGAACCTGGTTTACGGTACAAGTTCAAAACCGCAGAAAGTGAAAAATGGATAAAGCAGTTGTGGTACTTACGTACAATGCAATATCACTCAGCAAGGAAATCTATGTCATAAGGCCCGTAGCAGCATAATGAGTGGATTCAGGTATGATGATTCTAACTGAAATAAGTCACACAGAAAAAGAAACATCATAAGATATCACTAATACACGGAATGTAAACTTGGCTACAGAGGAACTGAATTACAAAACAGAACAGGGTCTCAAATTTAGAAAACCAACTTATGCTTGCTTAAGGGGAAAGGTGAGTTGGGGTGCTGCATAAAACCAGAGATTGAAATGAGCACAGATAAAGTTCCTTAAGCCAAATATGGAATACACAAGAGCTACTCCTTGCTCAAGGAAACGGACTCAACACCCCATATTGAACGCCTAAGAATGTACCTGACTAGGAAGTATCTTAAAACCTATGGACTGCTATGTCTCCGAAAGAGAATCAAGCGTGTGTACAGGGGCATAAACGCAGCAGTGATAGGATTGGAGAGGTTCGGTGAGCAAATGAAGACCCTTTGAAGTCATATTGCATGGTACCCATTCCACGGGTCTCAACTCTCCAGTTTTAAGGGATTCTTCCTTCAGCTAAAACATGCATGTGGAACCCAGAGTATGATCAACCGTGTGATCGGGAGACGTGTTCCAATATGTCTCAGTTTTCATCCTCTGGTACTCGGGTGCAACATTCCAGATGCTTTACTAACACTCTCCCGACTTCGAGAGTCAGTGCCTTTAACCTCCTGTTTGGCCCAGTTTGCAATTTCTGCAGAAGATGAACACGAATAGGGAGAACCAATGAGAGACTAGCTGGAGGTGTCTGGACGGGCAAATTTAACTCTCATTTCCCACCAGGAAGAGGAATTAACCAAAGGCTAAGCATGCCGTGCCAGAACCAGATTAGGGCCTGAAGCCATCCTGCGGTGTTGCGGCCAGCTCACGAGAAAGCGAGTTGAAGAAAGGAGCTCAGGGGCACTGTAATTCACAAACCTGCCGAGTTATAAATGACAGCTATCGTCCAAAAATATACTGAAGTAAGGCTGCCAAGAGGACTTGAAAGCAGGGCAGAATGGCAGGAAACCGATTTCAGGAGGTAGACTGGAATTGCATTTAAAGCATAGGAAAAGAGGCAGAACGTCCACAATGATGCACTTGGCCAAAAAGGGCGTATGCGTTTTTTCCTGAATATATTCAGGAAAAAATGCATACGCCCTTTTTGGCCAACCAAGCAAGCTTGCAAAGGAAATCTGCACTACAATGAAGTCTCACTTCCCCCCGGTCAAAAGGGCCATCTGAAAAAGTGTAAAATCCAGAAAGGCAGAACAGGCCATGGAGAAGTGGGAGCCTTGTTATGCTGATGGGCGGGATGTAAATTGCCAACAGCCACTCGGGAGAAGTGTATGGTGTTTCCTGAAACATCTAAAAAACAAAGCAACAGATCCTAGGGCACTTCCACTTATGGTCCTATAGCTTAGAGAAATTAAAATCATAAAGACACAGCCACCCCAAAGGTTGGGACGGCTCTGTTTACAAGAACCTGTTTTACGGTACAAGTTCAATATCGCAGAAAGTGAAAAATGGATAAAGAAGTTGTGGTACTTACGTACAATGCAGTATCACTCAGCAAGGAAATCTATGTCATCAGGCCCGTAGCAGCATAATGAGTGGATTCAGGTATGATGATTCTAACTGAAATAAGTCACACAGAAAAAGAAACATCATAAGATATCACTAATACACGGAATGTAAACTTGGCTACACAGGAACTGAATTCCAAAACAGAACAGGGTCTCAAATTTAGAAACCCAACTTATGCTTGCTTAAGGGAAAGGTGAGCTGAGGTGCTGCATAAAACCAGAGATTGAAATGAGCACAGATAAAGTTCCTTAAGCCAAATATGGAATAGACAAGAGCTACTCCTTGCTCAACGAAATGGACTCAACACCCCATATTAAACGCCTAAGAATGTACCTGACTAGGAAGTATCTTAAAACCTATGGATTGCTATGTCTCCGAAAGAGAATCAAGCGTGTGTACAGGGGCATAAACGCAGCAGTGATAGGATTGGAGAGGTTCGGTGAGCAAATGAAGACCCTTTGAAGTCATATTGCATGGTACCCATTCCACGGGTCTCAACTCTCCAGGTTTAAGGTATTCTTCCTTCAGCTAAAACATGCATGTGGAACCCAGAGTATGATCAACCGTGTGATCGGGAGACGTGTTCCAATATGTGTCAGTTTTCGTCCCCTGGTACTCGGGTGCAACATTCCAGACGCTTTACTAACACTCTCCCGACTTGGAGAGTCACTGCCTTTAACCTCCTGATTGGCCCAGTTTGCAATTTCTGCGGAAGATGAACAGGAATAGGGAGAACGAATGAGAGACTAGCTGGAGGGGTCTGGATGGGCAAATTTAACTCTCATTTCCCACCAGGAAGAGGAATTAACCAAAGGCTCAGCGTGCCGTGCCGGAACCAGATTAGGGCCTGAAGCAACCCAGCGGCATTGCGGCCAGCTCACGAGAAAGCGAGTTGAAGAAAGGAGCTCAGGGGCACTGTAATTCACAAACCTGCAGAGTTATAAATGACAGCTATCGTCCAAAAATATACTGAAGTAAGGCTGCCAAGAGGACTTGAAAGCGGGGCAGAATGGCAGGAAACCGATTTCAGGAGGTAGACTGGAATTGCATTGAAAGCATAGGAAAAGAGGCAGAACGTCCACAATGATGCACTTGGCCAAAAAGGGCGTAGGCGTTTTTTCCTGAATATATTCAGGAAAAAACGCATACGCCCTTTTTGGCCAACCAAGCAAGCTTGCAAAGGAAATCTGCACTACAATGAAGTCTCACTTCCCCCCGGTCAAAAGGGCCATCTGAAAAAAGTGTAAAATCCAGAAAGGCAGGACAGGCCATGGAAAACTGGGAGCCTTCTTATGCTGATGGGCGGAATGTAAATTGCCAACAGCCACTCCGGAGAAGTGTATGGTGTTTCCTGAGACATCTAAAAAACAAAGCAACAGAGCCTTGGGCACTTCCACTTATGGTCCTATAGCTTAGAGAAATTAAAATCAAAAAGACACAGCCACCCCAAAGGTTGGGACGGCTCTGTTTACAAGAACCTGTTTTACGGTACAAGTTCAATATCGCAGAAAGTGAAAAATGGATAAAGAAGTTGTGGTACTTACGTACAATGCAGTATCACTCAGCAAGGAAATCTATGTCATCAGGCCCGTAGCAGCATAATGAGTGGATTCAGGTATGATGATTCTAACTGAAATAAGTCACACAGAAAAAGAAACACCATAAGATATCACTAATACACGGAATGTAAACTTGGCTACACAGGAACTGAATTCCAAAACAGAACAGGCTCTCAAATTTAGAAACCCAACTTATGCTTGCTTAAGGGGAAAGGTGAGTTGGGGTGCTGCATAAAACCAGAGATTGAAATGAGCACAGATAAAGTTCCTTAAGCCAAATATGGAATAGACAAGAGCTACTCCTTGCACAACGAAATGGACTCAACACCCCATATTAAATGCCTAAGAGTGTACCTGACTAGGAAGTATCTAAAAACCTATGGATTGCTATGTCTCCAAAAGAGAATCAAGCGTGTGTACAGGGGCATAAACGCAGCAGTGATAGGATTGGAGAGGTTCGGTGAGCTAATGAAGACCCTTTGAAGTCATATTGCATGGTACCCATTCCACGGGTCTCAACTCTCCAGGTTTAAGGGAATCTTCCTTCAGCTAAAACATGCATGTGGAACCCAGAGTATGGTCAACCGTGTGATCGGGAGATGTGTTCCAATATGTGTCAGTTTTCGTCCCCTGGTACTCGGGTGCAACATTCCAGACGCTTTACTAACACTCTCCCGACTTGGAGAGTCAGTGCCTTTAACCTCCTGTTTGGCCAAGTTTGCAATTTCTGCGGAAGATGAACAGGAATAGGGAGAACCAATGAGAGACTAGCTGGAGGTGTCTGGATGGGCAAATTTAACTCTCATTTCCCACCAGGAAGAGGAATTAACCAAAGGCTCAGCGTGCCGTGCCGGAACCAGATTAGGGCCTGAAGCCATCCTGCGGTGTTGCGGCCAGCTCACGAGAAAGCGAGTTGAAGAAAGGAGCTCAGGGGCACTGTAATTCACAAACCTGCAGAGTTATAAATGACAGCTATCGTCCAAAAATATACTGAAGTAAGGCTGCCAAGAGGACTTGAAAGCGGGGCAGAATTGCAGGAAACCGATTTCAGGAGGTAGACTGGAATTGCATTGAAAGCATAGGAAAAGAGGCAGAACGTCCACAATGATGCACTTGGCCAACATATATTCAGGAAAAAACGCATACGCCCTTTTTGGCCAACCAAGCAAGCTTGCAAAGGAAATCTGCACTACAATGAAGTCTCACTTCCCCCCGGTCAAAAGGGCCATCTGAAAAAAGTGTAAAATCCAGAAAGGCAGGACAGGCCATGGAGAACTGGGAGCCTTGTTATGCTGATGGGGGGGATGTAAATTGCCAACAGCCACTCGGGAGAAGTGTATGGTGTTTCCTGGAACATCTAAAAATCAAAGCAACAGAGCCTAGGGCACTTCCACTTATGGTCCTATAGCTTAGGGAAATTAAAATCAAAAAGACACAGCCACCCCAAAGGTTGGGACGGCTCTCTTTACAAGAACCTGATTTACGGTTCAAGTTCAATATCGCAGAAAGTGAAAAATGGATAAAGAAGTTGTGGTACTTACGTACAATGCAATATCACTCAGCAAGGAAATCTATGTCATCAGGCCCGTAGCAGCATAATGAGTGGATTCAGGTACGATGATTCTAACTGAAATAAGTCACACAGAAAAAGAAACATCATAAGATATCACTAATACACGGAATGTAAACTTGGCTACACAGGAACTGAATTACAAAACAGAACAGGGTCTCAAATTTAGAAAACCAACTTATGCTTGCTTAAGGGGAAAGGTGAGTTGGGGTGCTGCATAAAACCAGAGATTGAAATGAGCACAGATAAAGTTCCTTAAGCCAAATATGGAATAGACAAGAGCTACTCCTTGCTCAACGAAATGGACTCAACACACCATATTAAATGCCTAAGAGTGTACCTGACTAGGAAGTATCTTAAAACCTATGGATTGCTATGTCTCCGAAAGAGAATCAAGCGTGTGTACAGGGGCATAAACGCAGCAGTGATAGGACTGGAGAGGTTCGCTGAGCAAATGAAGAACCTTTGAAGTCATATTGCATGGTACCCATTCCACGGGTCTCAACTCTCCAGGTTTAAGGTATTCTTCCTTCAGCTAAAACATGCATGTGGAACCCAGAGTATGCTCAACCGTGTGATCGGGAGACGTGTTGCCATATGTGTCAGTTTTCGTCCCCTGGTACTCGGGTGCAACATTCCAGACGCTTTACTAACACTCTCCCGACTTGGAGAGTCAGTGCCTTTAACCTCCTCTTTGGCCCAGTTTCCAATTTCTGCGGAAGATGAACAGGAATAGGGAGAACCAATGACAGACTAGCTGGAGGTGTCTGGATGGGCAAATTTAACTCTCATTTCCCACCAGGAAGAGGAATTAACCAAAGGCTCAGCGTGCCGTGCCGGAACCAGATTAGGGCCTGAAACAATCCTGCGGTGTTGCGGCCAGCTCACGAGAAAGCGAGTTGAAGAAAGGAGCTCAGGGGCACTGTAATTCACAAAACTGCAGAGTTATAAATGACAGCTATCGTCCAAAAATATACTGAAGTAAGGCTGCCAAGAGGACTTGAAAGCGGGGCAGAATTGCAGGAAACCGATTTCAGGAGGTAGACTGGAATTGCATTTAAAGCATAGGAAAAGAGGCAGAACGTCCACAATGATGCACTTGGCCAAAAAGGGCGTATGCGTTTTTTCCTGAATATATTCAGGAAAAAACGCATACGCCCTTTTTGGCCAACCAAGCAAGCTTGCAAAGGAAATCTGCACTACAATGAAGTCTCACTTCCCCCCGGTCAAAAGGGCCATCTGAAAAAAGTGTAAAATCCAGAAAGGCAGGACAGGCCATGGAGAACTGGGAGCCTTGTTATGCTGATGGGCGGGATGTCAATTGCCAACAGCCACTCGGGAGAAGTGTATGGTGTTTCCTGAAACATCTAAAAAACAAAGCAACAGAGCCTAGGGCACTTCCACTTATGGTCCTATAGCTTAGAGAAATTAAAATCACAAAGACACAGCCACCCCAAAGGTTGGGACGGCTCTGTTTACAAGAACCTGGTTTACGGTACAAGTTCAATATCGCAGAAAGTGAAAAATGGATAAAGAAGTTGTGGTACTTACGTACAATGCAGTATCACTCAGCAAGGAAATCTATGTCATCAGGCCCATAGCAGCATAATGAGTGGATTCAGGTATGATGATTCTAACTGAAATAAGTCACACAGAAAAAGAAACATCATAAGATATCACTAATACACGGAATGTAAACTTGGCTACACAGGAACTGAATTCCAAAACAGAACAGGTTCTCAAATTTAGAAACCCAACTTATGCTTGCTTAAGGGGAAAGGTGAGTTGGGGTGCTGCATAAAACCAGAGATTGAAATGAGCACAGATAAAGTTCCTTAAGCCAAATATGGAATAGACAAGAGCTACTCCTTGCACAACGAAATGGACTCAACACCCCATATTAAATGCCTAAGAGTGTACCTGACTAGGAAGTATCTAAAAACCTATGGATTGCTATGTCTCCGAAAGAGAATCAAGCGTGTGTACAGGGGCATAAACGCAGCAGTGATAGGACTGGAGAGGTTCGGTGAGCAAATGAAGACCCTTTGAAGTCATATTGCATGGTAGCCATTCCACGGGTCTCAACTCTCCAGGTTTAAGGGATTCTTCCTTCAGCTAAAACATGCATGTGGAACCCAGAGTATGATCAACCGTGTGATCGGGAGACGTGTTCCAATATGTGTCAGTTTTCGACCCCTGGTACTCGGGTGCAACATTCCAGACGCTTTACTAACACTCTCCCGACTTGGAGAGTCAGTGCCTTTAA
Organism: Lagenorhynchus albirostris; assembly: GCF_949774975.1. NCBI lineage: Eukaryota > Metazoa > Chordata > Mammalia > Artiodactyla > Delphinidae > Lagenorhynchus > Lagenorhynchus albirostris. Next base: position 851,447 of record NW_026783508.1, on the reverse strand, counting down.
CCTCCTCTTTGGCCCAGTTTCCAATTTCTGCGGAAGATGAACAGGAATAGGGAGAACCAATGACAGACTAGCTGGAGGTGTCTGGATGGGCAAATTTAACTCTCATTTCCCACCAGGAAGAGGAATTAACCAAAGGCTCAGCGTGCCGTGCCGGAACCAGATTAGGGCCTGAAACAATCCTGCGGTGTTGCGGCCAGCTCACGAGAAAGCGAGTTGAAGAAAGGAGCTCAGGGGCACTGTAATTCACAAAACTGCAGAGTTATAAATGACAGCTATCGTCCAAAAATATACTGAAGTAAGGCTGCCAAGAGGACTTGAAAGCGGGGCAGAATTGCAGGAAACCGATTTCAGGAGGTAGACTGGAATTGCATTTAAAGCATAGGAAAAGAGGCAGAACGTCCACAATGATGCACTTGGCCAAAAAGGGCGTATGCGTTTTTTCCTGAATATATTCAGGAAAAAACGCATACGCCCTTTTTGGCCAACCAAGCAAGCTTGCAAAGGAAATCTGCACTACAATGAAGTCTCACTTCCCCCCGGTCAAAAGGGCCATCTGAAAAAAGTGTAAAATCCAGAAAGGCAGGACAGGCCATGGAGAACTGGGAGCCTTGTTATGCTGATGGGCGGGATGTCAATTGCCAACAGCCACTCGGGAGAAGTGTATGGTGTTTCCTGAAACATCTAAAAAACAAAGCAACAGAGCCTAGGGCACTTCCACTTATGGTCCTATAGCTTAGAGAAATTAAAATCACAAAGACACAGCCACCCCAAAGGTTGGGACGGCTCTGTTTACAAGAACCTGGTTTACGGTACAAGTTCAATATCGCAGAAAGTGAAAAATGGATAAAGAAGTTGTGGTACTTACGTACAATGCAGTATCACTCAGCAAGGAAATCTATGTCATCAGGCCCATAGCAGCATAATGAGTGGATTCAGGTATGATGATTCTAACTGAAATAAGTCACACAGAAAAAGAAACATCATAAGATATCACTAATACACGGAATGTAAACTTGGCTACACAGGAACTGAATTCCAAAACAGAACAGGTTCTCAAATTTAGAAACCCAACTTATGCTTGCTTAAGGGGAAAGGTGAGTTGGGGTGCTGCATAAAACCAGAGATTGAAATGAGCACAGATAAAGTTCCTTAAGCCAAATATGGAATAGACAAGAGCTACTCCTTGCACAACGAAATGGACTCAACACCCCATATTAAATGCCTAAGAGTGTACCTGACTAGGAAGTATCTAAAAACCTATGGATTGCTATGTCTCCGAAAGAGAATCAAGCGTGTGTACAGGGGCATAAACGCAGCAGTGATAGGACTGGAGAGGTTCGGTGAGCAAATGAAGACCCTTTGAAGTCATATTGCATGGTAGCCATTCCACGGGTCTCAACTCTCCAGGTTTAAGGGATTCTTCCTTCAGCTAAAACATGCATGTGGAACCCAGAGTATGATCAACCGTGTGATCGGGAGACGTGTTCCAATATGTGTCAGTTTTCGACCCCTGGTACTCGGGTGCAACATTCCAGACGCTTTACTAACACTCTCCCGACTTGGAGAGTCAGTGCCTTTAACCTCCTGTTTGGCCCAGTTTGCAATTTCTGCGGAAGATGAACAGGAATAGGGAGAACCAATGAGAGACTAGCTGGAGGGGTCTGGACGGGCAAATTTAACTCTCATTTCCCACCAGGAAGAGGAATTAACGAAAGGCTCAGCGTGCCATGCCGGAACCAGATTAGGGCCTGAAGCCATCCTGCGGTGTTGCGGCCAGCTCACGAGAAAGCGAGTTGAAGAAAGGAGCTCAGGGGCACTGTAATTCACAAACCTGCAGAGTTATAAATGACAGCTATCGTCCAAAAATATACTGAAGTAAGGCTGCCAAGAGGACTTGAAAGCGGGGCAGAATTGCAGGAAACCGATTTCAGGAGGTAGACTGGAATTGCATTTAAAGCATAGGAAAAGAGGCAGAACGTCCACAATGATGCACTTGGCCAAAAAGGGCGTATGCGTTTTTTCCTGAATATATTCAGGAAAAAACGCATACGCCCTTTTTGGCCAAACAAGCAAGCTTGCAAAGGAAATCTGCACTACAATGAAGTCTCACTTCCCCCCGGTCAAAAGGGCCATCTGAAAAAAGTGTAAAATCCAGAAAGTCAGGACAGGCCATGGAGACCTGGGAGGCTTGTTATGCTGATGGGCGGGATGTAAATTGCCAACAGCCACTCGGGAGAAGTGTATGGTGTTTCCTGAAACATCTAAAAATCAAAGCAACAGAGCCTAGGGCACTTCCACTTATGGTCCTATAGCTTAGGGAAATTAAAAGCAAAAAGACAAAGCCACCCCAAAGGTTGGGACGGCTCTCTTTACAAGAACCTGGTTTACGGTACAAGTTCAATATCGCAGAAAGTGAAAAATGGATAAAGAATTTGTGGTACTTACGTACAATTCAGTATCACTCAGCAATGAAATCTATGTCATCAGGCCCGTAGCAGCATAATGAGTGGATTCAGGTACGATGATTCTAACTGAAATAAGTCACACAGAAAAAGAAACATCATAAGATATCACTAATACACGGAATGTAAACTTGGCTACACAGGAACTGAATTACAAAACAGAACAGGGTCTCAAATTTAGAAAACCAACTTATGCTTGCTTAAGGGGAAAGGTGAGTTGGGGTGCTGCATAAAACCAGAGATTGAAATGAGCACAGATAAAGTTCCTTAAGCCAAATATGGAATAGAAAAGAGCTACTCCTTGCTCAACGAAATGGACTCAACACCCCATATTAAATGCCTAAGAGTGTACCTGACTAGGAAGTATCTTAAAACTTATGGATTGCTATGTCTCCGAAAGAGAATCAAGCGTGTGTACAGGGCCATAAACGCAGCAGTGATAGGATTGGAGAGGTTCGGTGAGCAAATGAAGACCCTTTGAAGTCATATTGCATGGTACCCATTCCACGGGTCTCAACTCTCCAGGTTTAAGGTATTCTTCCTTCAGCTAAAACATGCATGTGGAACCCAGAGTATGATCAACCATGTGATCGGGAGACGTGTTCCAATATGTGTCAGTTTTCGTCCCCTGGTACTCGGGTGCAACATTCCAGACGCTTTACTAACACTCTCCCGACTTGGAGAGTCAGTGCCTTTAACCTCCTGTTTGGCCCAGTTTGCAATTTCTGCGGAAGATGAACAGGAATAGGGAGAACCAATGAGAGACTAGCTGGAGGGGTCTGGACGGGCCAATTTAACTCTAATTTCCCACCAGGAAGAGGAATTAACCAAAGGCTCAGCGTGCCGTGCCGGAACCAGATTAGGGCCTGAAGCCATCCTGCGGTGTTGCGGCCAGCTCACGAGAAAGCGAGTTGAAGAAAGGAGCTCAGGGGCACTGTAATTCACAAACCTGCAGAGTTATAAATGACAGCTATCGTCCAAAAATATACTGAAGTAAGGCTGCCAAGAGGACTTGAATGCGGGGCAGAATTGCAGGAAACCGATTTCAGGAGGTAGACTGGAATTGCATTTAAAGCATAGGAAAAGAGGCAGAACGTCCACAATGATGCACTTGGCCAAAAAGGGCGTATGCGTTTTTTCCTGAATATATTCAGGAAAAAACGCATACGCCCTTTTTGGCCAACCAAGCAAGCTTGCAAAGGAAATCTGCACTACAATGAAGTCTCACTTCCCCCCGGTCAAAAGGGCCATCTGAAAAAAGTGTAAAATCCAGAAAGGCAGGACAGGCCATGGAGAACTGGGAGCCTTGTTATGCTGATGGGCGGGATGTCAATTGCCAACAGCCACTTGGGAGAAGTGTATGGTGTTTCCTGAAACATCTAAAAATCAAAGCAACAGAGCCTAGGGCACTTCCACTTATGGTCCTATAGCTTAGGGAAATTAAAATCAAAAAGACACAGCCACCCCAAAGGTTGGGACGGCTCTCTTTACAAGAACCTGATTTACGGTTCAAGTTCAATATCGCAGAAAGTGAAAAATGGATAAAGAAGTTGTGGTACTTACGTACAATGCAATATCACTCAGCAATGAAATCTATGTCATCAGGCCCGTAGCAGCATAATGAGTGGATTCAGGTACGATGATTCTAACTGAAATAAGTCACACAGAAAAAGAAACATCATAAGATATCACTAATACACGGAATGTAAACTTGGCTACACAGGAACTGAATTACAAAACAGAACAGGGTCTCAAATTTAGAAAACCAACTTATGCTTGCTTAAGGGGAAAGGTGAGTTGGGGTGCTGCATAAAACCAGAGATTGAAATGAGCACAGATAAAGTTCCTTAAGCCAAATATGGAATAGACAAGAGCTACTCCTTGCTCAACGAAATGGACTCAACACACCATATTAAATGCCTAAGAGTGTACCTGACTAGGAAGTATCTTAAAACCTATGGATTGCTATGTCTCCGAAAGAGAATCAAGCGTGTGTACAGGGGCATAAACGCAGCAGTGATAGGACTGGAGAGGTTCGCTGAGCAAATGAAGAACCTTTGAAGTCATATTGCATGGTACCCATTCCACGGGTCTCAACTCTCCAGGTTTAAGGTATTCTTCCTTCAGCTAAAACATGCATGTGGAACCCAGAGTATGCTCAACCGTGTGATTGGGAGACGTGTTGCCATATGTGTCAGTTTTCGTCCCCTGGTACTCGGGTGCAACATTCCAGACGCTTTACTAACACTCTCCCGACTTGGAGAGTCAGTGCCTTTAACCTCCTCTTTGGCCCAGTTTCCAATTTCTGCGGAAGATGAACAGGAATAGGGAGAACCAATGACAGACTAGCTGGAGGTGTCTGGATGGGCAAATTTAACTCTCATTTCCCACCAGGAAGAGGAATTAACCAAAGGCTCAGCGTGCCGTGCCGGAACCAGATTAGGGCCTGAAACAATCCTGCGGTGTTGCGGCCAGCTCACGAGAAAGCGAGTTGAAGAAAGGAGCTCAGGGGCACTGTAATTCACAAAACTGCAGAGTTATAAATGACAGCTATCGTCCAAAAATATACTGAAGTAAGGCTGCCAAGAGGACTTGAAAGCGGGGCAGAATTGCAGGAAACCGATTTCAGGAGGTAGACTGGAATTGCATTTAAAGCATAGGAAAAGAGGCAGAACGTCCACAATGATGCACTTGGCCAAAAAGGGCGTATGCGTTTTTTCCTGAATATATTCAGGAAAAAACGCATACGCCCTTTTTGGCCAACCAAGCAAGCTTGCAAAGGAAATCTGCACTACAATGAAGTCTCACTTCCCCCCGGTCAAAAGGGCCATCTGAAAAAAGTGTAAAATCCAGAAAGGCAGGACAGGCCATGGAGAACTGGGAGCCTTGTTATGCTGATGGGCGGGATGTCAATTGCCAACAGCCACTCGGGAGAAGTGTATGGTGTTTCCTGAAACATCTAAAAAACAAAGCAACAGAGCCTAGGGCACTTCCACTTATGGTCCTATAGCTTAGGGAAATTAAAATCAAAAAGACACAGCCACCCCAAAAGTTGGGATGGCTCTGTTTACAAGAACCCGGTTTACGGTACAAGTTCAATATCGCAGAAAGTGAAAAATGCATAAAGAAGTTGTGGTACTTACGTACAATGCAATATCACACAGCAATGAAATCTATGTCATCAGGCCCGTAGCAGCATAATGAGTGGATTCAGGTACGATGATTCTAACTGAAATAAGTCACACAGAAAAAGAAACATCATAAGATATCACTAATACACGGAATGTAAACTTGGCTACACAGGAACTGAATTCCAAAACAGAACAGGTTCTCAAATTTAGAAACCCAACTTATGCTTGCTTAAGGGGAAAGGTGAGTTGGGGTGCTGCATAAAACCAGAGACTGAAATGAGCACAGATAAAGTTCCTTAAGCCAAATATGGAATAGACAAGAGCTACTCGTTGCTCAACGAAATGGACTCAACACCCCATATTAAACGCCTAAGAATGTACCTGACTAGGAAGTATCTTAAAACCTATGGATTGCTATGTCTCCGAAAGAGAATCAAGCGTGTGTACAGGGGCATAAACGCAGCAGTGATAGGATTGGAGAGGTTCGGTGAGCAAATGAAGACCCTTTGAAGTCATATTGCATGGTACCCATTCCACGGGTCTCAACTCTCCAGGTTTAAGGTATTCTTCCTTCAGCTAAAACATGCATGTGGAACCCAGAGTATGATCAACCGTGTGATCGGGAGACGTGTTCCAATATGTGTCAGTTTTCGTCCCCTGGTACTCGGGTGCAACATTCCAGACGCTTTACTAACACTCTCCCGACTTGGAGAATCAGTGCCTTTAACCTCCTGTTTGGCCCAGTTTCCAATTTCTGCGGAAGATGAACAGGAATAGGGAGAACCAATGACAGACTAGCTGGAGGTGTCTGGATGGGCAAATTTAACTCTCATTTCGCACCAGGAAGAGGAATTAACCAAAGGCTCAGCGTGCCGTGCCGGAACCAGATTAGGGCCTGAAACAATCCTGCGGTGTTGCGGCCAGCTCACGAGAAAGCGAGTTGAAGAAAGGAGCTCAGGGGCACTGTAATTCACAAAACTGCAGAGTTATAAATGACAGCTATCGTCCAAAAATATACTGAAGTAAGGCTGCCAAGAGGACTTGAAAGCGGGGCAGAATTGCAGGAAACCGATTTCAGGAGGTAGACTGGAATTGCATTTAAAGCATAGGAAAAGAGGCAGAACGTCCACAATGATGCACTTGGCCAAAAAGGGCGTATGCGTTTTTTCCTGAATATATTCAGGAAAAAACGCATACGCCCTTTTTGGCCAACCAAGCAAGCTTGCAAAGGAAATCTGCACTACAATGAAGTCTCACTTCCCCCCGGTCAAAAGGGCCATCTGAAAAAAGTGTAAAATCCAGAAAGGCAGGACAGGCCATGGAGAACTGGGAGCCTTGTTATGCTGATGGGCGGGATGTCAATTGCCAACAGCCACTCGGGAGAAGTGTATGGTGTTTCCTGAAACATCTAAAAAACAAAGCAACAGAGCCTAGGGCACTTCCACTTATGGTCCTATAGCTTAGAGAAATTAAAATCACAAAGACACAGCCACCCCAAAGGTTGGGACGGCTCTGTTTACAAGAACCTGGTTTACGGTACAAGTTCAATATCGCAGAAAGTGAAAAATGGATAAAGAAGTTGTGGTACTTACGTACAATGCAGTATCACTCAGCAAGGAAATCTATGTCATCAGGCCCGTAGCAGCATAATGAGTGGATTCAGGTATGATGATTCTAACTGAAATAAGTCACACAGAAAAAGAAACATCATAAGATATCACTAATACACGGAATGTAAACTTGGCTACACAGGAACTGAATTACAAAACAGAACAGGTTCTCAAATTTAGAAACCCAACTTATGTTTGCTTAAGGGGAAAGGTGAGTTGGGGTGCTGCATAAAACCAGAGATTGAAATGAGCACAGATAAAGTTCCTTAAGCCAAATATGGAATAGACAAGAGCTACTCGTTGCTCAACGAAATGGACTCAACACCCCATATTAAACGCCTAAGAATGTACCTGACTAGGAAGTATCTTAAAACCTATGGACTGCTATGTCTCCGAAAGAGAATCAAGCGTGTGTACAGGGGCATAAACGCAGCAGTGATAGGACTGGAGAGGTTCGGTGAGCAAATGAAGACCCTTTGAAGTCATATTGCATGGTACCCATTTCCATGGGTCTCAACTCTCCAGGTTTAAGGTATTCTTCCTTCAGCTTAAACATGCATGTGGAACCCAGAGTATGATCAACCGTGTGATCGGGAGACGTGTTCCCATATGTGTCAGTTTTCGTCCCCTGGTACTCGGGTGCAACATTCCAGACGCTTTACTAACACTCTCCCGACTTGGAGAGTCAGTGCCTTTAACCTCCTCTTTGGCCCAGTTTCCAATTTCTGCGGAAGATGAACAGGAATAGGGAGAACCAATGACAGACTAGCTGGAGGTGTCTGGATGGGCAAATTTAACTCTCATTTCGCACCAGGAAGAGGAATTAACCAAAGGCTCAGCGTGCCGTGCCGGAACCAGATTAGGGCCTGAAACAATCCTGCGGTGTTGCGGCCAGCTCACGAGAAAGCGAGTTGAAGAAAGGAGCTCAGGGGCACTGTAATTCACAAAACTGCAGAGTTATAAATGACAGCTATCGTCCAAAAATATACTGAAGTAAGGCTGCCAAGAGGACTTGAAAGCGGGGCAGAATTGCAGGAAACCGATTTCAGGAGGTAGACTGGAATTGCATTTAAAGCATAGGAAAAGAGGCAGAACGTCCACAATGATGCACTTGGCCAAAAAGGGCGTATGCGTTTTTTCCTGAATATATTCAGGAAAAAACGCATACGCCCTTTTTGGCCAACCAAGCAAGCTTGCAAAGGAAATCTGCACTACAATGAAGTCTCACTTCCCCCCGGTCAAAAGGGCCATCTGAAAAAAGTGTAAAATCCAGAAAGGCAGGACAGGCCATGGAGAACTGGGAGCCTTGTTATGCTGATGGGCGGGATGTCAATTGCCAACAGCCACTCGGGAGAAGTGTATGGTGTTTCCTGAAACATCTAAAAAACAAAGCAACAGAGCCTAGGGCACTTCCACTTATGGTCCTATAGCTTAGAGAAATTAAAATCACAAAGACACAGCCACCCCAAAGGTTGGGACGGCTCTGTTTACAAGAACCTGGTTTACGGTACAAGTTCAATATCGCAGAAAGTGAAAAATGGATAAAGAAGTTGTGGTACTTACGTACAATGCAGTATCACTCAGCAAGGAAATCTATGTCATCAGGCCTGTAGCAGCATAATGAGTGGATTCAGGTATGATGATTCTAACTGAAATAAGTCACACAGAAAAAGAAACATCATAAGATATCACTAATACACGGAATGTAAATTTGGCTACACTGGAACTGAATTCCAAAACAGAACAGGTTCTCAAATTTAGAAACCCAACTTATGCTTGCTTAAGGGGAAAGGTGAGTTGGGGTGCTGCATAAAACCAGAGATTGAAATGAGCACAGATAAAGTTCCTTAAGCCAAATATGGAATAGACAAGAGCTACTCCTTGCACAACGAAATGGACTCAACACCCCATATTAAATGCCTAAGAGTGTACCTGACTAGGAAGTATCTAAAAACCTATGGATTGCTATGTCTCCGAAAGAGAATCAAGCGTGTGTACAGGGGCATAAACGCAGCAGTGATAGGATTGGAGAGGTTCGGTGAGCAAATGAAGACCCTTTGAAGTCATATTGCATGGTAGCCATTCCACGGGTCTCAACTCTCCAGGTTTAAGGGATTCTTCCTTCAGCTAAAACATGCATGTGGAACCCAGAGTATGGTCAACCGTGTGATCGGGAGATGTGTTCCAATATGTGTCAGTTTTCGTCCCCTGGTACTCGGGTGCAACATACCAGACGCTTTACTAACACTCTCCTGACTTGGAGAGTCAGTGCCTTTAACCTCCTGTTTGGCCCAGTTTGCAATTTCTGCGGAAGATGAACAGGAATAGGGAGAACCAATGAGAGACTAGCTGGAGGTGTCTGGACGGGCAAATTTAACTCTCATTTCCCACCAGGAAGAGGAATTAACCAAAGGCTCAGCGTGCCGTGCCGGAACCAGACTAGGGCCTGAAGCCATCCCGCGGTGTTGCGGCCAGCTCACGAGAAAGCGAGTTGAAGAAAGGAGCTCAGGGGCACTGTAATTCACAACCCTGCAGAGTTATAAATGACAGCTATCGTCCAAAAATATACTGAAGTAAGGCTGCCAAGAGGACTTGAAAGCGGGGCAGAATTGCAGGAAACCGATTTCAGGAGGTAGACTGGAATTGCATTGAAAGCATAGGAAAAGAGGCAGAACGTCCACAATGATGCACTTGGCCAAAAAGGGCGTATGCGTTTTTTCCTGAATATATTCAGGAAAAAACGCATACGCCCTTTTTGGCCAACCAAGCAAGCTTGCAAAGGAAATCTGCACTACAATGAAGTCTCACTTCCCCCCGGTCAAAAGGGCCATCTGAAAAAAGTGTAAAATCCAGAAAGGCAGGACAGGCCATGGAGAACTGGGAGCCTTGTTATGCTGATGGGCGGGATGTCAATTGCCAACAGCCACTCGGGAGAAGTGTATGGTGTTTCCTGAAACATCTAAAAAACAAAGCAACAGAGCCTAGGGCACTTCCACTTATGGTCCTATAGCTTAGGGAAATTAAAATCAAAAAGACACAGCCACCCCAAAAGTTGGGACGGCTCTGTTTACAAGAACCTGGTTTACGGTACAAGTTCAATATCGCAGAAAGTGAAAAATGCATAAAGAAGTTGTGGTACTTACGTACAATGCAATATCACACAGCAATGAAATCTATGTCATCAGGCCCGTAGCAGCATAATGAGTGGATTCAGGTACGATGATTCTAACTGAAATAAGTCACACAGAAAAAGAAACATCATAAGATATCACTAATACACGGAATGTAAACTTGGCTACACAGGAACTGAATTCCAAAACAGAACAGGGTCTCAAATTTAGAAACCCAACTTATGCTTGCTTAAGGGGAAAGGTGAGTTGGGGTGCTGCATAAAACCAGAGATTGAAATGAGCACAGATAAAGTTCCTTAAGCCAAATATGGAATAGACAAGAGCTACTCGTTGCTCAACGAAATGGACTCAACACCCCATATTAAACGCCTAAGAATGTACCTGACTAGGAAGTATCTTAAAACCTATGGACTGCTATGTCTCCGAAAGAGAATCAAGCGTGTGTACAGGGGCATAAACGCAGCAGTGATAGGATTGGAGAGGTTCGGTGAGCAAATGAAGACCCTTTGAAGTCATATTGCATGGTACCCATTCCACGGGTCTCAACTCTCCAGGTTTAAGGGAATCTTCCTTCAGCTAAAACATGCATGTGGAACCCAGAGTATCATCAACCGTGTGATCGGGAGACGTGTTCCAATATGTCTCAGTTTTCATCCTCTGGTACTCGGGTGCAACATTCCAGATGCTTTACTAACACTCTCCCGACTTCGAGAGTCAGTGCCTTTAACCTCCTGTTTGGCCCAGTTTACAATTTCTGCAGAAGATGAACACGAATAGGGAGAACCAATGAGAGACTAGCTGGAGGTGTCTGGACGGGCAAATTTAACTCTCATTTCCCACCAGGAAGAGGAATTAACCAAAGGCTAAGCGTGCCGTGCCAGAACCAGATTAGGGCCTGAAGCCATCCTGCGGTGTTGCGGCCAGCTCACGAGAAAGCGAGTTGAAGAAAGGAGCTCAGGGGCACTGTAATTCACAAACCTGCCGAGTTATAAATGACAGCTATCGTCCAAAAATATACTGAAGTAAGGCTGCCAAGAGGACTTGAAAGCAGGGCAGAATTGCAGGAAACCGATTTCAGGAGGTAGACTGGAATTGCATTTAAAGCATAGGAAAAGAGGCAGAACGTCCACAATGATGCACTTGGCCAAAAAGGGCGTATGCGTTTTTTCCTGAATATATTCAGAAAAAATGCATACGCCCTTTTTGGCCAACCAAGCAAGCTTGCAAAGGAAATCTGCACTACAATGAAGTCTCACTTCCCCCCGGTCAAAAGGGCCATCTGAAAAAGTGTAAAATCCAGAAAGGCAGAACAGGCCATGGAGAAGTGGGAGCCTTGTTATGCTGATGGGCGGGATGTAAATTGCCAACAGCCACTCGGGAGAAGTGTATGGTGTTTCCTGAAACATCTAAAAAACAAAGCAACAGATCCTAGGGCACTTCCACTTATGGTCCTATAGCTTAGAGAAATTAAAATCATAAAGACACAGCCACCCCAAAGGTTGGGACGGCTCTGTTTACAAGAACCTGTTTTACGGTACAAGTTCAATATCGCAGAAAGTGAAAAATGGATAAAGAAATTGTGGTACATACGTACAATGCAGTATCACTCAGCAAGGAAATCTATGTCATCAGGCCCGTAGCAGCATAATGAGTGGATTCAGGTATGATGATTCTAACTGAAATAAGTCACACAGAAAAAGAAACATCATAAGATATCACTAATACACGGAATGTAAACTTGGCTACACAGGAACTGAATTCCAAAACAGAACAGGTTCTCAAATTTAGAAACCCAACTTATGCTTGCTTAAGGGGAAAGGTGAGTTGGGGTGCTGCATAAAACCAGAGATTGAAATGAGCACAGATAAAGTTCCTTAAGCCAAATATGGAATAGACAAGAGCTACTCGTTGCTCAACGAAATGGACTCAACACCCCATAGTAAACGCCTAAGAATGTACCTGACTAGGAAGTATCTTAAAACCTATGGATTGCTATGTCTCCGAAAGAGAATCAAGCGTGTGTACAGGGGCATAAACGCAGCAGTGATAGGATTGGAGAGGTTCGGTGAGCAAATGAAGACCCTTTGAAGTCATATTGCATGGTACCCATTCCACGGGTCTCAACTCTCCAGGTTTAAGGTATTCTTCCTTCAGCTAAAACATGCATGTGGAACCCAGAGTATGATCAACCGTGTGATTGGGAGACGTGTTCCAATATGTGTCAGTTTTCGTCCCCTGGTACTCGGGTGCAACATTCCAGACGCTTTACTAACACTCTCCCGACTTGGAGAGTCAGTGCCTTTAACCTCCTGTTTGGCCCAGTTTGCAATTTCTGCGGAAGATGAACAGGAATAGGGAGAACGAATGAGAGACTAGCTGGAGGGGTCTGGATGGGCAAATGTAACTCTCATTTCCCACCAGGAAGTGGAATTAACCAAAGGCTCAGCGTGCCGTGCCGGAACCAGATTAGGGCCTGAAGCAACCCAGCGGCATTGCGGCCAGCTCACGAGAAAGCGAGTTGAAGAAAGGAGCTCAGGGGCACTGTAATTCACAAACCTGCAGAGTTATAAATGACAGCTATCGTCCAAAAATATACTGAAGTAAGGCTGCCAAGAGGACTTGAAAGCGGGGCAGAATTGCAGGAAACCGATTTCAGGAGGTAGACTGGAATTGCATTTAAAGCATAGGAAAAGAGGCAGAACGTCCACAATGATGCACTTGGCCAAAATATATTCAGGAAAAAACGCATACGCCCTTTTTGGCCAACCAAGCAAGCTTGCAAAGGAAATCTGCACTACAATGAAGTCTCACTTCCCCCCGGTCAAAAGGGCCATCTGAAAAAGTGTAAAATCCAGAAAGGCAGGACAGGCCATGGAGAACTGGGAGCCTTCTTATGCTGATGGGCGGGATGTAAATTGCCAACAGCCACTCGGGAGAAGTGTATGGTGTTTCCTGAGACATCTAAAAAACAAAGCAACAGAGCCTTGGGCACTTCCACTTATGGTCCTATAGCTTAGAGAAATTAAAATCAAAAAGACACAGCCACCCCAAAGGTTGGGACGGCTCTGTTTACAAGAACCTGTTTTACAGTACAAGTTCAATATCGCAGAAAGTGAAAAATGGATAAAGAAGTTGTGGTACTTACGTACAATGCAGTATCACTCAGCAAGGAAATCTATGTCATCAGGCCCGTAGCAGCATAATGAGTGGATTCAGGTATGATGATTCTAACTGAAATAAGTCACACAGAAAAAGAAACACCATAAGATATCACTAATACACGGAATGTAAACTTGGCTACATAGGAACTGAATTACAAAACAGAACAGGGTCTCAAATTTAGAAACCCAACTTATGCTTGCTTAAGGGGAAAGGTGAGTTGTGGTGCTGCATAAAACCAGAGATTGAAATGAGCACAGATAAAGTTCCTTAAGCCAAATATGGAATAGACAAGAGCTACTCCTTGCACAACGAAATGGACTCAACACCACATATTAAATGCCTAAGAGTGTACCTGACTAGGAAGTATCTAAAAACCTATGGATTGCTATGTCTCCAAAAGAGAATCAAGCGTGTGTACAGGGGCATAAACGCAGCAGTGATAGGAATGGAGAGGTTCGGTGAGCTAATGAAGACCCTTTGAAGTCATATTGCATGGTACCCATTCCACGGGTCTCAACTCTCCAGGTTTAAGGGAATCTTCCTTCAGCTAAAACATGCATGTGGAACCCAGAGTATGGTCAACCGTGTGATCGGGAGATGTGTTCCAATATGTGTCAGTTTTCGTCCCCTGGTACTCGGGTGCAACATTCCAGACGCTTTACTAACACTCTCCCGACTTGGAGAGTCAGTGCCTTTAACCTCCTGTTTGGCCAAGTTTGCAATTTCTGCGGAAGAAGAACAGGAATAGGGAGAACCAATGAGAGACTAGCTGGAGGTGTCTGGATGGGCAAATTTAACTCTCATTTCCCACCAGGAAGAGGAATTAACCAAAGGCTCAGCGTGCCGTGCCGGAACCAGATTAGGGCCTGAAGCCATCCTGCGGTGTTGCGGCCAGCTCACGAGAAAGCGAGTTGAAGAAAGGAGCTCAGGGGCACTGTAATTCACAAACCTGCAGAGTTATAAATGACAGCTATCGTCCAAAAATATACTGAAGTAAGGCTGCCAAGCGGACTTGAAAGTGGGGCAGAATTGCAGGAAACCGATTTCAGGAGGTAGACTGGAATTGCATTTAAAGCATAGGAAAAGAGGCAGAACGTCCACAATGATGCACTTGGCCAAAAAGGGCGTATGCGTTTTTTCCTGAATATATTCAGGAAAAAACGCATACGCCCTTTTTGGCCAACCAAGCAAGCTTGCAAAGGAAATCTGCACTACAATGAAGTCTCACTTCCCCCCGGTCAAAAGGGCCATCTGAAAAAAGTGTAAAATCCAGAAAGGCAGGACAGGCCGTGGAGAACTGGGAGCCTTGTTATGCTGATGGGCGGGATGTAAATTGCCAACAGCCACTCGGGAGAAGTGTATGGTGTTTCCTGAAACATCTAAAAAACAAAGCAACAGAGCCTAGGGCACTTCCACTTATGGTCCTATAGCTTAGGGAAATTAAAATCAAAAAGACACAGCCACCCCAAAGGTTGAGACGGCTCTGTTTACAAGAAATTCATTTACGGTACAAGTTCAATATCACAGAAAGTGAAAAATGGATAAAGAAGTTGTGGTACTTACGTACAATGCAGTATCACTCAACAATGAAATCTATGTCATCAGGCCCGTAGCAGCATAATGAGTGGATTCAGGTATGATGATTCTAACTGAAATAAGTCACACAGAAAAAGAAACATCATAAGATATCACTAATACACGGAATGTAAACTTGGCTACACAGGAACTGAATTCCAAAACAGAACAGGGTCTCAAATTTAGAAAACCAACTTATGCTTGCTTAAGGGGAAAGGTGAGTTGGGGTGCTGCATAAAACCAGAGATTGAAATTAGCCCAGATAAAGTTCCTTTAGCCAAATATGGAATAGACAACAGCTACTCCTTGCTCAATGAAACGGACTCATCACCCCATATTAAACACCTAAGAATGTACCTGACTAGTAAGTAGCTTAAAACCTATGGATTGCTATGTCTCCAAAAGAGAATCAAGCGTGTGTACAGGGGCATAAACGCAGCAGTGATAGAATTGGAGAGGTTCGGTGAGCAAATGAAGACCCTTTGAAGTCATATTGCATGGTACCCATTCCACGGGTCTCAACTCTCCAGGTTTAAGGGAATCTTACTTCAGCTAAAACATGCATGTGGAACCCAGAGTATGATCAACCGTGTGATCGGGAGACGTGTTCCAATATGTCTCAGTTTTCATCCTCTGGTACTCGGGTGCAACATTCCAGATGCTTTACTAACACTCTCCCGACTTCGAGAGTCAGTGCCTTTAACCTCCTGTTTGGCCCAGTTTGCAATTTCTGCAGAAGATGAACACGAATAGGGAGAACCAATGAGAGACTAGCTGGAGGTGTCTGGACGGGCAAATTTAACTCTCATTTCCCACCAGGAAGAGGAATTAACCAAAGGCTAAGCGTGCCGTGCCAGAACCAGATTAGGGCCTGAAGCCATCCTGCGGTGTTGCGGCCAGCTCACGAGAAAGCGAGTTGAAGAAAGGAGCTCAGGGGTACTGTAATTCACAAACCTGCCGAGTTATAAATGACAGCTATCGTCCAAAAATATACTGAAGTAAGGCTGCCAAGAGGACTTGAAAGCAGGGCAGAATTGCAGGAAACCGATTTCAGGAGGTAGACTGGAATTGCATTTAAAGCATAGGAAAAGAGGCAGAACGTCCACAATGATGCACTTGGCCAAAAAGGGCGTATGCGTTTTTTCCTGAATATATTCAGAAAAAATGCATACGCCCTTTTTGGCCAACTAAGCAAGCTTGCAAAGAAATCTGCACTACAATGAAGTCTCACTTCCCCCCGGTCAAAAGGGCCATCTGAAAAAGTGTAAAATCCAGAAAGGCAGAACAGGCCATGGAGAAGTGGGAGCCTTGTTATGCTGATGGGCGGGATGTAAATTGCCAACAGCCACTCGGGAGAAGTGTATGGTGTTTCCTGAAACATCTAAAAAACAAAGCAACAGATCCTAGGGCACTTCCACTTATGGTCCTATAGCTTAGAGAAATTAAAATCATAAAGACACAGCCACCCCAAAGGTTGGGACGGCTCTGTTTACAAGAACCTGTTTTACGGTACAAGTTCAATATCGCAGAAAGTGAAAAATGGATAAAGAAGTTGTGGTACTTACGTACAATGCAGTATCACTCAGCAAGGAAATCTATGTCATCAGGCCCGTAGCAGCATAATGAGTGGATTCAGGTATGATGATTCTAACTGAAATAAGTCACACAGAAAAAGAAACATCATAAGATATCACTAATACACGGAATGTAAACTTGGCTACACAGGAACTGAATTCCAAAACAGAACAGGTTCTCAAATTTAGAAACCCAACTTATGCTTGCTTAAGGGGAAAGGTGAGTTGGGGTGCTGCATAAAACCAGAGATTGAAATGAGCACAGATAAAGTTCCTTAAGCCAAATATGGAATACACAAGAGCTACTCCTTGCACAACGAAATGGACTCAACACCCCATATTAAATGCCTAAGAGTGTACCTGACTAGGAAGTATCTAAAAACCTATGGATTGCTATGTCTCCAAAAGAGAATCAAGCGTGTGTACAGGGGCATAAACGCAGCAGTGATAGGATTGGAGAGGTTCGGTGAGCAAATGAAGACCCTTTGAAGTCATATTGCATGGTACCCATTCCACGGGTCTCAACTCTCCAGGTTTAAGGGATTCTTCCTTAAGCTAAAACATGCATGTGGAACCCAGAGTATGGTCAACCGTGTGATCGGGAGATGTGTTCCAATATGTGTCAGTTTTCGTCCCCTGGTACTCGGGTGCAACATTCCAGACGCTTTACTAACACTCTCCTGACTTGGAGAGTCAGTGCCTTTAACCTCCTGTTTGGCCCAGTTTCCAATTTCTGCGGAAGATGAACAGGAATAGGGAGAACCAATGAGAGACTAGCTGGAGGTGTCTGGACGGGCAAATTTAACTCTCATTTCCCACCAGGAAGAGGAATTAACCAAGGGCTCAGCGTGCCATGCCGGAACCAGATTAGGGCCTGAAGCCATCCTTCGGTGTTGCGGCCAGCTCACGAGAAAGCGAGTTGAAGAAAGGAGCTCAGGGGCACTGTAATTCACAACCCTGCAGAGTTATAAATGACAGCTATCGTCCAAAAATATACTGAAGTAAGGCTGCCAAGAGGACTTGAAAGCGGGGCAGAATTGCAGGAAACCGATTTCAGGAGGTAGACTGGAATTGCATTTAAAGCATAGGAAAAGAGGCAGAACGTCCACAATGATGCACTTGGCCAAAAAGGGCGTATGCGTTTTTTCCTGAATATATTCAGGAAAAAACGCATACGCCCTTTTTGGCCAACCAAGCAAGCTTGCAAAGGAAATCTGCACTACAATGAAGTCTCACTTCCCCCCGGTCAAAAGGCCCATCTGAAAAAAGTGTAAAATCCAGAAAGGCAGGACAGGCCATGGAGAACTGGGAGCCTTCTTATGCTGATGGGCGGGATGTAAATTGCCAACAGCCACTCGGGAGAAGTGTATGGTGTTTCCTGAAACATCTAAAAAACAAAGCAACAGAGCCTAGGGCACTTCCACTTATGGTCCTATAGCTTAGGGAAATTAAAATCAAAAAGACACAGCCACCCCAAAGGTTGGGACGGCTCTGTTTACAAGAACCTGTTTTACGGTACAAGTTCAATATCGCAGAAAGTGAAAAATGGATAAAGAAGTTGTGGTACTTACGTACAATGCAGTATCACTCAGCAAGGAAATCTATGTCATCAGGCCCGTAGCAGCATAATGAGTGGATTCAGGTATGATGATTCTAACTGAAATAAGTCACACAGAAAAAGAAACATCATAAGATATCACTAATACACGGAATGTAAACTTGGCTACACAGGAACTGAATTCCAAAACAGAACAGGTTCTCAAATTTAGAAACCCAACTTATGCTTGCTTAAGGGGAAAGGTGAGTTGGGGTGCTGCATAAAACCAGAGATTGAAATGAGCACAGATAAAGTTCCTTAAGCCAAATATGGAATAGACAAGAGCTACTCCTTGCACAACGAAATGGACTCAACACCCCATATTAAATGCCTAAGAGTGTACCTGACTAGGAAGTATCTAAAAACCTATGGATTGCTATGACTCCAAAAGAGAATCAAGCGTGTGTACAGGGGCATAAACGCAGCAGTGATAGGATTGGAGAGGTTCGGTGAGCAAATGAAGACCCTTTGAAGTCATATTGCATGGTACCCATTCCACGGGTCTCAACTCTCCAGGTTTAAGGGATTCTTCCTTAAGCTAAAACATGCATGTGGAACCCAGAGTATGGTCAACCGTGTGATCGGGAGATGTGTTCCAATATGTGTCAGTTTTCGTCCCCTGGTACTCGGGTGCAACATTCCAGACGCTTTACTAACACTCTCCCGACTTGGAGAGTCAGTGCCTTTAACCTCCTGTTTGGCCCAGTTTGCAATTTCTGCGGAAGATGAACAGGAATAGGGAGAACCAATGAGAGACTAGCTGGAGGTGTCTGGACGGGCAAATTTAACTCTCATTTCCCACCAGGAAGAGGAATTAACCAAAGGCTCAGCGTGCCGTGCCGGAACCAGATTAGGGCCTGAAGCCATCCTGCGGTGTTGCGGCCAGCTCACGAGAAAGCGAGTTGAAGAAAGGAGCTCAGGGGCACTGTAATTCACAACCCTGCAGAGTTATAAATGACAGCTATCGTCCAAAAATATACTGAAGTAAGGCTGCCAAGAGGACTTGAAAGCGGGGCAGAATTGCAGGAAACCGATTTCAGGAGGTAGACTGGAATTGCATTTAAAGCATAGGAAAAGAGGCAGAACGTCCACAATGATGCACTTGGCCAAAAAGGGCGTATGCGTTTTTTCCTGAATATATTCAGGAAAAAACGCATACGCCCTTTTTGGCCAACCAAGCAAGCTTGCAAAGGAAATCTGCACTACAATGAAGTCTCACTTCCCCCCGGTCAAAAGGGCCATCTGAAAAAAGTGTAAAATCCAGAAAGGCAGGACAGGCCATGGAGAACTGGGAGCCTTGTTATGCTGATGGTCGGGATGTCAATTGCCAACAGCCACTCGGGAGAAGTGTATGGTGTTTCCTGAAACATCTAAAAAACAAAGCAACAGAGCCTAGGGCACTTCCACTTATGGTCCTATAGCTTAGGGAAATTAAAATCAAAAAGACACAGCCACCCCAAAAGTTGGGACGGCTCTGTTTACAAGAACCTGGTTTACGGTACAAGTTCAATACCGCAGAAAGTGAAAAATGGATAAAGAAGTTGTGGTACTTACGTACAATGCAATATCACACAGCAATGAAATCTATGTCATCAGGCCCGTAGCAGCATAATGAGTGGATTCAGGTACGATGATTCTAACTGAAATAAGTCACACAGAAATAGAAACATCATAAGATATCACTAATACACGGCATGTAAACTTGGCTACACAGGAACTGAATTCCAAAACAGAACAGGTTCTCAAATTTAGAAACCCAACTTATGCTTGCTTAAGGGGAAAGGTGAGTTGGGGTGCTGCATAAAACCAGAGATTGAAATGAGCACAGATAAAGTTCCTTAAGCCAAATATGGAATAGACAAGAGCTACTCCTTGCACAACGAAATGGACTCAACACCACATATTAAATGCCTAAGAGTGTACCTGACTAGGAAGTATCTAAAAACCTATGGATTGCTATGTCTCCAAAAGAGAATCAAGCGTGTGTACAGGGGCATAAACGCAGCAGTGATAGGATTGGAGAGGTTCGGTGAGCTAATGAAGACCCTTTGAAGTCATATTGCATGGTACCCATTCCACGGGTCTCAACTCTCCAGGTTTAAGGGAATCTTCCTTCAGCTAAAACATGCATGTGGAACCCAGAGTATGATCAACCGTGTGATCGGGAGACGTGTTCCAATATGTCTCAGTTTTCATCCTCTGGTACTCGGGTGCAACATTCCAGATGCTTTACTAACACTCTCCCGACTTCGAGAGTCAGTGCCTTTAACCTCCTGTTTGGCCCAGTTTGCAATTTCTGCAGAAGATGAACACGAATAGGGAGAACCAATGAGAGACTAGCTGGAGGTGTCTGGACGGGCAAATTTAACTCTCATTTCCCACCAGGAAGAGGAATTAACCAAAGGCTAAGCGTGCCGTGCCAGAACCAGATTAGGGCCTGAAGCCATCCTGCGGTGTTGCGGCCAGCTCACGAGAAAGCGAGTTGAAGAAAGGAGCTCAGGGGTACTGTAATTCACAAACCTGCCGAGTTATAAATGACAGCTATCGTCCAAAAATATACTGAAGTAAGGCTGCCAAGAGGACTTGAAAGCAGGGCAGAATTGCAGGAAACCGATTTCAGGAGGTAGACTGGAATTGCATTTAAAGCATAGGAAAAGAGGCAGAACGTCCACAATGATGCACTTGGCCAAAAAGGGCGTATGCGTTTTTTCCTGAATATATTCAGAAAAAATGCATACGCCCTTTTTGGCCAACTAAGCAAGCTTGCAAAGAAATCTGCACTACAATGAAGTCTCACTTCCCCCCGGTCAAAAGGGCCATCTGAAAAAGTGTAAAATCCAGAAAGGCAGAACAGGCCATGGAGAAGTGGGAGCCTTGTTATGCTGATGGGCGGGATGTAAATTGCCAACAGCCACTCGGGAGAAGTGTATGGTGTTTCCTGAAACATCTAAAAAACAAAGCAACAGATCCTAGGGCACTTCCACTTATGGTCCTATAGCTTAGAGAAATTAAAATCATAAAGACACAGCCACCCCAAAGGTTGGGACGGCTCTGTTTACAAGAACCTGTTTTACGGTACAAGTTCAATATCGCAGAAAGTGAAAAATGGATAAAGAAGTTGTGGTACTTACGTACAATGCAGTATCACTCAGCAAGGAAATCTATGTCATCAGGCCCGTAGCAGCATAATGAGTGGATTCAGGTATGATGATTCTAACTGAAATAAGTCACACAGAAAAAGAAACATCATAAGATATCACTAATACACGGAATGTAAACTTGGCTACACAGGAACTGAATTCCAAAACAGAACAGGTTCTCAAATTTAGAAACCCAACTTATGCTTGCTTAAGGGGAAAGGTGAGTTGGGGTGCTGCATAAAACCAGAGATTGAAATGAGCACAGATAAAGTTCCTTAAGCCAAATATGGAATACACAAGAGCTACTCCTTGCACAACGAAATGGACTCAACACCCCATATTAAATGCCTAAGAGTGTACCTGACTAGGAAGTATCTAAAAACCTATGGATTGCTATGTCTCCAAAAGAGAATCAAGCGTGTGTACAGGGGCATAAACGCAGCAGTGATAGGATTGGAGAGGTTCGGTGAGCAAATGAAGACCCTTTGAAGTCATATTGCATGGTACCCATTCCACGGGTCTCAACTCTCCAGGTTTAAGGGATTCTTCCTTAAGCTAAAACATGCATGTGGAACCCAGAGTATGGTCAACCGTGTGATCGGGAGATGTGTTCCAATATGTGTCAGTTTTCGTCCCCTGGTACTCGGGTGCAACATTCCAGACGCTTTACTAACACTCTCCTGACTTGGAGAGTCAGTGCCTTTAACCTCCTGTTTGGCCCAGTTTCCAATTTCTGCGGAAGATGAACAGGAATAGGGAGAACCAATGAGAGACTAGCTGGAGGTGTCTGGACGGGCAAATTTAACTCTCATTTCCCACCAGGAAGAGGAATTAACCAAGGGCTCAGCGTGCCATGCCGGAACCAGATTAGGGCCTGAAGCCATCCTTCGGTGTTGCGGCCAGCTCACGAGAAAGCGAGTTGAAGAAAGGAGCTCAGGGGCACTGTAATTCACAACCCTGCAGAGTTATAAATGACAGCTATCGTCCAAAAATATACTGAAGTAAGGCTGCCAAGAGGACTTGAAAGCGGGGCAGAATTGCAGGAAACCGATTTCAGGAGGTAGACTGGAATTGCATTTAAAGCATAGGAAAAGAGGCAGAACGTCCACAATGATGCACTTGGCCAAAAAGGGCGTATGCGTTTTTTCCTGAATATATTCAGGAAAAAACGCATACGCCCTTTTTGGCCAACCAAGCAAGCTTGCAAAGGAAATCTGCACTACAATGAAGTCTCACTTCCCCCCGGTCAAAAGGCCCATCTGAAAAAAGTGTAAAATCCAGAAAGGCAGGACAGGCCATGGAGAACTGGGAGCCTTCTTATGCTGATGGGCGGGATGTAAATTGCCAACAGCCACTCGGGAGAAGTGTATGGTGTTTCCTGAAACATCTAAAAAACAAAGCAACAGAGCCTAGGGCACTTCCACTTATGGTCCTATAGCTTAGGGAAATTAAAATCAAAAAGACACAGCCACCCCAAAAGTTGGGACGGCTCTGTTTACAAGAACCTGGTTTACGGTACAAGTTCAATACCGCAGAAAGTGAAAAATGGATAAAGAAGTTGTGGTACTTACGTACAATGCAATATCACACAGCAATGAAATCTATGTCATCAGGCCCGTAGCAGCATAATGAGTGGATTCAGGTACGATGATTCTAACTGAAATAAGTCACACAGAAAAAGAAACATCATAAGATATCACTAATACACGGCATGTAAACTTGGCTACACAGGAACTGAATTCCAAAACAGAACAGGTTCTCAAATTTAGAAACCCAACTTATGCTTGCTTAAGGGGAAAGGTGAGTTGGGGTGCTGCATAAAACCAGAGATTGAAATGAGCACAGATAAAGTTCCTTAAGCCAAATATGGAATAGACAAGAGCTACTCCTTGCACAACGAAATGGACTCAACACCACATATTAAATGCCTAAGAGTGTACCTGACTAGGAAGTATCTAAAAACCTATGGATTGCTATGTCTCCAAAAGAGAATCAAGCGTGTGTACAGGGGCATAAACGCAGCAGTGATAGGATTGGAGAGGTTCGGTGAGCTAATGAAGACCCTTTGAAGTCATATTGCATGGTACCCATTCCACGGGTCTCAACTCTCCAGGTTTAAGGGAATCTTCCTTCAGCTAAAACATGCATGTGGAACCCAGAGTATGATCAACCGTGTGATCGGGAGACGTGTTCCAATATGTCTCAGTTTTCATCCTCTGGTACTCGGGTGCAACATTCCAGATGCTTTACTAACACTCTCCCGACTTCGAGAGTCAGTGCCTTTAACCTCCTGTTTGGCCCAGTTTGCAATTTCTGCAGAAGATGAACACGAATAGGGAGAACCAATGAGAGACTAGCTGGAGGTGTCTGGACGGGCAAATTTAACTCTCATTTCCCACCAGGAAGAGGAATTAACCAAAGGCTAAGCGTGCCGTGCCAGAACCAGATTAGGGCCTGAAGCCATCCTGCGGTGTTGCGGCCAGCTCACGAGAAAGCGAGTTGAAGAAAGGAGCTCAGGGGCACTGTAATTCACAAACCTGCCGAGTTATAAATGACAGCTATCGTCCAAAAATATACTGAAGTGAGGCTGCCAAGAGGACTTGAAAGCAGGGCAGAATTGCAGGAAACCGATTTCAGGAGGTAGACTGGAATTGCATTGAAAGCATAGGAAAAGAGGCAGAAGGTCCACAATGATGCACTTGGCCAAAAAGGGCGTATGCGTTTTTTCCTGAATATATTCAGAAAAAATGCATACGCCCTTTTTGGCCAACCAAGCAAGCTTGCAAAGGAAATCTGCACTACAATGAAGTCTCACTTCCCCCCGGTCAAAAGGGCCATCTGAAAAAGTGTAAAATCCAGAAAGGCAGAACAGGCCATGGAGAAGTGGGAGCCTTGTTATGCTGATGGGCGGGATGTAAATTGCCAACAGCCACTCGAGAGAAGTGTATGGTGTTTCCTGAAACATCTAAAAAACAAAGCAACAGATCCTAGGGCACTTCCACTTATGGTCCTATAGCTTAGAGAAATTAAAATCATAAAGACACAGCCACCCCAAAGGTTGGGACGGCTCTGTTTACAAGAACCTGTTTTACGGTACAAGTTCAATATCGCAGAAAGTGAAAAATGGATAAAGAAGTTGTGGTACTTACGTACAATGCAGTATCACTCAGCAAGGAAATCTATGTCATCAGGCCCGTAGCAGCATAATGAGTGGATTCAGGTATGATGATTCTAACTGAAATAAGTCACACAGAAAAAGAAACATCATAAGATATCACTAATACACGGAATGTAAACTTGGCTACACAGGAACTGAATTCCAAAACAGAACAGGTTCTCAAATTTAGAAACCCAACTTATGCTTGCTTAAGGGGAAAGGTGAGTTGGGGTGCTGCATAAAACCAGAGATTGAAATGAGCACAGATAAAGTTCCTTAAGCCAAATATGGAATACACAAGAGCTACTCCTTGCACAACGAAATGGACTCAACACCCCATATTAAATGCCTAAGAGTGTACCTGACTAGGAAGTATCTAAAAACCTATGGATTGCTATGTCTCCAAAAGAGAATCAAGCGTGTGTACAGGGGCATAAACGCAGCAGTGATAGGATTGGAGAGGTTCGGTGAGCAAATGAAGACCCTTTGAAGTCATATTGCATGGTACCCATTCCACGGGTCTCAACTCTCCAGGTTTAAGGGATTCTTCCTTAAGCTAAAACATGCATGTGGAACCCAGAGTATGGTCAACCGTGTGATCGGGAGATGTGTTCCAATATGTGTCAGTTTTCGTCCCCTGGTACTCGGGTGCAACATTCCAGACGCTTTACTAACACTCTCCTGACTTGGAGAGTCAGTGCCTTTAACCTCCTGTTTGGCCCAGTTTCCAATTTCTGCGGAAGATGAACAGGAATAGGGAGAACCAATGAGAGACTAGCTGGAGGTGTCTGGACGGGCAAATTTAACTCTCATTTCCCACCAGGAAGAGGAATTAACCAAGGGCTCAGCGTGCCATGCCGGAACCAGATTAGGGCCTGAAGCCATCCTTCGGTGTTGCGGCCAGCTCACGAGAAAGCGAGTTGAAGAAAGGAGCTCAGGGGCACTGTAATTCACAACCCTGCAGAGTTATAAATGACAGCTATCGTCCAAAAATATACTGAAGTAAGGCTGCCAAGAGGACTTGAAAGCGGGGCAGAATTGCAGGAAACCGATTTCAGGAGGTAGACTGGAATTGCATTTAAAGCATAGGAAAAGAGGCAGAACGTCCACAATGATGCACTTGGCCAAAAAGGGCGTATGCGTTTTTTCCTGAATATATTCAGGAAAAAACGCATACGCCCTTTTTGGCCAACCAAGCAAGCTTGCAAAGGAAATCTGCACTACAATGAAGTCTCACTTCCCCCCGGTCAAAAGGCCCATCTGAAAAAAGTGTAAAATCCAGAAAGGCAGGACAGGCCATGGAGAACTGGGAGCCTTCTTATGCTGATGGGCGGGATGTAAATTGCCAACAGCCACTCGGGAGAAGTGTATGGTGTTTCCTGAAACATCTAAAAAACAAAGCAACAGAGCCTAGGGCACTTCCACTTATGGTCCTATAGCTTAGGGAAATTAAAATCAAAAAGACACAGCCACCCCAAAAGTTGGGACGGCTCTGTTTACAAGAACCTGGTTTACGGTACAAGTTCAATACCGCAGAAAGTGAAAAATGGATAAAGAAGTTGTGGTACTTACGTACAATGCAATATCACACAGCAATGAAATCTATGTCATCAGGCCCGTAGCAGCATAATGAGTGGATTCAGGTACGATGATTCTAACTGAAATAAGTCACACAGAAAAAGAAACATCATAAGATATCACTAATACACGGCATGTAAACTTGGCTACACAGGAACTGAATTCCAAAACAGAACAGGTTCTCAAATTTAGAAACCCAACTTATGCTTGCTTAAGGGGAAAGGTGAGTTGGGGTGCTGCATAAAACCAGAGATTGAAATGAGCACAGATAAAGTTCCTTAAGCCAAATATGGAATAGACAAGAGCTACTCCTTGCACAACGAAATGGACTCAACACCACATATTAAATGCCTAAGAGTGTACCTGACTAGGAAGTATCTAAAAACCTATGGATTGCTATGTCTCCAAAAGAGAATCAAGCGTGTGTACAGGGGCATAAACGCAGCAGTGATAGGATTGGAGAGGTTCGGTGAGCTAATGAAGACCCTTTGAAGTCATATTGCATGGTACCCATTCCACGGGTCTCAACTCTCCAGGTTTAAGGGAATCTTCCTTCAGCTAAAACATGCATGTGGAACCCAGAGTATGATCAACCGTGTGATCGGGAGACGTGTTCCAATATGTCTCAGTTTTCATCCTCTGGTACTCGGGTGCAACATTCCAGATGCTTTACTAACACTCTCCCGACTTCGAGAGTCAGTGCCTTTAACCTCCTGTTTGGCCCAGTTTGCAATTTCTGCAGAAGATGAACACGAATAGGGAGAACCAATGAGAGACTAGCTGGAGGTGTCTGGACGGGCAAATTTAACTCTCATTTCCCACCAGGAAGAGGAATTAACCAAAGGCTAAGCGTGCCGTGCCAGAACCAGATTAGGGCCTGAAGCCATCCTGCGGTGTTGCGGCCAGCTCACGAGAAAGCGAGTTGAAGAAAGGAGCTCAGGGGCACTGTAATTCACAAACCTGCCGAGTTATAAATGACAGCTATCGTCCAAAAATATACTGAAGTGAGGCTGCCAAGAGGACTTGAAAGCAGGGCAGAATTGCAGGAAACCGATTTCAGGAGGTAGACTGGAATTGCATTGAAAGCATAGGAAAAGAGGCAGAAGGTCCACAATGATGCACTTGGCCAAAAAGGGCGTATGCGTTTTTTCCTGAATATATTCAGAAAAAATGCATACGCCCTTTTTGGCCAACCAAGCAAGCTTGCAAAGGAAATCTGCACTACAATGAAGTCTCACTTCCCCCCGGTCAAAAGGGCCATCTGAAAAAGTGTAAAATCCAGAAAGGCAGAACAGGCCATGGAGAAGTGGGAGCCTTGTTATGCTGATGGGCGGGATGTAAATTGCCAACAGCCACTCGGGAGAAGTGTATGGTGTTTCCTGAAACATCTAAAAAACAAAGCAACAGATCCTAGGGCACTTCCACTTATGGTCCTATAGCTTAGAGAAATTAAAATCATAAAGACACAGCCACCCCAAAGGTTGGGACGGCTCTGTTTACAAGAACCTGTTTTACGGTACAAGTTCAATATCGCAGAAAGTGAAAAATGGATAAAGAAGTTGTGGTACTTACGTACAATGCAGTATCACTCAGCAAGGAAATCTATGTCATCAGGCCCGTAGCAGCATAATGAGTGGATTCAGGTATGATGATTCTAACTGAAATAAGTCACACAGAAAAAGAAACATCATAAGATATCACTAATACACGGAATGTAAACTTGGCTACACAGGAACTGAATTCCAAAACAGAACAGGTTCTCAAATTTAGAAACCCAACTTATGCTTGCTTAAGGGGAAAGGTGAGTTGGGGTGCTGCATAAAACCAGAGATTGAAATGAGCACAGATAAAGTTCCTTAAGCCAAATATGGAATAGACAAGAGCTACTCCTTGCACAACGAAATGGACTCAACACCCCATATTAAATGCCTAAGAGTGTACCTGACTAGGAAGTATCTAAAAACCTATGGATTGCTATGACTCCAAAAGAGAATCAAGCGTGTGTACAGGGGCATAAACGCAGCAGTGATAGGATTGGAGAGGTTCGGTGAGCAAATGAAGACCCTTTGAAGTCATATTGCATGGTACCCATTCCACGGGTCTCAACTCTCCAGGTTTAAGGGATTCTTCCTTAAGCTAAAACATGCATGTGGAACCCAGAGTATGGTCAACCGTGTGATCGGGAGATGTGTTCCAATATGTGTCAGTTTTCGTCCCCTGGTACTCGGGTGCAACATTCCAGACGCTTTACTAACACTCTCCCGACTTGGAGAGTCAGTGCCTTTAACCTCCTGTTTGGCCCAGTTTGCAATTTCTGCGGAAGATGAACAGGAATAGGGAGAACCAATGAGAGACTAGCTGGAGGTGTCTGGACGGGCAAATTTAACTCTCATTTCCCACCAGGAAGAGGAATTAACCAAAGGCTCAGCGTGCCGTGCCGGAACCAGATTAGGGCCTGAAGCCATCCTGCGGTGTTGCGGCCAGCTCACGAGAAAGCGAGTTGAAGAAAGGAGCTCAGGGGCACTGTAATTCACAACCCTGCAGAGTTATAAATGACAGCTATCGTCCAAAAATATACTGAAGTAAGGCTGCCAAGAGGACTTGAAAGCGGGGCAGAATTGCAGGAAACCGATTTCAGGAGGTAGACTGGAATTGCATTTAAAGCATAGGAAAAGAGGCAGAACGTCCACAATGATGCACTTGGCCAAAAAGGGCGTATGCGTTTTTTCCTGAATATATTCAGGAAAAAACGCATACGCCCTTTTTGGCCAACCAAGCAAGCTTGCAAAGGAAATCTGCACTACAATGAAGTCTCACTTCCCCCCGGTCAAAAGGGCCATCTGAAAAAAGTGTAAAATCCAGAAAGGCAGGACAGGCCATGGAGAACTGGGAGCCTTGTTATGCTGATGGTCGGGATGTCAATTGCCAACAGCCACTCGGGAGAAGTGTATGGTGTTTCCTGAAACATCTAAAAAACAAAGCAACAGAGCCTAGGGCACTTCCACTTATGGTCCTATAGCTTAGGGAAATTAAAATCAAAAAGACACAGCCACCCCAAAAGTTGGGACGGCTCTGTTTACAAGAACCTGGTTTACGGTACAAGTTCAATACCGCAGAAAGTGAAAAATGGATAAAGAAGTTGTGGTACTTACGTACAATGCAATATCACACAGCAATGAAATCTATGTCATCAGGCCCGTAGCAGCATAATGAGTGCATTCAGGTACGATGATTCTAACTGAAATAAGTCACACAGAAATAGAAACATCATAAGATATCACTAATACACGGCATGTAAACTTGGCTACACAGGAACTGAATTCCAAAACAGAACAGGTTCTCAAATTTAGAAACCCAACTTATGCTTGCTTAAGGGGAAAGGTGAGTTGGGGTGCTGCATAAAACCAGAGATTGAAATGAGCACAGATAAAGTTCCTTAAGCCAAATATGGAATAGACAAGAGCTACTCCTTGCACAACGAAATGGACTCAACACCACATATTAAATGCCTAAGAGTGTACCTGACTAGGAAGTATCTAAAAACCTATGGATTGCTATGTCTCCAAAAGAGAATCAAGCGTGTGTACAGGGGCATAAACGCAGCAGTGATAGGATTGGAGAGGTTCGGTGAGCTAATGAAGACCCTTTGAAGTCATATTGCATGGTACCCATTCCACGGGTCTCAACTCTCCAGGTTTAAGGGAATCTTCCTTCAGCTAAAACATGCATGTGGAACCCAGAGTATGATCAACCGTGTGATCGGGAGACGTGTTCCAATATGTCTCAGTTTTCATCCTCTGGTACTCGGGTGCAACATTCCAGATGCTTTACTAACACTCTCCCGACTTCGAGAGTCAGTGCCTTTAACCTCCTGTTTGGCCCAGTTTGCAATTTCTGCAGAAGATGAACACGAATAGGGAGAACCAATGAGAGACTAGCTGGAGGTGTCTGGACGGGCAAATTTAACTCTCATTTCCCACCAGGAAGAGGAATTAACCAAAGGCTAAGCGTGCCGTGCCAGAACCAGATTAGGGCCTGAAGCCATCCTGCGGTGTTGCGGCCAGCTCACGAGAAAGCGAGTTGAAGAAAGGAGCTCAGGGGCACTGTAATTCACAAACCTGCCGAGTTATAAATGACAGCTATCGTCCAAAAATATACTGAAGTGAGGCTGCCAAGAGGACTTGAAAGCAGGGCAGAATTGCAGGAAACCGATTTCAGGAGGTAGACTGGAATTGCATTGAAAGCATAGGAAAAGAGGCAGAAGGTCCACAATGATGCACTTGGCCAAAAAGGGCGTATGCGTTTTTTCCTGAATATATTCAGAAAAAATGCATACGCCCTTTTTGGCCAACCAAGCAAGCTTGCAAAGGAAATCTGCACTACAATGAAGTCTCACTTCCCCCCGGTCAAAAGGGCCATCTGAAAAAGTGTAAAATCCAGAAAGGCAGAACAGGCCATGGAGAAGTGGGAGCCTTGTTATGCTGATGGGCGGGATGTAAATTGCCAACAGCCACTCGGGAGAAGTGTATGGTGTTTCCTGAAACATCTAAAAAACAAAGCAACAGATCCTAGGGCACTTCCACTTATGGTCCTATAGCTTAGAGAAATTAAAATCATAAAGACACAGCCACCCCAAAGGTTGGGACGGCTCTGTTTACAAGAACCTGTTTTACGGTACAAGTTCAATATCGCAGAAAGTGAAAAATGGATAAAGAAGTTGTGGTACTTACGTACAATGCAGTATCACTCAGCAAGGAAATCTATGTCATCAGGCCCGTAGCAGCATAATGAGTGGATTCAGGTATGATGATTCTAACTGAAATAAGTCACACAGAAAAAGAAACATCATAAGATATCACTAATACACGGAATGTAAACTTGGCTACACAGGAACTGAATTCCAAAACAGAACAGGTTCTCAAATTTAGAAACCCAACTTATGCTTGCTTAAGGGGAAAGGTGAGTTGGGGTGCTGCATAAAACCAGAGATTGAAATGAGCACAGATAAAGTTCCTTAAGCCAAATATGGAATAGACAAGAGCTACTCCTTGCACAACGAAATGGACTCAACACCCCATATTAAATGCCTAAGAGTGTACCTGACTAGGAAGTATCTAAAAACCTATGGATTGCTATGACTCCAAAAGAGAATCAAGCGTGTGTACAGGGGCATAAACGCAGCAGTGATAGGATTGGAGAGGTTCGGTGAGCAAATGAAGACCCTTTGAAGTCATATTGCATGGTACCCATTCCACGGGTCTCAACTCTCCAGGTTTAAGGGATTCTTCCTTAAGCTAAAACATGCATGTGGAACCCAGAGTATGGTCAACCGTGTGATCGGGAGATGTGTTCCAATATGTGTCAGTTTTCGTCCCCTGGTACTCGGGTGCAACATTCCAGACGCTTTACTAACACTCTCCTGACTTGGAGAGTCAGTGCCTTTAACCTCCTGTTTGGCCCAGTTTGCAATTTCTGCGGAAGATGAACAGGAATAGGGAGAACCAATGAGAGACTAGCTGGAGGTGTCTGGACGGGCAAATTTAACTCTCATTTCCCACCAGGAAGAGGAATTAACCAAAGGCTCAGCGTGCCGTGCCGGAACCAGATTAGGGCCTGAAGCCATCCTGCGGTGTTGCGGCCAGCTCACGAGAAAGCGAGTTGAAGAAAGGAGCTCAGGGGCACTGTAATTCACAACCCTGCAGAGTTATAAATGACAGCTATCGTCCAAAAATATACTGAAGTAAGGCTGCCAAGAGGACTTGAAAGCGGGGCAGAATTGCAGGAAACCGATTTCAGGAGGTAGACTGGAATTGCATTTAAAGCATAGGAAAAGAGGCAGAACGTCCACAATGATGCACTTGGCCAAAAAGGGCGTATGCGTTTTTTCCTGAATATATTCAGGAAAAAACGCATACGCCCTTTTTGGCCAACCAAGCAAGCTTGCAAAGGAAATCTGCACTACAATGAAGTCTCACTTCCCCCCGGTCAAAAGGGCCATCTGAAAAAAGTGTAAAATCCAGAAAGGCAGGACAGGCCATGGAGAAGTGGGAGCCTTGTTATGCTGATGGGCGGGATGTCAATTGCCAACAGCCACTCGGGAGAAGTGTATGGTGTTTCCTGAAACATCTAAAAAACAAAGCAACAGAGCCTAGGGCACTTCCACTTATGGTCCTATAGCTTAGGGAAATTAAAATCAAAAAGACACAGCCACCCCAAAGGTTGGGACGGCTCTGTTTACAAGAACCTGGTTTACGGTACAAGTTCAATACCGCAGAAAGTGAAAAATGGATAAAGAAGTTGTGGTACTTACGTACAATGCAATATCACACAGCAATGAAATCTATGTCATCAGGCCCGTAGCAGCATAATGAGTGGATTCAGGTACGATGATTCTAACTGAAATAAGTCACACAGAAAAAGAAACATCATAAGATATCACTAATACACGGAATGTAAACTTGGCTACACAGGAACTGAATTACAAAACAGAACAGGTTCTCAAATTTAGAAACCCAACTTATGCTTGCTTAAGGGGAAAGGTGAGTTGGGGTGCTGCATAAAACCAGAGATTGAAATGAGCACAGATAAAGTTCCTTAAGCCAAATATGGAATAGACAAGAGCTACTCGTTGCTCAACGAAATGGACTCAACACCCCATAGTAAACGCCTAAGAATGTACCTGACTAGGAAGTATCTTAAAACCTATGGATTGCTATGTCTCCGAAAGAGAATCAAGCGTGTGTACAGGGGCATAAACGCAGCAGTGATAGGATTGGAGAGGTTCGGTGAGCAAATGAAGACCCTTTGAAGTCATATTGCATGGTACCCATTCCACGGGTCTCAACTCTCCAGGTTTAAGGTATTCTTCCTTCAGCTAAAACATGCATGTGGAACCCAGAGTATGATCAACCGTGTGATCGGGAGACGTGTTCCAATATGTGTCAGTTTTCGTCCCCTGGTACTCGGGTGCAACATTCCAGATGCTTTACTAACACTCTCCCGACTTGGAGAGTCAGTGCCTTTAACCTCCTCTTTGGCCCAGTTTGCAATTTCTGCGGAAGATGAACAGGAATAGGGAGAACCAATGAGAGACTAGCTGGAGGTGTCTGGACGGGCAAATTTAACTCTCATTTCCCACCAGGAAGAGGAATTAACCAAAGGCTAAGCGTGCCGTGCCAGAACCAGATTAGGGCCTGAAGCCATCCTGCGGTGTTGCGGCCAGCTCACGAGAAAGCGAGTTGAAGAAAGGAGCTCAGGGGTACTGTAATTCACAAACCTGCCGAGTTATAAATGACAGCTATCGTCCAAAAATATACTGAAGTAAGGCTGCCAAGAGGACTTGAAAGCAGGGCAGAATTGCAGGAAACCGATTTCAGGAGGTAGACTGGAATTGCATTTAAAGCATAGGAAAAGAGGCAGAACGTCCACAATGATGCACTTGGCCAAAAAGGGCGTATGCGTTTTTTCCTGAATATATTCAGAAAAAATGCATACGCCCTTTTTGGCCAACTAAGCAAGCTTGCAAAGAAATCTGCACTACAATGAAGTCTCACTTCCCCCCGGTCAAAAGGGCCATCTGAAAAAGTGTAAAATCCAGAAAGGCAGAACAGGCCATGGAGAAGTGGGAGCCTTGTTATGCTGATGGGCGGGATGTAAATTGCCAACAGCCACTCGGGAGAAGTGTATGGTGTTTCCTGAAACATCTAAAAAACAAAGCAACAGATCCTAGGGCACTTCCACTTATGGTCCTATAGCTTAGAGAAATTAAAATCATAAAGACACAGCCACCCCAAAGGTTGGGACGGCTCTGTTTACAAGAACCTGTTTTACGGTACAAGTTCAATATCGCAGAAAGTGAAAAATGGATAAAGAAGTTGTGGTACTTACGTACAATGCAGTATCACTCAGCAAGGAAATCTATGTCATCAGGCCCGTAGCAGCATAATGAGTGGATTCAGGTATGATGATTCTAACTGAAATAAGTCACACAGAAAAAGAAACATCATAAGATATCACTAATACACGGAATGTAAACTTGGCTACACAGGAACTGAATTCCAAAACAGAACAGGTTCTCAAATTTAGAAACCCAACTTATGCTTGCTTAAGGGGAAAGGTGAGTTGGGGTGCTGCATAAAACCAGAGATTGAAATGAGCACAGATAAAGTTCCTTAAGCCAAATATGGAATACACAAGAGCTACTCCTTGCACAACGAAATGGACTCAACACCCCATATTAAATGCCTAAGAGTGTACCTGACTAGGAAGTATCTAAAAACCTATGGATTGCTATGACTCCAAAAGAGAATCAAGCGTGTGTACAGGGGCATAAACGCAGCAGTGATAGGATTGGAGAGGTTCGGTGAGCAAATGAAGACCCTTTGAAGTCATATTGCATGGTACCCATTCCACGGGTCTCAACTCTCCAGGTTTAAGGGATTCTTCCTTAAGCTAAAACATGCATGTGGAACCCAGAGTATGGTCAACCGTGTGATCGGGAGATGTGTTCCAATATGTGTCAGTTTTCGTCCCCTGGTACTCGGGTGCAACATTCCAGACGCTTTACTAACACTCTCCTGACTTGGAGAGTCAGTGCCTTTAACCTCCTGTTTGGCCCAGTTTGCAATTTCTGCGGAAGATGAACAGGAATAGGGAGAACCAATGAGAGACTAGCTGGAGGTGTCTGGACGGGCAAATTTAACTCTCATTTCCCACCAGGAAGAGGAATTAACCAAAGGCTCAGCGTGCCGTGCCGGAACCAGATTAGGGCCTGAAGCCATCCTGCGGTGTTGCGGCCAGCTCACGAGAAAGCGAGTTGAAGAAAGGAGCTCAGGGGCACTGTAATTCACAACCCTGCAGAGTTATAAATGACAGCTATCGTCCAAAAATATACTGAAGTAAGGCTGCCAAGAGGACTTGAAAGCGGGGCAGAATTGCAGGAAACCGATTTCAGGAGGTAGACTGGAATTGCATTTAAAGCATAGGAAAAGAGGCAGAACGTCCACAATGATGCACTTGGCCAAAAAGGGCGTATGCGTTTTTTCCTGAATATATTCAGGAAAAAACGCATACGCCCTTTTTGGCCAACCAAGCAAGCTTGCAAAGGAAATCTGCACTACAATGAAGTCTCACTTCCCCCCGGTCAAAAGGGCCATCTGAAAAAAGTGTAAAATCCAGAAAGGCAGGACAGGCCATGGAGAAGTGGGAGCCTTGTTATGCTGATGGGCGGGATGTCAATTGCCAACAGCCACTCGGGAGAAGTGTATGGTGTTTCCTGAAACATCTAAAAAACAAAGCAACAGAGCCTAGGGCACTTCCACTTATGGTCCTATAGCTTAGGGAAATTAAAATCAAAAAGACACAGCCACCCCAAAGGTTGGGACGGCTCTGTTTACAAGAACCTGGTTTACGGTACAAGTTCAATACCGCAGAAAGTGAAAAATGGATAAAGAAGTTGTGGTACTTACGTACAATGCAATATCACACAGCAATGAAATCTATGTCATCAGGCCCGTAGCAGCATAATGAGTGGATTCAGGTACGATGATTCTAACTGAAATAAGTCACACAGAAAAAGAAACATCATAAGATATCACTAATACACGGAATGTAAACTTGGCTACACAGGAACTGAATTACAAAACAGAACAGGTTCTCAAATTTAGAAACCCAACTTATGCTTGCTTAAGGGGAAAGGTGAGTTGGGGTGCTGCATAAAACCAGAGATTGAAATGAGCACAGATAAAGTTCCTTAAGCCAAATATGGAATAGACAAGAGCTACTCGTTGCTCAACGAAATGGACTCAACACCCCATAGTAAACGCCTAAGAATGTACCTGACTAGGAAGTATCTTAAAACCTATGGATTGCTATGTCTCCGAAAGAGAATCAAGCGTGTGTACAGGGGCATAAACGCAGCAGTGATAGGATTGGAGAGGTTCGGTGAGCAAATGAAGACCCTTTGAAGTCATATTGCATGGTACCCATTCCACGGGTCTCAACTCTCCAGGTTTAAGGTATTCTTCCTTCAGCTAAAACATGCATGTGGAACCCAGAGTATGATCAACCGTGTGATCGGGAGACGTGTTCCAATATGTGTCAGTTTTCGTCCCCTGGTACTCGGGTGCAACATTCCAGATGCTTTACTAACACTCTCCCGACTTGGAGAGTCAGTGCCTTTAACCTCCTCTTTGGCCCAGTTTGCAATTTCTGCGGAAGATGAACAGGAATAGGGAGAACCAATGAGAGACTAGCTGGAGGTGTCTGGACGGGCAAATTTAACTCTCATTTCCCACCAGGAAGAGGAATTAACCAAAGGCTAAGCGTGCCGTGCCAGAACCAGATTAGGGCCTGAAGCCATCCTGCGGTGTTGCGGCCAGCTCACGAGAAAGCGAGTTGAAGAAAGGAGCTCAGGGGTACTGTAATTCACAAACCTGCCGAGTTATAAATGACAGCTATCGTCCAAAAATATACTGAAGTAAGGCTGCCAAGAGGACTTGAAAGCAGGGCAGAATTGCAGGAAACCGATTTCAGGAGGTAGACTGGAATTGCATTTAAAGCATAGGAAAAGAGGCAGAACGTCCACAATGATGCACTTGGCCAAAAAGGGCGTATGCGTTTTTTCCTGAATATATTCAGAAAAAATGCATACGCCCTTTTTGGCCAACTAAGCAAGCTTGCAAAGAAATCTGCACTACAATGAAGTCTCACTTCCCCCCGGTCAAAAGGGCCATCTGAAAAAGTGTAAAATCCAGAAAGGCAGAACAGGCCATGGAGAAGTGGGAGCCTTGTTATGCTGATGGGCGGGATGTAAATTGCCAACAGCCACTCGGGAGAAGTGTATGGTGTTTCCTGAAACATCTAAAAAACAAAGCAACAGATCCTAGGGCACTTCCACTTATGGTCCTATAGCTTAGAGAAATTAAAATCATAAAGACACAGCCACCCCAAAGGTTGGGACGGCTCTGTTTACAAGAACCTGTTTTACGGTACAAGTTCAATATCGCAGAAAGTGAAAAATGGATAAAGAAGTTGTGGTACTTACGTACAATGCAGTATCACTCAGCAAGGAAATCTATGTCATCAGGCCCGTAGCAGCATAATGAGTGGATTCAGGTATGATGATTCTAACTGAAATAAGTCACACAGAAAAAGAAACATCATAAGATATCACTAATACACGGAATGTAAACTTGGCTACACAGGAACTGAATTCCAAAACAGAACAGGTTCTCAAATTTAGAAACCCAACTTATGCTTGCTTAAGGGGAAAGGTGAGTTGGGGTGCTGCATAAAACCAGAGATTGAAATGAGCACAGATAAAGTTCCTTAAGCCAAATATGGAATACACAAGAGCTACTCCTTGCACAACGAAATGGACTCAACACCCCATATTAAATGCCTAAGAGTGTACCTGACTAGGAAGTATCTAAAAACCTATGGATTGCTATGTCTCCAAAAGAGAATCAAGCGTGTGTACAGGGGCATAAACGCAGCAGTGATAGGATTGGAGAGGTTCGGTGAGCAAATGAAGACCCTTTGAAGTCATATTGCATGGTACCCATTCCACGGGTCTCAACTCTCCAGGTTTAAGGGATTCTTCCTTAAGCTAAAACATGCATGTGGAACCCAGAGTATGGTCAACCGTGTGATCGGGAGATGTGTTCCAATATGTGTCAGTTTTCGTCCCCTGGTACTCGGGTGCAACATTCCAGACGCTTTACTAACACTCTCCTGACTTGGAGAGTCAGTGCCTTTAACCTCCTGTTTGGCACAGTTTCCAATTTCTGCGGAAGATGAACAGGAATAGGGAGAACCAATGAGAGACTAGCTGGAGGTGTCTGGACGGGCAAATTTAACTCTCATTTCCCACCAGGAAGAGGAATTAACCAAGGGCTCAGCGTGCCATGCCGGAACCAGATTAGGGCCTGAAGCCATCCTTCGGTGTTGCGGCCAGCTCACGAGAAAGCGAGTTGAAGAAAGGAGCTCAGGGGCATTGTAATTCACAACCCTGCAGAGTTATAAATGACAGCTATCGTCCAAAAATATACTGAAGTAAGGCTGCCAAGAGGACTTGAAAGCGGGGCAGAATTGCAGGAAACCGATTTCAGGAGGTAGACTGGAATTGCATTTAAAGCATAGGAAAAGAGGCAGAACGTCCACAATGATGCACTTGGCCAAAAAGGGCGTATGCGTTTTTTCCTGAATATATTCAGGAAAAAACGCATACGCCCTTTTTGGCCAACCAAGCAAGCTTGCAAAGGAAATCTGCACTACAATGAAGTCTCACTTCCCCCCGGTCAAAAGGGCCATCTGAAAAAAGTGTAAAATCCAGAAAGGCAGGACAGGCCATGGAGAACTGGGAGCCTTGTTATGCTGATGGGCGGGATGTCAATTGCCAACAGCCACTCGGGAGAAGTGTATGGTGTTTCCTGAAACATCTAAAAAACAAAGCAACAGAGCCTAGGGCACTTCCACTTATGGTCCTATAGCTTAGGGAAATTAAAATCAAAAAGACACAGCCACCCCAAAAGTTGGGACGGCTCTGTTTACAAGAACCTGGTTTACGGTACAAGTTCAATACCGCAGAAAGTGAAAAATGGATAAAGAAGTTGTGGTACTTACGTACAATGCAATATCACACAGCAATGAAATCTATGTCATCAGGCCCGTAGCAGCATAATGAGTGGATTCAGGTACGATGATTCTAACTGAAATAAGTCACACAGAAAAAGAAACATCATAAGATATCACTAATACACGGCATGTAAACTTGGCTACACAGGAACTGAATTCCAAAACAGAACAGGTTCTCAAATTTAGAAACCCAACTTATGCTTGCTTAAGGGGAAAGGTGAGTTGGGGTGCTGCATAAAACCAGAGATTGAAATGAGCACAGATAAAGTTCCTTAAGCCAAATATGGAATAGACAAGAGCTACTCCTTGCACAACGAAATGGACTCAACACCACATATTAAATGCCTAAGAGTGTACCTGACTAGGAAGTATCTAAAAACCTATGGATTGCTATGTCTCCAAAAGAGAATCAAGCGTGTTTACAGGGGCATAAACGCAGCAGTGATAGGATTGGAGAGGTTCGGTGAGCTAATGAAGACCCTTTGAAGTCATATTGCATGGTACCCATTCCACGGGTCTCAACTCTCCAGGTTTAAGGGAATCTTCCTTCAGCTAAAACATGCATGTGGAACCCAGAGTATGATCAACCGTGTGATCGGGAGACGTGTTCCAATATGTCTCAGTTTTCATCCTCTGGTACTCGGGTGCAACATTCCAGATGCTTTACTAACACTCTCCCGACTTCGAGAGTCAGTGCCTTTAACCTCCTGTTTGGCCCAGTTTGCAATTTCTGCAGAAGATGAACACGAATAGGGAGAACCAATGAGAGACTAGCTGGAGGTGTCTGGACGGGCAAATTTAACTCTCATTTCCCACCAGGAAGAGGAATTAACCAAAGGCTAAGCGTGCCGTGCCAGAACCAGATTAGGGCCTGAAGCCATCCTGCGGTGTTGCGGCCAGCTCACGAGAAAGCGAGTTGAAGAAAGGAGCTCAGGGGCACTGTAATTCACAAACCTGCCGAGTTATAAATGACAGCTATCGTCCAAAAATATACTGAAGTGAGGCTGCCAAGAGGACTTGAAAGCAGGGCAGAATTGCAGGAAACCGATTTCAGGAGGTAGACTGGAATTGCATTGAAAGCATAGGAAAAGAGGCAGAAGGTCCACAATGATGCACTTGGCCAAAAAGGGCGTATGCGTTTTTTCCTGAATATATTCAGAAAAAATGCATACGCCCTTTTTGGCCAACCAAGCAAGCTTGCAAAGGAAATCTGCACTACAATGAAGTCTCACTTCCCCCCGGTCAAAAGGGCCATCTGAAAAAGTGTAAAATCCAGAAAGGCAGAACAGGCCATGGAGAAGTGGGAGCCTTGTTATGCTGATGGGCGGGATGTAAATTGCCAACAGCCACTCGGGAGAAGTGTATGGTGTTTCCTGAAACATCTAAAAAACAAAGCAACAGATCCTAGGGCACTTCCACTTATGGTCCTATAGCTTAGAGAAATTAAAATCATAAAGACACAGCCACCCCAAAGGTTGGGACGGCTCTGTTTACAAGAACCTGGTTTACGGTACAAGTTCAATATCGCAGAAAGTGAAAAATGGATAAAGAAGTTGTGGTACTTACGTACAATGCAGTATCACTCAGCAAGGAAATCTATGTCATCAGGCCCGTAGCAGCATAATGAGTGGATTCAGGTATGATGATTCTAACTGAAATAAGTCACACAGAAAAAGAAACATCATAAGATATCACTAATACACGGAATGTAAACTTGGCTACACAGGAACTGAATTCCAAAACAGAACAGGTTCTCAAATTTAGAAACCCAACTTATGCTTGCTTAAGGGGAAAGGTGAGTTGGGGTGCTGCATAAAACCAGAGATTGAAATGAGCACAGATAAAGTTCCTTAAGCCAAATATGGAATAGACAAGAGCTACTCCTTGCACAACGAAATGGACTCAACACCCCATATTAAATGCCTAAGAGTGTACCTGACTAGGAAGTATCTAAAAACCTATGGATTGCTATGACTCCAAAAGAGAATCAAGCGTGTGTACAGGGGCATAAACGCAGCAGTGATAGGATTGGAGAGGTTCGGTGAGCAAATGAAGACCCTTTGAAGTCATATTGCATGGTACCCATTCCACGGGTCTCAACTCTCCAGGTTTAAGGGATTCTTCCTTAAGCTAAAACATGCATGTGGAACCCAGAGTATGGTCAACCGTGTGATCGGGAGATGTGTTCCAATATGTGTCAGTTTTCGTCCCCTGGTACTCGGGTGCAACATTCCAGACGCTTTACTAACACTCTCCTGACTTGGAGAGTCAGTGCCTTTAACCTCCTGTTTGGCCCAGTTTGCAATTTCTGCGGAAGATGAACAGGAATAGGGAGAACCAATGAGAGACTAGCTGGAGGTGTCTGGACGGGCAAATTTAACTCTCATTTCCCACCAGGAAGAGGAATTAACCAAAGGCTCAGCGTGCCGTGCCGGAACCAGATTAGGGCCTGAAGCCATCCTGCGGTGTTGCGGCCAGCTCACGAGAAAGCGAGTTGAAGAAAGGAGCTCAGGGGCACTGTAATTCACAACCCTGCAGAGTTATAAATGACAGCTATCGTCCAAAAATATACTGAAGTAAGGCTGCCAAGAGGACTTGAAAGCGGGGCAGAATTGCAGGAAACCGATTTCAGGAGGTAGACTGGAATTGCATTTAAAGCATAGGAAAAGAGGCAGAACGTCCACAATGATGCACTTGGCCAAAAAGGGCGTATGCGTTTTTTCCTGAATATATTCAGGAAAAAACGCATACGCCCTTTTTGGCCAACCAAGCAAGCTTGCAAAGGAAATCTGCACTACAATGAAGTCTCACTTCCCCCCGGTCAAAAGGGCCATCTGAAAAAAGTGTAAAATCCAGAAAGGCAGGACAGGCCATGGAGAAGTGGGAGCCTTGTTATGCTGATGGGCGGGATGTCAATTGCCAACAGCCACTCGGGAGAAGTGTATGGTGTTTCCTGAAACATCTAAAAAACAAAGCAACAGAGCCTAGGGCACTTCCACTTATGGTCCTATAGCTTAGGGAAATTAAAATCAAAAAGACACAGCCACCCCAAAGGTTGGGACGGCTCTGTTTACAAGAACCTGGTTTACGGTACAAGTTCAATACCGCAGAAAGTGAAAAATGGATAAAGAAGTTGTGGTACTTACGTACAATGCAATATCACACAGCAATGAAATCTATGTCATCAGGCCCGTAGCAGCATAATGAGTGGATTCAGGTACGATGATTCTAACTGAAATAAGTCACACAGAAAAAGAAACATCATAAGATATCACTAATACACGGAATGTAAACTTGGCTACACAGGAACTGAATTACAAAACAGAACAGGTTCTCAAATGTAGAAACCCAACTTATGCTTGCTTAAGGGGAAAGGTGAGTTGGGGTGCTGCATAAAACCAGAGATTGAAATGAGCACAGATAAAGTTCCTTAAGCCAAATATGGAATAGACAAGAGCTACTCGTTGCTCAACGAAATGGACTCAACACCCCATAGTAAACGCCTAAGAATGTACCTGACTAGGAAGTATCTTAAAACCTATGGATTGCTATGTCTCCGAAAGAGAATCAAGCGTGTGTACAGGGGCATAAACGCAGCAGTGATAGGATTGGAGAGGTTCGGTGAGCAAATGAAGACCCTTTGAAGTCATATTGCATGGTACCCATTCCACGGGTCTCAACTCTCCAGGTTTAAGGTATTCTTCCTTCAGCTAAAACATGCATGTGGAACCCAGAGTATGATCAACCGTGTGATCGGGAGACGTGTTCCAATATGTGTCAGTTTTCGTCCCCTGGTACTCGGGTGCAACATTCCAGACGCTTTACTAACACTCTCCCGACTTGGAGAGTCAGTGCCTTTAACCTCCTCTTTGGCCCAGTTTGCAATTTCTGCGGAAGATGAACAGGAATAGGGAGAACCAATGAGAGACTAGCTGGAGGGGTCTGGATGGGCAATTTAACTCTCATTTCCCACCAGGAAGAGGAATTAACCAAAGGCTCAGCGTGCCGTGCCGGAACCAGATTAGGGCCTGAAGCAACCCAGCGGCATTGCGGCCAGCTCACGAGAAAGCGAGTTGAAGAAAGGAGCTCAGGGGCACTGTAATTCACAAACCTGCAGAGTTATAAATGACAGCTATCGTCCAAAAATATACTGAAGTAAGGCTGCCAAGAGGACTTGAAAGCGGGGCAGAATTGCAGGAAACCGATTTCAGGAGGTAGACTGGAATTGCATTTAAAGCATAGGAAAAGAGGCAGAACGTCCACAATGATGCACTTGGCCAAAATATATTCAGGAAAAAACGCATACGCCCTTTTTGGCCAACCAAGCAAGCTTGCAAAGGAAATCTGCACTACAATGAAGTCTCACTTCCCCCCGGTCAAAAGGGCCATCTGAAATAAGTGTAAAATCCAGAAAGGCAGGACAGGCCATGGAGAACTGGGAGCCTTGTTATGCTGATGGGCGGGATGTCAATTGCCAACAGCCACTGGGGAGAAGTGTATGGTGTTTCCTGAAACATCTAAAAAACAAAGCAACAGAGCCTAGGGCACTTCCACTTATGGTCCTATAGCTTAGGGAAATTAAAATCAAAAAGACACAGCCACCCCAAAGGTTGGGATGGCTCTGTTTACAAGAACCTGGTTTACGGTACAAGTTCAATACCGCAGAAAGTGAAAAATGGATAAAGAAGTTGTGGTACTTACGTACAATGCAGTATCACTCAGCAATGAAATCTATGTCATCAGGCCCGTAGCAGCATAATGAGTGGATTCAGGTATGATGATTCTAACTGAAATAAGTCACACAGAAAAAGAAACATCATAAGATATCACTAATACACGGAATGTAAACTTGGCTACACAGGAACTGAATTCCAAAACAGAACAGGGTCTCAAATTTAGAAAACCAACTTATGCTTGCTTAAGGGGAAAGGTGAGTTGGGGTGCTGCATAAAACCAGAGATTGAAATGAGCACAGATAAAGTTCCTTAAGCCAAATATGGAATACACAAGAGCTACTCCTTGCTCAACGAAATGGACTCAACACCCCATATTAAACGCCTAAGAGTGTACCTGACTATTAAGTATCTTAAAACCTATGGATTGCTATGTCTCCGAAAGAGAATCAAGCGTGTGTACAGGGGGATAAAAGCAGCAGTGATAGGATTGGAGAAGTTCGGTGAGCAAATGAAGACCCTTTGAAGTCATATTGCATGGTATCCATTCCACGGGTCTCAACTCTC
Organism: Lagenorhynchus albirostris; assembly: GCF_949774975.1. NCBI lineage: Eukaryota > Metazoa > Chordata > Mammalia > Artiodactyla > Delphinidae > Lagenorhynchus > Lagenorhynchus albirostris. Next base: position 807,454 of record NW_026783508.1, on the reverse strand, counting down.
CAGGTTTAAGGTATTCTTCCTTCAGCTAAAACATGCATGTGGAACCCAGAGTATGATCAACCGTGTGATTGGGAGACGTGTTCCAATATGTGTCAGTTTTCGTCCCCTGGTACTCGGGTGCAACATTCCAGACGCTTTACTAACACTCTCCCGACTTGGAGAGTCAGTGCCTTTAACCTCCTGTTTGGCCCAGTTTGCAATTTCTGCAGAAGATGAACACGAATAGGGAGAACCAATGAGAGACTAGCTGGAGGTTTCTGGACGGGCCAATTTAACTCTCATTTCGCACCAGGAAGAGGAATTAACCAAAGGCTCAGCGTGCCGTGCCAGAACCAGATTAGGGCCTGAAGCCATCCTGCGGTGTTGCGGCCAGCTCACGAGAAAGCGAGTTGAAGAAAGGAGCTCAGGGGCACTGTAATTCACAAACCTGCCGAGTTATAAATGACAGCTATCGTCCAAAAATATACTGAAGTAAGGCTGCCAAGAGGACTTGAAAGCAGGGCAGAATGGCAGGAAACCGATTTCAGGAGGTAGACTGGAATTGCATTTAAAGCATAGGAAAAGAGGCAGAACGTCCACAATGATGCACTTGGCCAAAAAGGGCGTATGCGTTTTTTCCTGAATATATTCAGGAAAAAATGCATACGCCCTTTTTGGCCAACCAAGCAAGCTTGCAAAGGAAATCTGCACTACAATGAAGTCTCACTTCCCCCCGGTCAAAAGGGCCATCTGAAAAAGTGTAAAATCCAGAAAGGCAGGACAGGCCATGGAGAACTGGGAGCCTTCTTATGCTGATGGGCGGGATGTAAATTGCCAACAGCCACTCGGGAGAAGTGTATGGTGTTTCCTGAGACATCTAAAAAACAAAGCAACAGAGCCTTGGGCACTTCCACTTATGGTCCTATAGCTTAGAGAAATTAAAATCAAAAAGACACAGCCACCCCAAAGGTTGGGACGGCTCTGTTTACAAGAACCTGTTTTACGTTACAAGTTCAATATCGCAGAAAGTGAAAAATGGATAAAGAAGTTGTGGTACTTACGTACAATGCAGTATCACTCAGCAAGGAAATCTATGTCATCAGGCCCGTAGCAGCATAATGAGTGGATTCAGGTATGATGATTCTAACTGAAATAAGTCACACAGAAAAAGAAACACCATAAGATATCACTAATACACGGAATGTAAACTTGGCTACACAGGAACTGAATTCCAAAACAGAACAGGTTCTCAAATTTAGAAACCCAACTTATGCTTGCTTAAGGGGAAAGGTGAGTTGGGGTGCTGCATAAAACCAGAGATTGAAATGAGCACAGATAAAGTTCCTTAAGCCAAATATGGAATAGACAAGAGCTACTCCTTGCACAACGAAATGGACTCAACACCACATATTAAATGCCTAAGAGTGTACCTGACTAGGAAGTATCTAAAAACCTATGGATTGCTATGTCTCCAAAAGAGAATCAAGCGTGTGTACAGGGGCATAAACGCAGCAGTGATAGGATTGGAGAGGTTCGGTGAGCTAATGAAGACCCTTTGAAGTCATATTGCATGGTACCCATTCCACGGGTCTCAACTCTCCAGGTTTAAGGGAATCTTCCTTCAGCTAAAACATGCATGTGGAACCCAGAGTATGGTCAACCGTGTGATCGGGAGATGTGTTCCAATATGTGTCAGTTTTCGTCCCCTGGTACTCGGGTGCAACATTCCAGACGCTTTATTAACACTCTCCCGACTTGGAGAGTCAGTGCCTTTAACCTCCTGTTTGGCCAAGTTTGCAATTTCTGCGGAAGAAGAACAGGAATAGGGAGAACCAATGAGAGACTAGCTGGAGGGGTCTGGATGGGCAAATTTAACTCTCATTTCCCACCAGGAAGAGGAATTAACCAAAGGCTCAGCGTGCCGTGCCGGAACCAGATTAGGGCCTGAAGCCATCCTGCGGTGTTGCAGCCAGCTCACGAGAAAGCGAGTTGAAGAAAGGAGCTCAGGGGCACTGTAATTCACAACCCTGCAGAGTTATAAATGACAGCTATCGTCCAAAAATATACTGAAGTAAGGCTGCCAAGAGGACTTGAAAGCGGGGCAGAATTGCAGGAAACCGATTTCAGGAGGTAGACTGGAATTGCATTTAAAGCATAGGAAAAGAGGCAGAACGTCCACAATGATGCACTTGGCCAAAAAGGGCGTATGCGTTTTTTCCTGAATATATTCAGGAAAAAACGCATACGCCCTTTTTGGCCAACCAAGCAAGCTTGCAAAGGAAATCTGCACTACAATGAAGTCTCACTTCCCCCCGGTCAAAAGGGCCATCTGAAAAAAGTGTAAAATCCAGAAAGGCAGGACAGGCCATGGAGAACTGGGAGCCTTGTTATGCTGATGGGCGGGATGTCAATTGCCAACAGCCACTCGGGAGAAGTGTATGGTGTTTCCTGAAACATCTAAAAAACAAAGCAACAGAGCCTAGGGCACTTCCACTTATGGTCCTATAGCTTAGGGAAATTAAAATCAAAAAGACACAGCCACCCCAAAGGTTGAGACGGCTCTGTTTACAAGAAATTCATTTACGGTACAAGTTCAATATCGCAGAAAGTGAAAAATGGATAAAGAAGTTGTGGTACTTACGTACAATGCAGTATCACTCAGCAATGAAGTCTATGTCATCAGGCCCGTAGCAGCATAATGAGTGGATTCAGGTACGATGATTCTAACTGAAATAAGTCACACAGAAAAAGAAACATCATAAGATATCACTAATACACGGAATGTAAACTTGGCTACAGAGGAACTGAATTACAAAACAGAACAGGGTCTCAAATTTAGAAACCCAACTTATGCTTGCTTAAGGGAAAGGTGAGCTGGGGTGCTGCATAAAACCAGAGATTGAAATGAGCACAGATAAAGTTCCTTAAGCCAAATATGGAATAGACAAGAGCTACTCCTTGCTCAACGAAATGGACTCAACACCCCATATTAAACGCCTAAGAATGTACCTGACTAGGAAGTATCTTAAAACCTATGGATTGCTATGTCTCCGAAAGAGAATCAAGCGTGTGTACAGGGGCATAAACGCAGCAGTGATAGGATTGGAGAGGTTCGGTGAGCAAATGAAGACCCTTTGAAGTCATATTGCATGGTACCCATTCCACGGGTCTCAACTCTCCAGGTTTAAGGTATTCTTCCTTCAGCTAAAACATGCATGTGGAACCCAGAGTATGATCAACCGTGTGATCGGGAGACGTGTTCCAATATGTGTCAGTTTTCGTCCCCTGGTACTCGGGTGCAACATTCCAGACGCTTTACTAACACTCTCCCGACTTGGAGAGTCAGTGCCTTTAACCTCCTGTTTGGCCCAGTTTGCAATTTCTGCGGAAGATGAACAGGAATAGGGAGAACCAATGAGAGACTAGCTGGAGGGGTCTGGATGGGCAATTTAACTCTCATTTCCCACCAGGAAGAGGAATTAACCAAAGGCTCAGCGTGCCGTGCCGGAACCAGATTAGGGCCTGAAGCAACCCAGCGGCATTGCGGCCAGCTCACGAGAAAGCGAGTTGAAGAAAGGAGCTCAGGGGCACTGTAATTCACAAACCTGCAGAGTTATAAATGACAGCTATCGTCCAAAAATATACTGAAGTAAGGCTGCCAAGAGGACTTGAAAGCGGGGCAGAATTGCAGGAAACCGATTTCAGGAGGTAGACTGGAATTGCATTTAAAGCATAGGAAAAGAGGCAGAACGTCCACAATGATGCACTTGGCCAAAATATATTCAGGAAAAAACGCATACGCCCTTTTTGGCCAACCAAGCAAGCTTGCAAAGGAAATCTGCACTACAATGAAGTCTCACTTCCCCCCGGTCAAAAGGGCCATCTGAAATAAGTGTAAAATCCAGAAAGGCAGGACAGGCCATGGAGAACTGGGAGCCTTGTTATGCTGATGGGCGGGATGTCAATTGCCAACAGCCACTGGGGAGAAGTGTATGGTGTTTCCTGAAACATCTAAAAAACAAAGCAACAGAGCCTAGGGCACTTCCACTTATGGTCCTATAGCTTAGGGAAATTAAAATCAAAAAGACACAGCCACCCCAAAGGTTGGGACGGCTCTGTTTACAAGAACCTGGTTTACGGTACAAGTTCAATACCGCAGAAAGTGAAAAATGGATAAAGAAGTTGTGGTACTTACGTACAATGCAGTATCACTCAGCAATGAAATCTATGTCATCAGGGCCGTAGCAGCATAATGAGTGGATTCAGGTATGATGCTTCTAACTGAAATAAGTCACACAGAAAAAGAAACATCATAAGATATCACTAATACACGGAATGTAAACTTGGCTACACAGGAACTGAATTAAAAAACAGAACAGGGTCTCAAATTTAGAAAACCAACTTATGCTTGCTTAAGGGGAAAGGTGAGTTGGGGTGCTGCATAAAACCAGCGATTGAAATGAGCACAGATAAAGTTCCTTAAGCCAAATATGGAATAGACAAGAGCTACTCCTTGCTCAACGAAATGGACTCAACACCCCATATTAAACGCCTAAGAGTGTACCTGACTAGGTAGTATCTTAAAACCTATGGATTGCTATGTCTCCGAAAGAGAATCAAGCGTTGTACAGGGGCATAAAAGCAGCAGTGATAGGATTGGAGAAGTTCGGTGAGCAAATGAAGACCCTTTGTAGTCATATTGCATGGTATCCATTCCACGGGTCTCAACTCTCCAGGTTTAAGGTATTCTTCCTTCAGCTAAAACATGCATGTGGAACCCAGAGTATGATCAACCGTGTGATCGGGAGACGTGTTCCAATATGTGTCAGTTTTCGTCCCCTGGTACTCGGGTGCAACATTCCAGACGCTTTACTAACACTCTCCCGACTTGGAGAGTCAGTGCCTTTAACCTCCTGTTTGGCCCAGTTTGCAATTTCTGCAGAAGATGAACACGAATAGGGAGAACCAATGAGAGACTAGCTGGAGGTGTCTGGACGGGCAAATTTAACTCTCATTTCCCACCAGGAAGAGGAATCAACCAAAGGCTCAGCGTGCCGTGCCAGAACCAGATTAGGGCCTGAAGCCATCCTGCGGTGTTGCGGCCAGCTCACGAGAAAGCGAGTTGTAGAAAGGAGCTCAGGGGCACTGTAATTCACAAACCTGCCGAGTCATAAATGACAGCTATCGTCCAAAAATATACTGAAGTAAGGCTGCCAAGAGGACTTGAAAGCAGGGCAGAATGGCAGGAAACCGATTTCAGGAGGTAGACTGGAATTGCATTTAAAGCATAGGAAAAGAGGCAGAACGTCCACAATGATGCACTTGGCCAAAAAGGGCGTATGTGTTTTTTCCTGAATATATTCAGGAAAAAATGCATACGCACTTTTTGGCCAACCAAGCAAGCTTGCAAAGGAAATCTGCACTACAATGAAGTCTCACTTCCCCCCGGTCAAAAGGGCCATCTGAAAAAAGTGTAAAATCCAGAAAGGCAGGACAGGCCATGGAGAACTGGGAGCCTTGTTATGCTGATGGGCGGGATGTCAATTACCAACAGCCACTCGGGAGAAGTGTATGGTGTTTCCTGAAACATCTAAAAAACAAAGCAACAGAGCCTAGGGCACTTCCACTTATGGTCCTATAGCTTAGGGAAATTAAAATCAAAAAGACACAGCCACCCCAAAGGTTGGGACGGCTCTGTTTACAAGAACCTGGTTTACGGTACAAGTTCAATACCGCAGAAAATGAAAAATGGATAAAGAAGTTGTGGTACTTACGTACAATGCAGTATCACTCAGCAATGAAATCTATGTCATCAGGCCCGTAGCAGCATAATGAGTGGATTCAGGTATGATGATTCTAACTGAAATAAGTCACACAGAAAAAGAAACATCATAAGATATCACTAATACACGGAATGTAAACTTGGCTACACAGGAACTGAATTACAAAACAGAACAGGGTCTCAAATTTAGAAAACCAACTTATGCTTGCTTAAGGGGAAAGGTGAGTTGGGGTGCTGCATAAAACCAGAGATTGAAATGAGCACAGATAAAGTTCCTTAAGCCAAATATGGAATACACAAGAGCTACTCCTTGCTCAAGGAAACGGACTCAACACCCCATATTGAACGCCTAAGAATGTACCTGACTAGGAAGTATCTTAAAACCTATGGACTGCTATGTCTCCGAAAGAGAATCAAGCGTGTGTACAGGGGCATAAACGCAGCAGTGATAGGATTGGAGAGGTTCGGTGAGCAAATGAAGACCCTTTGAAGTCATATTGCATGGTACCCATTCCACGGGTCTCAACTCTCCAGTTTTAAGGGATTCTTCCTTCAGCTAAAACATGCATGTGGAACCCAGAGTATGATCAACCGTGTGATCGGGAGACGTGTTCCAATATGTCTCAGTTTTCATCCTCTGGTACTCGGGTGCAACATTCCAGATGCTTTACTAACACTCTCCCGACTTCGAGAGTCAGTGCCTTTAACCTCCTGTTTGGCCCAGTTTGCAATTTCTGCAGAAGATGAACACGAATAGGGAGAACCAATGAGAGACTAGCTGGAGGTGTCTGGACGGGCAAATTTAACTCTCATTTCCCACCAGGAAGAGGAATTAACCAAAGGCTAAGCGTGCCGTGCCAGAACCAGATTAGGGCCTGAAGCCATCCTGCGGTGTTGCGGCCAGCTCACGAGAAAGCGAGTTGAAGAAAGGAGCTCAGGGGCACTGTAATTCACAAACCTGCAGAGTCATAAATGACAGCTATCGTCCAAAAATATACTGAAGTAAGGCTGCCAAGAGGACTTGAAAGCGGGGCAGAATGGCAGGAAACCGATTTCAGGAGGTAGACTGGAATTGCATTTAAAGCATAGGAAAAGAGGCAGAACGTCCACAATGATGCACTTGGCCAAAAAGGGCGTAGGCGTTTTTTCCTGAATATATTCAGGAAAAAACGCCTACGCCCTTTTTGGCCAACCAAGCAAGCTTGCAAAGGAAATCTGCACTACAATGAAGTCTCACTTCCCCCCGGTCAAAAGGGCCATCTGAAAAAAGTGTAAAATCCAGAAAGGCAGGACAGGCCATGGAGACCTGGGAGCCTTGTTATGCTGATGGGCGGGATGTCAATTGCCAACAGCCACTAGGGAGAAGTGTATGGTGTTTCCTGAAACATCTAAAAAACAAAGCAACAGAGCCTAGGGCACTTCCACTTATGGTCCTATAGCTTAGGGAAATTAAAATCAAAAAGACACAGCCACCCCAAAGGTTGGGACGGCTCTGTTTACAAGAACCTGGTTTACTGTACAAGTTCAATATCGCAGAAAGTGAAAAATGGATAAAGAAGTTGTGGTACTTACGTACAATGCAGTATCACTCAGCAAGGAAATCTATGTCATCAGGCCCGTAGCAGCATAATGAGTGGATTCAGGTATAATGATTCTAACTGAAATAAGTCACACAGAAAAAGAAACATCATAAGATATCACTAATATACAGAATGTAAACGTGGCTACACAGGAACTGAATTACAAAACAGAACAGGGTCTCAAATTTAGAAACCCAACTTATGCTTGCTTAAGGGGAAAGGTGAGTTGGGGTGCTGCATAAAACCAGAGATTGAAATGAGCACAGATAAAGTTCCTTTAGCCAAATATGGAATAGACAACAGCTATTGTGGAAACCAGAGTATGATCAACGAAACGGACTCATCCTTGCTCAAAGAAACGGACTCATCACCCCATATTAAACACCTAAGAATGTACCTGGCTAGTAAGTAGCTTAAAACCTAAGGAATGCTATGTCTCCAAAAGAGAATGAAGCGTGTGTACAGGGGCATAAACGCAGCAGTGATAGGATTGGAGAGGTTCGGTGAGCAAATGAAGACCCTTTGAAGTCATATTGCATGGTACCCATTCCACGGGTCTCAACTCTCCAGGTTTAAGGGATTCTTCCTTCAGCTAAAACATGCATGTGGAAACCAGAGTATGATCAACCGTGTGATCGGGAGACGTGTTCCAATATGTGTCAGTTTTCGTCCCCTGGTACTCGGGTGCAACATTCCAGACGCTTTACTAACACTCTCCCGACTTGGAGAGTCAGTGCCTTTAACCTCCTGTTTGGCCAAGTTTGCAATTTCTGCGGAAGAAGAACAGGAATAGGGAGAACCAATGAGAGACTAGCTGGAGGTGTCTGGACGGGCAAATTTAACTCTCATTTCCCACCAGGAAGAGGAATTAACCAAAGGCTCAGCGTGCCGTGCCGGAACCAGATTAGGGCCTGAAGCAATCCCGCGGTGTTGCGGCCAGCTCACGAGAAAGCGAGTTGAAGAAAGGAGCTCAGGGGCACTGTAATTCACAGACCTGCCGAGTTATAAATGACAGCTATCGTCCAAAAATATACTGAAGTAAGGCTGCCAAGAGGACTTGAAAGCAGGGCAGAATGGCAGGAAACCGATTTCAGGAGGTAGACTGGAATTGCATTTAAAGCATAGGAAAAGAGGCAGAACGTCCAAAATGATGCACTTGGCAAAAAAGGGCGTATGCGTTTTTTCCTGAATATATTCAGGAAAAAATGCATACGCTCTTTTTGGCCAACCAAGCAAGCTTGCAAAGAAATCTGCACTTCAATGAAGTCTCACTTCCCCCAGGTCAAAAGGGCCATCTGAAAAAAGTGTAAAATCCAGAAAGGCAGGACAGGCCATGGAGAACTGGGAGCCTTGTTATGCTGATGGGCGGGATGTAAATTGCCAACAGCCACTCAGGAGAAGTGTATGGTGTTTCCTGAAACATCTAAAAAACAAAGCAACAGAGCCTAGGGCACTTCCACTTATGGTCCTATAGCTTAGGGAAATTAAAATAAAAAAGACACAGCCACCCCAAAGGTTGGGATGGCTCTGTTTACAAGAACCTGGTTTACGGTACAAGTTCAAAACCGCAGAAAGTGAAAAATGGATAAAGCAGTTGTGGTACTTACGTACAATGCAATATCACTCAGCAAGGAAATCTATGTCATAAGGCCCGTAGCAGCATAATGAGTGGATTCAGGTATGATGATTCTAACTGAAATAAGTCACACAGAAAAAGAAACATCATAAGATATCACTAATACACGGAATGTAAACTTGGCTACAGAGGAACTGAATTACAAAACAGAACAGGGTCTCAAATTTAGAAAACCAACTTATGCTTGCTTAAGGGGAAAGGTGAGTTGGGGTGCTGCATAAAACCAGAGATTGAAATGAGCACAGATAAAGTTCCTTAAGCCAAATATGGAATACACAAGAGCTACTCCTTGCTCAAGGAAACGGACTCAACACCCCATATTGAACGCCTAAGAATGTACCTGACTAGGAAGTATCTTAAAACCTATGGACTGCTATGTCTCCGAAAGAGAATCAAGCGTGTGTACAGGGGCATAAACGCAGCAGTGATAGGATTGGAGAGGTTCGGTGAGCAAATGAAGACCCTTTGAAGTCATATTGCATGGTACCCATTCCACGGGTCTCAACTCTCCAGTTTTAAGGGATTCTTCCTTCAGCTAAAACATGCATGTGGAACCCAGAGTATGATCAACCGTGTGATCGGGAGACGTGTTCCAATATGTCTCAGTTTTCATCCTCTGGTACTCGGGTGCAACATTCCAGATGCTTTACTAACACTCTCCCGACTTCGAGAGTCAGTGCCTTTAACCTCCTGTTTGGCCCAGTTTGCAATTTCTGCAGAAGATGAACACGAATAGGGAGAACCAATGAGAGACTAGCTGGAGGTGTCTGGACGGGCAAATTTAACTCTCATTTCCCACCAGGAAGAGGAATTAACCAAAGGCTAAGCGTGCCGTGCCAGAACCAGATTAGGGCCTGAAGCCATCCTGCGGTGTTGCGGCCAGCTCACGAGAAAGCGAGTTGAAGAAAGGAGCTCAGGGGCACTGTAATTCACAAACCTGCCGAGTTATAAATGACAGCTATCGTCCAAAAATATACTGAAGTAAGGCTGCCAAGAGGACTTGAAAGCAGGGCAGAATGGCAGGAAACCGATTTCAGGAGGTAGACTGGAATTGCATTTAAAGCATAGGAAAAGAGGCAGAACGTCCACAATGATGCACTTGGCCAAAAAGGGCGTATGCGTTTTTTCCTGAATATATTCAGGAAAAAATGCATACGCCCTTTTTGGCCAACCAAGCAAGCTTGCAAAGGAAATCTGCACTACAATGAAGTCTCACTTCCCCCCGGTCAAAAGGGCCATCTGAAAAAGTGTAAAATCCAGAAAGGCAGAACAGGCCATGGAGAAGTGGGAGCCTTGTTATGCTGATGGGCGGGATGTAAATTGCCAACAGCCACTCGGGAGAAGTGTATGGTGTTTCCTGAAACATCTAAAAAACAAAGCAACAGATCCTAGGGCACTTCCACTTATGGTCCTATAGCTTAGAGAAATTAAAATCATAAAGACACAGCCACCCCAAATGTTGGGACGGCTCTGTTTACAAGAACCTGTTTTACGGTACAAGTTCAATATCGCAGAAAGTGAAAAATGGATAAAGAAGTTGTGGTACTTACGTACAATGCAATATCACTCAGCAAGGAAATCTATGTCATCAGGCCCATAGCAGCATAATGAGTGGATTCAGGTATGATGATTCTAACTGAAATAAGTCACACAGAAAAAGAAACATCATAAGATATCACTAATACACGGAATGTAAACTTGGCTACACAGGAACTGAATTCCAAAACAGAACAGGTTCTCAAATTTAGAAAACCAACTTATGCTTGCTTAAGGGGAAAGGTGAGTTGGGGTGCTGCATAAAACCAGAGATTGAAATGAGCACAGATAAAGTTCCTTAAGCCAAATATGGAATACACAAGAGCTACTCCTTGCTCAACGAAATAGACTCAACACACCATATTAAATGCCTAAGAGTGTACCTGACTAGGAAGTATCTTAAAACCTATGGATTGCTATGTCTCTGAAAGAGAATCAAGCGTGTGTACAGGGGCGTAAACGCAGCAGTGATAGGATTGGAGAGGTTCGGTGAGCAAATGAAGACCCTTTGAAGTCATATTGCATGGTACCCATTCCACGGGTCTCAACTCTCCAGGTTTAAGGTATTCTTCCTTCAGCTAAAACATGCATGTGGAACCCAGAGTATGATCAACCGTGTGATCGGGAGACGTGTTCCAATATGTGTCAGTTTTCGTCCCCTGGTACTCGGGTGCAACATTCCAGACGCTTTACTAACACTCTCCCGACTTGGAGAGTCAGTGCCTTTAACCTCCTCTTTGGCCCAGTTTGCAATTTCTGCGGAAGATGAACAGGAATAGGGAGAACCAATGAGAGACTAGCTGGAGGTGTCTGGACGGGCAAATTTAACTCTCATTTCCCACCAGGAAGAGGAATTAACCAAAGGCTCAGCGTGCCGTGCCGGAACCAGATTAGGGCCTGAAGCCATCCTGCGGTGTTGCGGCCAGCTCACGAGAAAGCGAGTTGAAGAAAGGAGCTCAGGGGCACAGAAATTCACAAACCTGCAGAGTTATAAATGACAGCTATTGTCCAAAAATATACTGAAGTAAGGCTGCCAAGAGGACTTGAAAGCGGGGCAGAATTGCAGGAAACCGATTTCAGGAGGTAGACTGGAATTGCATTTAAAGCATAGGAAAAGAGGCAGAACGTCCACAATGATGCACTTGGCCAAAAAGGGCGTAGCCGTTTTTTCCTGAATATATTCAGGAAAAAACGCATACGCTCTTTTTGGCCAACCAAGCAAGCTTGCAAAGGAAATCTGCACTACAATGAAGTCTCACTTCCCCCCGGTCAAAAGGGCCATCTGAAAAAAGTGTAAAATCCAGAAAGGCAGGACAGGCCATGGAGAACTGGGAGCCTTGTTATGCTGATGGGCGGGATGTCAATTGCCAACAGCCACTCGGGAGAAGTGTATGGTGTTTCCTGAAACATCTAAAAAACAAAGCAACAGAGCCTAGGGCACTTCCACTTATGGTCCTATAGCTTAGGGAAATTAAAATCAAAAAGACACAGCCACCCCAAAGGTTGAGACGGCTCTGTTTACAAGAAATTCATTTACGGTACAAGTTCAATATGACAGAAAGTGAAAAATGGATAAAGAAGTTGTGGTACTTACGTACAATGCAGTATCACTCAGCAATGAAGTCTATGTCATCAGGCCCGTAGCAGCATAATAGGTGGATTCAGGTACGATGATTCTAACTGAAATAAGTCACACAGAAAAAGAAACATCATAAGATATCACTAATACACGGAATGTAAACTTGGCTACAGAGGAACTGAATTACAAAACAGAACAGGGTCTCAAATTTAGAAACCCAACTTATGCTTGCTTAAGGGAAAGGTGAGCTGAGGTGCTGCATAAAACCAGAGATTGAAATGAGCACAGATAAAGTTCCTTAAGCCAAATATGGAATAGACAAGAGCTACTCCTTGCTCAACGAAATGGACTCAACACCCCATATTAAACGCCTAAGAATGTACCTGACTAGGAAGTATCTTAAAACCTATGGATTGCTATGTCTCCGAAAGAGAATCAAGCGTGTGTACAGGGGCATAAACGCAGCAGTGATAGGATTGGAGAGGTTCGGTGAGCAAATGAAGACCCTTTGAAGTCATATTGCATGGTACCCATTCCACGGGTCTCAACTCTCCAGGTTTAAGGTATTCTTCCTTCAGCTAAAACATGCATGTGGAACCCAGAGTATGATCAACCGTGTGATCGGGAGACGTGTTCCAATATGTGTCAGTTTTCGTCCCCTGGTACTCGGGTGCAACATTCCAGACGCTTTACTAACACTCTCCCGACTTGGAGAGTCACTGCCTTTAACCTCCTGATTGGCCCAGTTTGCAATTTCTGCGGAAGATGAACAGGAATAGGGAGAACGAATGAGAGACTAGCTGGAGGGGTCTGGATGGGCAATTTAACTCTCATTTCCCACCAGGAAGAGGAATTAACCAAAGGCTCAGCGTGCCGTGCCGGAACCAGATTAGGGCCTGAAGCAACCCAGCGGCATTGCGGCCAGCTCACGAGAAAGCGAGTTGAAGAAAGGAGCTCAGGGGCACTGTAATTCACAAACCTGCAGAGTTATAAATGACAGCTATCGTCCAAAAATATACTGAAGTAAGGCTTCCAAGAGGACTTGAAAGCGGGGCAGAATGGCAGGAAACCGATTTCAGGAGGTAGACTGGAATTGCATTGAAAGCATAGGAAAAGAGGCAGAACGTCCACAATGATGCACTTGGCCAAAAAGGGCGTATGCGTTTTTTCCTGAATATATTCAGGAAAAAACGCATACGCCCTTTTTGGCCAACCAAGCAAGCTTGCAAAGGAAATCTGCACTACAATGAAGTCTCACTTCCCCCCGGTCAAAAGGGCCATCTGAAAAAGTGTAAAATCCAGAAAGGCAGGACAGGCCATGGAAAACTGGGAGCCTTCTTATGCTGATGGGCGGAATGTAAATTGCCAACAGCCACTCCGGAGAAGTGTATGGTGTTTCCTGAGACATCTAAAAAACAAAGCAACAGAGCCTTGGGCACTTCCACTTATGGTCCTATAGCTTAGAGAAATTAAAATCAAAAAGACACAGCCACCCCAAAGGTTGGGACGGCTCTGTTTACAAGAACCTGTTTTACGGTACAAGTTCAATATCGCAGAAAGTGAAAAATGGATAAAGAAGTTGTGGTACTTACGTACAATGCAGTATCACTCAGCAAGGAAATCTATGTCATCAGGCCCGTAGCAGCATAATGAGTGGATTCAGGTATGATGATTCTAACTGAAATAAGTCACACAGAAAAAGAAACACCATAAGATATCACTAATACACGGAATGTAAACTTGGCTACACAGGAACTGAATTCCAAAACAGAACAGGTTCTCAAATTTAGAAACCCAACTTATGCTTGCTTAAGGGGAAAGGTGAGTTGGGGTGCTGCATAAAACCAGAGATTGAAATGAGCACAGATAAAGTTCCTTAAGCCAAATATGGAATAGACAAGAGCTACTCCTTGCACAACGAAATGGACTCAACACCCCATATTAAATGCCTAAGAGTGTACCTGACTAGGAAGTATCTAAAAACCTATGGATTGCTATGTCTCCAAAAGAGAATCAAGCGTGTGTACAGGGGCATAAACGCAGCAGTGATAGGATTGGAGAGGTTCGGTGAGCTAATGAAGACCCTTTGAAGTCATATTGCATGGTACCCATTCCACGGGTCTCAACTCTCCAGGTTTAAGGGAATCTTCCTTCAGCTAAAACATGCATGTGGAACCCAGAGTATGGTCAACCGTGTGATCGGGAGATGTGTTCCAATATGTGTCAGTTTTCGTCCCCTGGTACTCGGGTGCAACATTCCAGACGCTTTACTAACACTCTCCCGACTTGGAGAGTCAGTGCCTTTAACCTCCTGTTTGGCCAAGTTTGCAATTTCTGCGGAAGAAGAACAGGAATAGGGAGAACCAATGAGAGACTAGCTGGAGGTGTCTGGATGGGCAAATTTAACTCTCATTTCCCACCAGGAAGAGGAATTAACCAAAGGCTCAGCGTGCCGTGCCGGAACCAGATTAGGGCCTGAAGCCATCCTGCGGTGTTGCGGCCAGCTCACGAGAAAGCGAGTTGAAGAAAGGAGCTCAGGGGCACTGTAATTCACAAACCTGCAGAGTTATAAATGACAGCTATCGTCCAAAAATATACTGAAGTAAGGCTGCCAAGAGGACTTGAAAGCGGGGCAGAATTGCAGGAAACCGATTTCAGGAGGTAGACTGGAATTGCATTTAAAGCATAGGAAAAGAGGCAGAACGTCCACAATGATGCACTTGGCCAAAAAGGGCGTACGCGTTTTTTCCTGAATATATTCAGGAAAAAACGCATACGCCCTTTTTGGCCAACCAAGCAAGCTTGCAAAGGAAATCTGCACTACAATGAAGTCTCACTTCCCCCCGGTCAAAAGGGCCATCTGAAAAAAGTGTAAAATCCAGAAAGGCAGGACAGGCCATGGAGAACTGGGAGCCTTGTTATGCTGATGGGCGGGATGTCAATTGCCAACAGCCACTCGGGAGAAGTGTATGGTGTTTCCTGAAACATCTAAAAAACAAAGCAACAGAGCCTAGGGCACTTCCACTTATGGTCCTATAGCTTAGGGAAATTAAAATCAAAAAGACACAGCCACCCCAAAGGTTGAGACGGCTCTGTTTACAAGAAATTCATTTACGGTACAAGTTCAATATCACAGAAAGTGAAAAATGGATAAAGAAGTTGTGGTACTTACATAAAATGCAGTATCACTCAGCAATGAAGTCTATGTCATCAGGCCCGTAGCAGCATAATGAGTGGATTCAGGTACGATGATTCTAACTGAAATAAGTCACACAGAAAAAGAAACATCATAAGATATCACTAATACACGGAATGTAAACTTGGCTACAGAGGAACTGAATTACAAAACAGAACAGGGTCTCAAATTTAGAAACCCAACTTATGCTTGCTTAAGGGAAAGGTGAGCTGGGGTGCTGCATAAAACCAGAGATTGAAATGAGCACAGATAAAGTTCCTTAAGCCAAATATGGAATAGACAAGAGCTACTCCTTGCTCAACGAAATGGACTCAACACCCCATATTAAACGCCTAAGAATGTACCTGACTAGAAGTATCTTAAAACCTATGGATTGCTATGTCTCCGAAAGAGAATCAAGCGTGTGTACAGGGGCATAAACGCAGCAGTGATAGGATTGGAGAGGTTCGGTGAACAAATGAAGACCCTTTGAAGTCATATTGCATGGTACCCATTCCACGGGTCTCAACTCTCCAGGTTTAAGGTATTCTTCCTTCAGCTAAAACATGCATGTGGAACCCAGAGTATGATCAACCGTGTGATCGGGAGACGTGTTCCAATATGTGTCAGTTTTCGTCCCCTGGTACTCGGGTGCAACATTCCAGACGCTTTACTAACACTCTCCCGACTTGGAGAGTCAGTGCCTTTAACCTCCTGTTTGGCCCAGTTTGCAATTTCTGCAGAAGATGAACACGAATAGGGAGAACCAATGACAGACTAGCTGGAGGTGTCTGGACGGGCAAATTTAACTCTCATTTCGCACCAGGAAGAGGAATCAACCAAAGGCTCAGCGTGCCGTGCCAGAACCAGATTAGGGCCTGAAGCCATCCTGCGGTGTTGCGGCCAGCTCACGAGAAAGCGAGTTGAAGAAAGGAGCTCAGGGGCACTGTAATTCACAAACCTGCCGAGTCATAAATGACAGCTATCGTCCAAAAATATACTGAAGAAAGGCTGCCAAGAGGACTTGAAAGCAGGGCAGAATGGCAGGAAACCGATTTCAGGAGGTAGACTGGAATTGCATTTAAAGCATAGGAAAAGAGGCAGAACGTCCACAATGATGCACTTGGCCAAAAAGGGCGTATGCGTTTTTTCCTGAATATATTCAGGAAAAAATGCATACGCCCTTTTTGGCCAACCAAGCAAGCTTGCAAAGGAAATCTGCACTACAATGAAGTCTCACTTCCCCCCGGTCAAAAGGGCCATCTGAAAAAAGTGTAAAATCCAGAAAGGCAGGACAGGCCATGGAGAAGTGGGAGCCTTGTTATGCTGATGGGCGGGATGTCAATTGCCAACAGCCACTCGGGAGAAGTGTATGGTGTTTCCTGAAACATCTAAAAAACAAAGCAACAGAGCCTAGGGCACTTCCACTTATGGTCCTATAGCTTAGGGAAATTAAAATCAAAAAGACACAGCCACCCCAAAGGTTGGGACGGCTCTGTTTACAAGAACCTGGTTTACGGTACAAGTTCAATACCGCAGAAAATGAAAAATGGATAAAGAAGTTGTGGTACTTACGTACAATGCAGTATCACTCAGCAATGAAATCTATGTCATCAGGCCCGTAGCAGCATAATGAGTGGATTCAGGTATGATGATTCTAACTGAAATAAGTCACACAGAAAAAGAAACATCATAAGATATCACTAATACACAGAATGTAAACTTGGCTACACAGGAACTGAATTACAAAACAGAACAGGGTCTCAAATTTAGAAAACCAACTTATGCTTGCTTAAGGGGAAAGGTGAGTTGGGGTGCTGCATAAAACCAGAGATTGAAATGAGCACAGATAAAGTTCCTTAAGCCAAATATGGAATACACAAGAGCTACTCCTTGCTCAAGGAAACGGACTCAACACCCCATATTGAACGCCTAAGAATGTACCTGACTAGGAAGTATCTTAAAACCTATGGACTGCTATGTCTCCGAAAGAGAATCAAGCGTGTGTACAGGGGCATAAACGCAGCAGTGATAGGATTGGAGAAGTTCGGTGAGCAAATGAAGACCCTTTGAAGTCATATTGCATGGTACCCATTCCACGGGTCTCAACTCTCCAGTTTTAAGGGATTCTTCCTTCAGCTAAAACATGCATGTGGAACCCAGAGTATGATCAACCGTGTGATCGGGAGACGTGTTCCAATATGTCTCAGTTTTCATCCTCTGGTACTCGGGTGCAACATTCCAGATGCTTTACTAACACTCTCCCGACTTCGAGAGTCAGTGCCTTTAACCTCCTGTTTGGCCCAGTTTGCAATTTCTGCAGAAGATGAACACGAATAGGGAGAACCAATGAGAGACTAGCTGGAGGTGTCTGGACGGGCAAATTTAACTCTCATTTCCCACCAGGAAAAGGAATTAACCAAAGGCTAAGCGTGCCGTGCCAGAACCAGATTAGGGCCTGAAGCCATCCTGCGGTGTTGCGGCCAGCTCACGAGAAAGCGAGTTGAAGAAAGGAGCTCAGGGGCACTGTAATTCACAAACCTGCCGAGTCATAAATGACAGCTATCGTCCAAAAATATACTGAAGTAAGGCTGCCAAGAGGACTTGAAAGCGGGGCAGAATTGCAGGAAACCGATTTCAGGAGGTAGACTGGAATTGCATTTAAAGCATAGGAAAAGAGGCAGAACGTCCACAATGATGCACTTGGCCAAAAAGGGCGTAGGCGTTTTTTCCTGAATATATTCAGGAAAAAACGCATACGCCCTTTTTGGCCAACCAAGCAAGCTTGCAAAGGAAATCTGCACTACAATGAAGTCTCACTTCCCCCCGGTCAAAAGGGCCATCTGAAAATAGTGTAAAATCCAGAAAGGCAGGACAGGCCATGGAGACCTGGGAGCCTTGTTATGCTGATGGGCGTGATGTCAATTGCCAACAGCCACTAGGGAGAAGTGTATGGTGTTTCCTGAAACATCTAAAAAACAAAGCAACAGAGCCTAGGGCACTTCCACTTATGGTCCTATAGCTTAGGGAAATTAAAATCAAAAAGACACAGCCACCCCAAAGGTTGGGACGGCTCTGTTTACAAGAACCTGGTTTACGGTACAAGTTCAATATCGCAGAAAGTGAAAAATGGATAAAGAAGTTGTGGTACTTACGTACAATGCAGTATCACTCAGCAAGGAAATCTATGTCATCAGGCCCGTAGCAGCATAATGAGTGGATTCAGGTATAATGATTCTAACTGAAATAAGTCACACAGAAAAAGAAACATCATAAGATATCACTAATATATGGAATGTAAACGTGGCTACACAGGAACTGAATTACAAAACAGAACAGGGTCTCAAATTTAGAAACAAAACTTATGCTTGCTTAAGGGGAAAAGTGAGTTGGGGTGCTGCATAAAACCAGAGATTGAAATGAGCACAGATAAAGTTCCTTTAGCCAAATATGGAATAGACAACAGCTATTGTGGAAACCAGAGTATGATCAACGAAACGGACTCATCCTTGCTCAAAGAAACGGACTCATCACCCCATATTAAACACCTAAGAATGTACCTGACTAGTAAGTAGCTTAAAACCTAAGGAATGCTATGTCTCCAAAAGAGAATGAAGCGTGTGTACAGGGGCATAAACGCAGCAGTGATAGGATTGGAGAGGTTCGGTGAGCAAATGAAGACCCTTTGAAGTCATATTGCATGGTACCCATTCCACGGGTCTCAACTCTCCAGGTTTAAGGGATTCTTCCTTCAGCTAAAACATGCATGTGGAAACCAGAGTATGATCAACCGTGTGATCGGGAGACGTGTTCCAATATGTGTCAGTTTTCGTCCCCTGGTACTCGGGTGCAACATTCCAGACGCTTTACTAACACTCTCCCGACTTGGAGAGTCAGTGCCTTTAACCTCCTGTTTGGCCAAGTTTGCAATTTCTGCGGAAAAAGAACAGGAATAGGGAGAACCAATGAGAGACTAGCTGGAGGTGTCTGGACGGGCAAATTTAACTCTCATTTCCCACCAGGAAGAGGAATTAACCAAAGGCTCAGCGTGCCGTGCCGGAACCAGATTAGGGCCTGAAGCAATCCCGCGGTGTTGCGGCCAGCTCACGAGAAAGCGAGTTGAAGAAAGGAGCTCAGGGGCACTGTAATTCACAAACCTGCCGAGTTATAAATGACAGCTATCGTCCAAAAATATACTGAAGTAAGGCTGCCAAGAGGACTTGAAAGCAGGGCAGAATGGCAGGAAACCGATTTCAGGAGGTAGACTGGAATTGCATTTAAAGCATAGGAAAAGAGGCAGAACGTCCACAATGATGCACTTGGCAAAAAAGGGCGTATGCGTTTTTTCCTGAATATATTCAGGAAAAAATGCATACGCCCTTTTTGGCCAACCAAGCAAGCTTGCAAAGGAAATCTGCACTACAATGAAGTCTCACTTCCCCCAGGTCAAAAGGGCCATCTGAAAAAAGTGTAAAATCCAGAAAGGCAGGACAGGCCATGGAGAAGTGGGAGCCTTGTTATGCTGATGGGCGGGATGTAAATTGCCAACAGCCACTCGGGAGAAGTGTATGGTGTTTCCTGAAACATCTAAAAAACAAAGCAACAGAGCCTAGGGCACTTCCACTTATGGTCCTATAGCTTAGGGAAATTAAAATAAAAAAGACACAGCCACCCCAAAGGTTGGGATGGCTCTGTTTACAAGAACCTGGTTTACGGTACAAGTTCAAAACCGCAGAAAGTGAAAAATGGATAAAGCAGTTGTGGTACTTACGTACAATGCAATATCACTCAGCAAGGAAATCTATGTCATAAGGCCCGTAGCAGCATAATGAGTGGATTCAGGTATGATGATTCTAACTGAAATAAGTCACACAGAAAAAGAAACATCATAAGATATCACTAATACACGGAATGTAAACTTGGCTACAGAGGAACTGAATTACAAAACAGAACAGGGTCTCAAATTTAGAAAACCAACTTATGCTTGCTTAAGGGGAAAGGTGAGTTGGGGTGCTGCATAAAACCAGAGATTGAAATGAGCACAGATAAAGTTCCTTAAGCCAAATATGGAATACACAAGAGCTACTCCTTGCTCAAGGAAACGGACTCAACACCCCATATTGAACGCCTAAGAATGTACCTGACTAGGAAGTATCTTAAAACCTATGGACTGCTATGTCTCCGAAAGAGAATCAAGCGTGTGTACAGGGGCATAAACGCAGCAGTGATAGGATTGGAGAGGTTCGGTGAGCAAATGAAGACCCTTTGAAGTCATATTGCATGGTACCCATTCCACGGGTCTCAACTCTCCAGTTTTAAGGGATTCTTCCTTCAGCTAAAACATGCATGTGGAACCCAGAGTATGATCAACCGTGTGATCGGGAGACGTGTTCCAATATGTCTCAGTTTTCATCCTCTGGTACTCGGGTGCAACATTCCAGATGCTTTACTAACACTCTCCCGACTTCGAGAGTCAGTGCCTTTAACCTCCTGTTTGGCCCAGTTTGCAATTTCTGCAGAAGATGAACACGAATAGGGAGAACCAATGAGAGACTAGCTGGAGGTGTCTGGACGGGCAAATTTAACTCTCATTTCCCACCAGGAAGAGGAATTAACCAAAGGCTTAGCGTGCCGTGCCAGAACCAGATTAGGGCCTGAAGCTATCCTGCGGTGTTGCGGCCAGCTCACGAGAAAGCGAGTTGAAGAAAGGAGCTCAGGGGCACTGTAATTCACAAACATGCCGAGTCATAAATGACAGCTATCGTCCAAAAATATACTGAAGTAAGGCTGCCAAGAGGACTTGAAAGCGGGGCAGAATTGCAGGAAACCGATTTCAGGAGGTAGACTGGAATTGCATTTAAAGCATAGGAAAAGAGGCAGAACGTCCACAATGATGCACTTGGCCAACATATATTCAGGAAAAAACGCATACGCCCTTTTTGGCCAACCAAGCAAGCTTGCAAAGGAAATCTGCACTACAATGAAGTCTCACTTCCCCCCGGTCAAAAGGGCCATCTGAAAAAAGTGTAAAATCCAGAAAGGCAGGACAGGCCATGGAGAACTGGGAGCCTTGTTATGCTGATGGGGGGGATGTAAATTGCCAACAGCCACTCGGGAGAAGTGTATGGTGTTTCCTGGAACATCTAAAAATCAAAGCAACAGAGCCTAGGGCACTTCCACTTATGGTCCTATAGCTTAGGGAAATTAAAATCAAAAAGACACAGCCACCCCAAAGGTTGGGACGGCTCTCTTTACAAGAACCTGATTTACGGTTCAAGTTCAATATCGCAGAAAGTGAAAAATGGATAAAGAAGTTGTGGTACTTACGTACAATGCAATATCACTCAGCAAGGAAATCTATGTCATCAGGCCCGTAGCAGCATAATGAGTGGATTCAGGTACGATGATTCTAACTGAAATAAGTCACACAGAAAAAGAAACATCATAAGATATCACTAATACACGGAATGTAAACTTGGCTACACAGGAACTGAATTACAAAACAGAACAGGGTCTCAAATTTAGAAAACCAACTTATGCTTGCTTAAGGGGAAAGGTGAGTTGGGGTGCTGCATAAAACCAGAGATTGAAATGAGCACAGATAAAGTTCCTTAAGCCAAATATGGAATAGACAAGAGCTACTCCTTGCTCAACGAAATGGACTCAACACACCATATTAAATGCCTAAGAGTGTACCTGACTAGGAAGTATCTTAAAACCTATGGATTGCTATGTCTCCGAAAGAGAATCAAGCGTGTGTACAGGGGCATAAACGCAGCAGTGATAGGACTGGAGAGGTTCGGTGAGCAAATGAAGACCCTTTGAAGTCATATTGCATGGTACCCATTCCACGGGTCTCAACTCTCCAGGTTTAAGGTATTCTTCCTTCAGCTAAAACATGCATGTGGAACCCAGAGTATGATCAACCGTGTGATCGGGAGACGTGTTCCAATATGTGTCAGTTTTCGTCCCCTGGTACTCGGGTGCAACATTCCAGACGCTTTACTAACACTCTCCCGACTTGGAGAGTCAGTGCCTTTAACCTCCTGTTTGGCCCAGTTTGCAATTTCTGCGGAAGATGAACAGGAATAGGGAGAACCAATGACAGACTAGCTGGAGGTGTCTGGACGGGCCAATTTAACTCTCATTTCGCACCAGGAACAGGAATTAACCAAAGGCTCAGCGTGCCGTGCCGGAACCAGATTAGGGCCTGAAGCAATCCTGCGGTGTTGCGGCCAGCTCACGAGAAAGCGAGTTGAAGAAAGGAGCTCAGGGGCACTGTAATTCACAAACCTGCAGAGTTATAAATGACAGCTATCGACCAATAATATACTGAAGTAAGGCTGCCAAGAGGACTTGAAAGCGGGGCAGAATTGCAGGAAACCGATTTCAGGAGGTAGACTGGAATTGCATTTAAAGTATAGGAAAAGAGGCAGAACGTCCACAATGATGCACTTGGCCAAAAAGGGCGTATGCGTTTTTTCCTGAATATATTCAGGAAAAAACGCATACGCCCTTTTTGGCCAACCAAGCAAGCTTGCAAAGGAAATCTGCACTACAATGAAGTCTCACTTCCCCCCGGTCAAAAGGGCCATCTGAAAAAAGTGTAAAATCCAGAAAGGCAGGACAGGCCATGGAGAACTGGGAGCCTTGTTATGCTGATGGGCGGGATGTAAATTGCCAACAGCCACTCGGGAGAAGTGTATGGTGTTTCCTGAAACATCTAAAAATCAAAGCAACAGAGCCTAGGGCACTTCCACTTATGGTCCTATAGCTTAGGGAAATTAAAAGCAAAAAGACACAGCCACCCCAAAGGTTGGGACGGGTCTCTTTACAAGAACCTGGTTTACGGTACAAGTTCAATATCGCAGAAAGTGAAAAATGGATAAAGAATTTGTGGTACTTACGTACAATTCAGTATCACTCAGCAATGAAATCTATGTCATCAGGCCCGTAGCAGCATAATGAGTGGATTCAGGTACGATGATTCTAACTGAAATAAGTCACACAGAAAAAGAAACATCATAAGATATCACTAATACACGGAATGTAAACTTGGCTACACAGGAACTGAATTACAAAACAGAACAGGGTCTCAAATTTAGAAAACCAACTTATGCTTGCTTAAGGGGAAAGGTGAGTTGGGGTGCTGCATAAAACCAGAGATAGAAATGAGCACAGATAAAGTTCCTTAAGCCAAATATGGAATAGACAAGAGCTACTCCTTGCTCAATGAAATGGACTCAACACACCATATTAAATGCCTAAGAGTGTACCTGACTAGGAAGTATCTTAAAACCTATGGATTGCTATGTCTCCGAAAGAGAATCAAGCGTGTGTACAGGGGCATAAACGCAGCAGTGATAGGACTGGAGAGGTTCGGTGAGCAAATGAAGACCCTTTGAAGTCATATTGCATGGTACCCATTCCACGGGTCTCAACTCTCCAGGTTTAAGGTATTCTTCCTTCAGCTAAAACATGCATGTGGAACCCAGAGTATGATCAACCGTGTGATCGGGAGACGTGTTCCAATATGTGTCAGTTTTCGTCCCCTGGTACTCGGGTGCAACATTCCAGACGCTTTACTAACACTCTCCCGACTTGGAGAGTCAGTGCCTTTAACCTCCTGTTTGGCCCAGTTTGCAATTTCTGCGGAAGATGAACAGGAATAGGGAGAACCAATGACAGACTAGCTGGAGGTGTCTGGACGGGCCAATTTAACTCTCATTTCGCACCAGGAACAGGAATTAACCAAAGGCTCAGCGTGCCGTGCCGGAACCAGATTAGGGCCTGAAGCCATCCTGCGGTGTTGCGGCCAGCTCACGAGAAAGCGAGTTGAAGAAAGGAGCTCAGGGGCACTGTAATTCACAAACTGCCGAGTTATAAATGTCAGCTATCGTCCAAAAAATATACTGAAGTAAGGCTGCCAAGAGGACTTGAAAGCGGGGCAGAATTGCAGGAAACCGATTTCAGGAGGTAGACTGGAATTGCATTTAAAGCATAGGAAAAGAGGCAGAACGTCCACAATGATGCACTTGGCCAAAAAGGGCGTATGCGTTTTTTCCTGAATATATTCAGGAAAAAACGCATACGCCCTTTTTGGCCAACCAAGCAAGCTTGCAAAGGAAATCTGCACTACAATGAAGTCTCACTTCCCCCCGGTCAAAAGGGCCATCTGAAAAAAGTGTAAAATCCAGAAAGGCAGGACAGGCCATGGAGAACTGGGAGACTTGTTATGCTGATGGGCGGGATGTAAATTGCCAACAGCCACTCGGGAGAAGTGTATGGTGTTTCCTGAAACATCTAAAAATCAAAGCAACAGAGCCTAGGGCACTTCCACTTATGGTCCTATAGCTTAGGGAAATTAAAAGCAAAAAGACACAGCCACCTCAAAGGTTGGGACGGCTCTGTTTACAAGAACCTGGTTTACGGTACAAGTTCAATATCGCAGAAAGTGAAAAATGGATAAAGAATTTGTGGTACTTACGTACAATTCAGTATCACTCAGCAATGAAATCTATGTCATCAGGCCCGTAGCAGCATAATGAGTGGATTCAGGTACGATGATTCTAACTGAAATAAGTCACACAGAAAAAGAAACATCATAAGATATCACTAATACACGGAATGTAAACTTGGCTACACAGGAACTGAATTACAAAACAGAACAGGGTCTCAAATTTAGAAAACCAACTTATGCTTGCTTAAGGGGAAAGGTGAGTTGGGGTGCTGCATAAAACCAGAGATTGAAATGAGCACAGATAAAGTTCCTTAAGCCAAATATGGAATACACAAGAGCTACTCCTTGCTCAACGAAATGGACTCAACACACCATATTAAATGCCTAAGAGTGTACCTGACTAGGAAGTATCTTAAAACTTATGGATTGCTATGTCTCCGAAAGAGAATCAAGCGTGTGTACAGGGGCATAAACGCAGCAGTGATAGGACTGGAGAGGTTCGGTGAGCAAATGAAGACCCTTTGAAGTCATATTGCATGGTACCCATTCCACGGGTCTCAACTCTCCAGGTTTAAGGGATTCTTCCTTCAGCTAAAACATGCATGTGGAACCCAGAGTATGATCAACCGTGTGATCGGGAGACGTGTTCCAATATGTGTCAGTTTTCGTCCCCTGGTACTCGGGTGCAACATTCCAGACGCTTTACTAACACTCTCCCGACTTGGAGAGTCAGTGCCTTTAACCTCCTGTTTGGCCCAGTTTGCAATTTCTGCGGAAGATGAACAGGAATAGGGAGAACCAATGACAGACTAGCTGGAGGTGTCTGGACGGGCCAATTTAACTCTCATTTCCCACCAGGAAGAGGAATTAACCAAAGGCTCAGCGTGCCGTGCCAGAACCAGATTAGGGCCTGAAGCAATCCTGCGGTGTTGCGGCCAGCTCATGAGAAAGTGAGTTGAAGAAAGGACCTCAGGGGCACTGTAATTCACAAACCTGCAGAGTTATAAATGACAGCTATCGACCAATAATATACTGAAGTATGGCTGCCAAGAGGACTTGAAAACGGGGCAGAATTGCAGGAAACCGATTTCAGGAGGTAGACTGGAATTGCATTTAAAGCATAGGAAAAGAGGCAGAACGTCCACAATGATGCACTTGGCCAAAAAGGGCGTATGCGTTTTTTCCTGAATATATTCAGGAAAAAACGCATACGCCCTTTTTGGCCAACCAAGCAAGCTTGCAAAGGAAATCTGCACTACAATGAAGTCTCACTTCCCCCCGGTCAAAAGGGCCATCTGAAAAAAGTGTAAAATCCAGAAAGGCAGGACAGGCCATGGAGAACTGGGAGCCTTGTTATGCTGATGGGCGGGATGTAAATTGCCAACAGCCACTCGGGAGAAGTGTATGGTGTTTCCTGAAACATCTAAAAATCAAAGCAACAGAGCCTAGGGCACTTCCACTTATGGTCCTATAGCTTAGGGAAATTAAAAGCAAAAAGACACAGCCACCCCAAAGGTTGGGACGGCTCTCTTTACAAGAACCTGGTTTACTGTACAAGTTCAATATCGCAGAAAGTGAAAAATGGATAAAGAAGTTGTGGTACTTACGTACAATGCAGTATCACTCAGCAATGAAATCTATGTCATCAGGCCCGTAGCAGCATAATGAGTGGATTCAGGTACGATGATTCTAACAGAAATAAGTCACACAGAAAAAGAAACATCATAAGATATCACTAATACACGGAATGTAAACTTGGCTACACAGGAACTGAATTACAAAACAGAACAGGGTCTCAAATTTAGAAAACCAACTTATGCTTGCTTAAGGGGAAAGGTGAGTTGGGGTGCTGCATAAAACCAGAGATTGAAATGAGCACAGATAAAGTTCCTTAAGCCAAATATGGAATAGACAAGAGCTACTCCTTGCTCAATGAAATGGACTCAACACCCCATATTAAATGCCTAAGAGTGTACCTGACTAGGAAGTATCTTAAAACCTATGGATTGCTATGTCTCCGAAAGAGAATCAAGCGTGTGTACAGGGGTATAAACGCAGCAGTGATAGGATTGGAGAGGTTCGGTGAGCAAATGAAGACCCTTTGAAGTCATATTGCATGGTACCCATTCCACGGGTCTCAACTCTCCAGGTTTAAGGTATTCTTCCTTCAGCTAAAGCATGCATGTGGAACCCAGAGTATGATCAACCGTGTGATCGGGAGACGTGTTCCAATATGTGTCAGTTTTCGACCCCTGGTACTCGGGTGCAACATTCCAGACGCTTTACTAACACTCTCCCGACTTGGAGAGTCAGTGCCTTTAACCTCCTGTTTGGCCCAGTTTGCAATTTCTGCGGAAGATGAACAGGAATAGGGAGAACCAATGAGAGACTAGCTGGAGGGGTCTGGACGGGCAAATTTAACTCTCATTTCCCACCAGGAAGAGGAATTAACGAAAGGCTCAGCGTGCCATGCCGGAACCAGATTAGGGCCTGAAGCCATCCTGCGGTGTTGCGGCCAGCTCACGAGAAAGCGAGTTGAAGAAAGGAGCTCAGGGGCACTGTAATTCACAAACCTGCAGAGTTATAAATGACAGCTATCGTCCAAAAATATACTGAAGTAAGGCTGCCAAGAGGACTTGAATTTGGGGCAGAATTGCAGGAAACCGATTTCAGGAGGTAGACTGGAATTGCATTTAAAGCATAGGAAAAGAGGCAGAACGTCCACAATGATGCACTTGGCCAAAAAGGGCGTATGCGTTTTTTCCTGAATATATTCAGGAAAAAACGCATACGCCCTTTTTGGCCAACCAAGCAAGCTTGCAAAGGAAATCTGCACTACAATGAAGTCTCACTTCCCCCCGGTCAAAAGGGCCATCTGAAAAAAGTGTAAAATCCAGAAAGGCAGGACAGGCCATGGAGAACTGGGAGCCTTGTTATGCTGATGGGCGGGATGTAAATTGCCAACAGCCACTCGGGAGAAGTGTATGGTGTTTCCTGAAACATCTAAAAATCAAAGCAACAGACCCTAGGGCACTTCCACTTATGGTCCTATAGCTTAGGGAAATTAAAAGCAAAAAGACACAGCCACCCCAAAGGTTGGGACGGCTCTCTTTACAAGGACCTGGTTTACGGTACAAGTTCAATATCGCAGAAAGTGAAAAATGGATAAAGAAGTTGTGGTACTTACGTACAATGCAGTATCACTCAGCAATGAAATCTATGTCATCAGGCCCGTAGCAGCATAATGAGTGGATTCAGGTACGATGATTCTAACAGAAATAAGTCACACAGAAAAAGAAACATCATAAGATATCACTAATACACGGAATGTAAACTTGGCTACACAGGAACTGAATTACAAAACAGAACAGGGTCTCAAATTTAGAAAACCAACTTATGCTTGCTTAAGGGGAAAGGTGAGTTGGGGTGCTGCATAAAACCAGAGATTGAAATGAGCACAGATAAAGTTCCTTAAGCCAAATATGGAATAGACAAGAGCTACTCCTTGCTCAATGAAATGGACTCAACACCCCATATTAAATGCCTAAGAGTGTACCTGACTAGGAAGTATCTTAAAACCTATGGATTGCTATGTCTCCGAAAGAGAATCAAGCGTGTGTACAGGGGTATAAACGCAGCAGTGATAGGATTGGAGAGGTTCGGTGAGCAAATGAAGACCCTTTGAAGTCATATTGCATGGTACCCATTCCACGGGTCTCAACTCTCCAGGTTTAAGGTATTCTTCCTTCAGCTAAAACATGCATGTGGAACCCAGAGTATGATCAACCGTGTGATCGGGAGACGTGTTCCAATATGTGTCAGTTTTCGACCCCTGGTACTCGGGTGCAACATTCCAGACGCTTTACTAACACTCTCCCGACTTGGAGAGTCAGTGCCTTTAACCTCCTGTTTGGCCCAGTTTGCAATTTCTGCGGAAGATGAACAGGAATAGGGAGAACCAATGAGAGACTAGCTGGAGGGGTCTGGACGGGCAAATTTAACTCTCATTTCCCACCAGGAAGAGGAATTAACGAAAGGCTCAGCGTGCCATGCCGGAACCAGATTAGGGCCTGAAGCCATCCTGCGGTGTTGCGGCCAGCTCACGAGAAAGCGAGTTGAAGAAAGGAGCTCAGGGGCACTGTAATTCACAAACCTGCAGAGTTATAAATGACAGCTATCGTCCAAAAATATACTGAAGTAAGGCTGCCAAGAGGACTTGAAAGCGGGGCAGAATTGCAGGAAACCGATTTCAGGAGGTAGACTGGAATTGCATTTAAAGCATAGGAAAAGAGGCAGAACGTCCACAATGATGCACTTGGCCAAAAAGGGCGTATGCGTTTTTTCCTGAATATATTCAGGAAAAAACGCATACGCCCTTTTTGGCCAACCAAGCAAGCTTGCAAAGGAAATCTGCACTACAATGAAGTCTCACTTCCCCCCGGTCAAAAGGGCCATCTGAAAAAAGTGTAAAATCCAGAAAGTCAGGACAGGCCATGGAGACCTGGGAGGCTTGTTATGCTGATGGGCGGGATGTAAATTGCCAACAGCCACTCGGGAGAAGTGTATGGTGTTTCCTGAAACATCTAAAAATCAAAGCAACAGAGCCTAGGGCACTTCCACTTATGGTCCTATAGCTTAGGGAAATTAAAATCAAAAAGACACAGCCACCCCAAAGGTTGGGACAGCTCTCTTTACAAGAACCTGGTTTACGGTACAAGTTCAATATCGCAGAAAGTGAAAAATGGATAAAGAAGTTGTGGTACTTACGTACAATGCAGTATCACTCAGCAATGAAATCTATGTCATCAGGCCCGTAGCAGCATAATGAGTGGATTCAGGTACGATGATTCTAACTGAAATAAGTCACACAGAAAAAGAAACATCATAAGATATCACTAATACACGGAATGTAAACTTGGCTACACAGGAACTGAATTACAAAACAGAACAGGGTCTCAAATTTAGAAAACCAACTTATGCTTGCTTAAGGGGAAAGGTGAGTTGGGGTGCTGCATAAAACCAGAGATTGAAATGAGCACAGATAAAGTTCCTTAAGCCAAATATGGAATAGACAAGAGCTACTCCTTGCTCAACGAAATGGACTCAACACCCCATATTAAATGCCTAAGAGTGTACCTGACTAGGAAGTATCTTAAAACCTATGGATTGCTATGTCTCCGAAAGAGAATCAAGCGTGTGTACAGGGGCATAAACGCAGCAGTGATAGGATTGGAGAGGTTCGGTGAGCAAATGAAGACCCTTTGAAGTCATATTGCATGGTACCCATTCCACGGGTCTCAACTCTCCAGGTTTAAGGTATTCTTCCTTCAGCTAAAACATGCATGTGGAACCCAGAGTATGATCAACCATGTGATCGGGAGACGTGTTCCAATATGTGTCAGTTTTCGTCCCCTGGTACTCGGGTGCAACATTCCAGACGCTTTACTAACACTCTCCCGACTTGGAGAGTCAGTGCCTTTAACCTCCTGTTTGGCCCAGTTTGCAATTTCTGCGGAAGATGAACAGGAATAGGGAGAACCAATGAGAGACTAGCTGGAGGGGTCTGGACGGGCCAATTTAACTCTAATTTCCCACCAGGAAGAGGAATTAACCAAAGGCTCAGCGTGCCGTGCCGGAACCAGATTAGGGCCTGAAGCCATCCTGCGGTGTTGCGGCCAGCTCACGAGAAAGCGAGTTGAAGAAAGGAGCTCAGGGGCACTGTAATTCACAAACCTGCAGAGTTATAAATGACAGCTATCGTCCAAAAATATACTGAAGTAAGGCTGCCAAGAGGACTTGAATGCGGGGCAGAATTGCAGGAAACCGATTTCAGGAGGTAGACTGGAATTGCATTTAAAGCATAGGAAAAGAGGCAGAACGTCCACAATGATGCACTTGGCCAAAAAGGGCGTATGCGTTTTTTCCTGAATATATTCAGGAAAAAACGCATACGCCCGTTTTGGCCAACCAAGCAAGCTTGCAAAGGAAATCTGCACTACAATGAAGTCTCACTTCCCCCCGGTCAAAAGGGCCATCTGAAAAAAGTGTAAAATCCAGAAAGGCAGGACAGGCCATGGAGAACTGGGAGCCTTGTTATGCTGATGGGCGGGATGTCAATTGCCAACAGCCACTTGGGAGAAGTGTATGGTGTTTCCTGAAACATCTAAAAAACAAAGCAACAGAGCCTAGGGCACTTCCACTTATGGTCCTATAGCTTAGGGAAATTAAAATCAAAAAGACACAGCCACCCCAAAGGTTGGGACGGCTCTCTTTACAAGAACCTGATTTACGGTTCAAGTTCAATATCGCAGAAAGTGAAAAATGGATAAAGAAGTTGTGGTACTTACGTACAATGCAATATCACTCAGCAATGAAATCTATGTCATCAGGCCCGTAGCAGCATAATGAGTGGATTCAGGTACGATGATTCTAACTGAAATAAGTCACACAGAAAAAGAAACATCATAAGATATCACTAATACACGGAATGTAAACTTGGCTACACAGGAACTGAATTACAAAACAGAACAGGGTCTCAAATTGAGAAAACCAACTTATGCTTGCTTAAGGGGAAAGGTGAGTTGGGGTGCTGCATAAAACCAGAGATTGAAATGAGCACAGATAAAGTTCCTTAAGCCAAATATGGAATAGACAAGAGCTACTCCTTGCTCAACGAAATGGACTCAACACACCATATTAAATGCCTAAGAGTGTACCTGACTAGGAAGTATCTTAAAACCTATGGATTGCTATGTCTCCGAAAGAGAATCAAGCGTGTGTACAGGGGCATAAACGCAGCAGTGATAGGACTGGAGAGGTTCGCTGAGCAAATGAAGAACCTTTGAAGTCATATTGCATGGTACCCATTCCACGGGTCTCAACTCTCCAGGTTTAAGGTATTCTTCCTTCAGCTAAAACATGCATGTGGAACCCAGAGTATGATCAACCGTGTGATCGGGAGACGTGTTCCAATATGTGTCAGTTTTCGTCCCCTGGTACTCGGGTGCAACATTCCAGACGCTTTACTAACACTCTCCCGACTTGGAGAGTCAGTGCCTTTAACCTCCTGTTTGGCCCAGTTTGCAATTTCTGCGGAAGATGAACAGGAATAGGGAGAACCAATGACAGACTAGCTGGAGGTGTCTGGACGGGCCAATTTAACTCTCATTTCCCACCAGGAAGAGGAATTAACCAAAGGCTCAGCGTGCCGTGCCGGAACCAGATTAGGGCCTGAAGCAATCCTGCGGTGTTGCGGCCAGCTCATGAGAAAGTGAGTTGAAGAAAGGACCTCAGGGGCACTGTAATTCACAAACCTGCAGAGTTATAAATGACAGCTATCGACCAATAATATACTGAAGTATGGCTGCCAAGAGGACTTGAAAACGGGGCAGAATTGCAGGAAACCGATTTCAGGAGGTAGACTGGAATTGCATTTAAAGCATAGGAAAAGAGGCAGAACGTCCACAATGATGCACTTGGCCAAAAAGGGCGTATGCGTTTTTTCCTGAATATATTCAGGAAAAAACGCATACGCCCTTTTTGGCCAACCAAGCAAGCTTGCAAAGGAAATCTGCACTACAATGAAGTCTCACTTCCCCCCGGTCAAAAGGGCCATCTGAAAAAAGTGTAAAATCCAGAAAGGCAGGACAGGCCATGGAGAACTGGGAGCCTTGTTATGCTGATGGGCGGGATGTAAATTGCCAACAGCCACTCGGGAGAAGTGTATGGTGTTTCCTGAAACATCTAAAAATCAAAGCAACAGAGCCTAGGGCACTTCCACTTATGGTCCTATAGCTTAGGGAAATTAAAAGCAAAAAGACACAGCCACCCCAAAGGTTGGGACGGCTCTCTTTACAAGAACCTGGTTTACGGTACAAGTTCAATATCGCAGAAAGTGAAAAATGGATAAAGAAGTTGTGGTACTTACGTACAATGCAGTATCACTCAGCAATGAAATCTATGTCATCAGGCCCGTAGCAGCATAATGAGTGGATTCAGGTACGATGATTCTAACTGAAATAAGTCACACAGAAAAAGAAACATCATAAGATATCACTAATACACGGAATGTAAACTTGGCTACACAGGAACTGAATTACAAAACAGAACAGGGTCTCAAATTTAGAAAACCAACTTATGCTTGCTTAAGGGGAAAGGTGAGTTGGGGTGCTGCATAAAACCAGAGATTGAAATGAGCACAGATAAAGTTCCTTAAGCCAAATATGGAATAGACAAGAGCTACTCCTTGCTCAATGAAATGGACTCAACACCCCATATTAAATGCCTAAGAGTGTACCTGACTAGGAAGTATCTTAAAACCTATGGATTGCTATGTCTCCGAAAGAGAATCAAGCGTGTGTACCGGGGTATAAACGCAGCAGTGATAGGATTGGAGAGGTTCGGTGAGCAAATGAAGACCCTTTGAAGTCATATTGCATGGTACCCATTCCACGGGTCTCAACTCTCCAGGTTTAAGGTATTCTTCCTTCAGCTAAAACATGCATGTGGAACCCAGAGTATGATCAACCGTGTGATCGGGAGACGTGTTCCAATATGTGTCAGTTTTCGACCCCTGGTACTCGGGTGCAACATTCCAGACGCTTTACTAACACTCTCCCGACTTGGAGAGTCAGTGCCTTTAACCTCCTGTTTGGTCCAGTTTGCAATTTCTGCGGAAGATGAACAGGAATAGGGAGAACCAATGAGAGACTAGCTGGAGGGGTCTGGACGGGCAAATTTAACTCTCATTTCCCACCAGGAAGAGGAATTAACGAAAGGCTCAGCGTGCCATGCCGGAACCAGATTAGGGCCTGAAGCCATCCTGCGGTGTTGCGGCCAGCTCACGAGAAAGCGAGTTGAAGAAAGGAGCTCAGGGGCACTGTAATTCACAAACCTGCAGAGTTATAAATGACAGCTATCGTCCAAAAATATACTGAAGTAAGGCTGCCAAGAGGACTTGAAAGCGGGGCAGAATTGCAGGAAACCGATTTCAGGAGGTAGACTGGAATTGCATTTAAAGCATAGGAAAAGAGGCAGAACGTCCACAATGATGCACTTGGCCAAAAAGGGCGTATGCGTTTTTTCCTGAATATATTCAGGAAAAAACGCATACGCCCTTTTTGGCCAACCAAGCAAGCTTGCAAAGGAAATCTGCACTACAATGAAGTCTCACTTCCCCCCGGTCAAAAGGGCCATCTGAAAAAAGTGTAAAATCCAGAAAGGCAGGACAGGCCATGGAGAACTGGGAGCCTTGTTATGCTGATGGGCGGGATGTAAATTGCCAACAGCCACTCGGGAGAAGTGTATGGTGTTTCCTGAAACATCTAAAAATCAAAGCAACAGAGCCTAGGGCACTTCCACTTATGGTCCTATAGCTTAGGGAAATTAAAAGCAAAAAGACACAGCCACCCCAAAGGTTGGGACGGCTCTCTTTACAAGGACCTGGTTTACGGTACAAGTTCAATATCGCAGAAAGTGAAAAATGGATAAAGAAGTTGTGGTACTTACGTACAATGCAGTATCACTCAGCAATGAAATCTATGTCATCAGGCCCGTAGCAGCATAATGAGTGGATTCAGGTACGATGATTCTAACAGAAATAAGTCACACAGAAAAAGAAACATCATAAGATATCACTAATACACGGAATGTAAACTTGGCTACACAGGAACTGAATTACAAAACAGAACAGGGTCTCAAATTTAGAAAACCAACTTATGCTTGCTTAAGGGGAAAGGTGAGTTGGGGTGCTGCATAAAACCAGAGATTGAAATGAGCACAGATAAAGTTCCTTAAGCCAAATATGGAATAGACCAGAGCTACTCCTTGCTCAACGAAATGGACTCAACACCCCTTATTAAATGCCTAAGAGTGTACCTGACTAGGAAGTATCTTAAAACCTATGGATTGCTATGTCTCCGAAAGAGAATCAAGCGTGTGTACAGGGGCATAAACTCAGCAGTGATAGGACTGGAGAGGTTCGGTGAGCAAATGAAGTCCCTTTGAAGTCATATTGCATGGTACCCATTCCACGGGTCTCAACTCTCCAGGTTTAAGGGATTCTTCCTTCAGCTAAAACATGCATGTGGAACCCAGAGTATGATCAACCGTGTGATCGGGAGACGTGTTCCAATATGTGTCAGTTTTCGTCCCCTGGTACTCGGGTGCAACATTCCAGACGCTTTACTAACACTCTCCCGACTTGGAGAGTCAGTGCCTTTAACCTCCTGTTTGGCCCAGTTTGCAATTTCTGCAGAAGATGAACACGAATAGGGAGAACCAATGAGAGACTAGCTGGAGGTGTCTGGACGGGCAAATTTAACTCTCATTTCCCACCAGGAAGAGGAATTAACCAAAGGCTCAGCGTGCCGTGCCAGAACCAGATTAGGGCCTGAAGCCATCCTGCGGTGTTGCGGCCAGCTCACGAGAAAGCGAGTTGAAGAAAGGAGCTCAGGGGCACTGTAGTTCACAAACCTGCCGAGTTATAAATGACAGCTATCGTCCAAAAATATACTGAAGTAAGGCTGCCAAGAGGACTTGAAAGCGGGGCAGAATTGCAGGAAACCGATTTCAGGAGGTAGACTGGAATTGCATTTAAAGCATAGGAAAAGAGGCAGAACGTCCACAATGATGCACTTGGCCAAAACGGGCGTATGCGTTTTTTCCTGAATATATTCAGGAAAAAACGCATACGCCCTTTTTGGCCAACCAAGCAAGCTTGCAAAGGAAATCTGCACTACAATGAAGTCTCACTTCCCCCCGGTCAAAAGGGCCATCTGAAAAAAGTGTAAAATCCAGAAAGGCAGGACAGGCCATGGAGACCTGGGAGCCTTGTTATGCTGATGGGCGGGATGTAAATTGCCAACAGCCACTCGGGAGAAGTGTATGGTGTTTCCTGAAACATCTAAAAAACAAAGAAACAGAGCTTAGGGCACTTCCACTTATGGTCCTATAGCTTAGGGAAATTAAAATCAAAAAGACACAGCCACCCAAAATAGTTGGGACGGCTCTGTTTACAAGAAACTCATTTTCGGTACAAGTTCAATATCGCAGAAAGTGAAAAATGGATAAAGAAGTTGTGGTACTTACGTACAATGCAATATCACTCAGCAAGGAAATCTATGTCATCAGGCCCGTAGCAGCATAATGAGTGGATTCAGGTACGAAGATTCTAACTGAAATAAGTCTCACAGAAAAAGAAACATCATAAGATATCACTAATACACGGAATGTAAACTTGGCTACACAGGAACTGAATTCCAAAACAGAACAGGGTCTCAAATTTAGAAACCCAACTTATGCTTGCTTAAGGGGAAAGGTGAGTTGGGGTGCTGCATAAAACCAGAGATTGAAATGAGCACAGATAAAGTTCCTTAAGCCACATAAGGAATAGACAAGAGCTACTCCTTGCTCAACGAAATGGACTCAACACCCCATATTAAACGCCTAAGAATGTACCTGACTAGGAAGTATCTTAAAACCTATGGATTGCTATGTCTCCGAAAGAGAATCAAGCGTGTGTACAGGGGCATAAACGCAGCAGTGATAGGATTGGAGAGGTTCGGTGAGCAAATGAAGACCCTTTGAAGTCATATTGCATGGTACCCATTCCACGGGTCTCAACTCTCCAGGTTTAAGGGATTCTTCCTTCAGCTAAAACATGCATGTGGAACCCAGAGTATGATCAACCGTGTGATCGGGAGACGTGTTCCAATATGTGTCAGTTTTCGTCCCCTGGTACTCGGGTGCAACATTCCAGACGCTTTACTAACACTCTCCCGACTTGGAGAGTCAGTGCCTTTAACCTCCTGTTTGGCCCAGTTTGCAATTTCTGCAGAAGATGAACACGAATAGGGAGAACCAATGAGAGACTAGCTGGAGGTGTCTGGACGGGCAAATTTAACTCTCATTTCCCACCAGGAAGAGGAATTAACCAAAGGCTCAGCGTGCCGTGCCAGAACCAGATTAGGGCCTGAAGCCATCCTGCGGTGTTGCGGCCAGCTCACGAGAAAGCGAGTTGAAGAAAGGAGCTCAGGGGCACTGTAATTCACAAACCTGCCGAGTTATAAATGACAGCTATCGTCCAAAAATATACTGAAGTAAGGCTGCCAAGAGGACTTGAAAGCGGGGCAGAATTGCAGGAAACCGATTTCAGGAGGTAGACTGGAATTGCATTTAAAGCATAGGAAAAGAGGCAGAACGTCCACAATGATGCACTTGGCCAAAAAGGGCGTATGCGTTTTTTCCTGAATATATTCAGGAAAAAACGCATACGCCCTTTTTGGCCAACCAAGCAAGCTTGCAAAGGAAATCTGCACTACAATGAAGTCTCACTTCCCCCCGGTCAAAAGGGCCATCTGAAAAAAGTGTAAAATCCAGAAAGGCAGGACAGGCCATGGAGAACTGGGAGCCTTGTTATGCTGATGGGCGGGATGTCAATTGCCAACAGCCACTCGGGAGAAGTGTATGGTGTTTCCTGAAACATCTAAAAAACAAAGAAACAGAGCTTAGGGCACTTCCACTTATGGTCCTATAGCTTAGGGAAATTAAAATAAAAAAGACAGAGCCACCCAAAATAGTTGGGACGGCTCTGTTTACAAGAAACTCATTTTCGGTACAAGTTCAATATCGCAGAAAGTGAAAAATGGATAAAGAAGTTGTGGTACTTACGTACAATGCAATATCACTCAGCAAGGAAATCTATGTCATCAGGCCCGTAGCAGCATAATGAGTGGATTCAGGTACGAAGATTCTAACTGAAATAAGTCTCACAGAAAAAGAAACATCATAAGATATCACTAATACACGGAATGTAAACTTGGCTACACAGGAACTGAATTCCAAAACAGAACAGGGTCTCAAATTTAGAAACCCAACTTATGCTTGCTTAAGGGGAAAGGTGAGTTGGGGTGCTGCATAAAACCAGAGATTGAAATGAGCACAGATAAAGTTCCTTAAGCCACATAAGGAATAGACAAGAGCTACTCCTTGCTCAACGAAATGGACTCAACACCCCATATTAAACGCCTATGAATGTACCTGACTAGGAAGTATCTTAAAACCTATGGATTGCTATGTCTCCGAAAGAGAATCAAGCGTGTGTACAGGGGCATAAACGCAGCAGTGATAGGACTGGAGAGGTTCGGTGAGCAAATGAAGTCCCTTTGAAGTCATATTGCATGGTACCCATTCCACGGGTCTCAACTCTCCAGGTTTAAGGTATTCTTCCTTCAGCTAAAACATGCATGTGGAACCCAGAGTATGATCAACCGTGTGATCGGGAGACGTGTTCCAATATGTGTCAGTTTTCGTCCCCTGGTACTCGGGTGCAACATTCCAGACGCTTTACTAACACTCTCCCGACTTGGAGAGTCAGTGCCTTTAACCTCCTGTTTGGTCCAGTTTGCAATTTCTGCGGAAGATGAACAGGAATAGGGAGAACCAATGAGAGACTAGCTGGAGGTGTCTGGACGGGCAAATTTAACTCTCATTTCCCACCAGGAAGAGGAATTAACCAAAAGCTCAGCGTGCCGTGCCGGAACGAGATTAGGGCCTGAAGCCATCCTGCGGTGTTGCGGCCAGCTCACGAGAAAGCGAGTTGAAGAAAGGAGCTCAGGGGCACTGTAATTCACAAACCTGCCGAGTTATAAATGACAGCTATCGTCCAAAAATATACTGAAGTGAGGCTGCCAAGAGGACTTGAAAGCGGGGCAGAATTGCAGGAAACCGATTTCAGGAGGTAGACTGGAATTGCATTTAAAGCATAGGAAAAGAGGCAGAACGTCCACAATGATGCACTTGGCCAAAAAGGGCGTATGCGTTTTTTCCTGAATATATTCAGGAAAAAACGCATACGCCCTTTTTGGCCAACCAAGCAAGCTTGCAAAGGAAATCTGCACTACAATGAAGTCTCACTTCCCCCCGGTCAAAAGGGCCATCTGAAAAAAGTGTAAAATCCAGAAAGGCAGGACAGGCCATGGAGAACTGGGAGCCTTGTTATGCTGATGGGCGGGATGTAAATTGCCAACAGCCACTCGGGAGAAGTGTATGGTGTTTCCTGAAACATCTAAAAAACAAGGCAACAGAGCCTAGGGCACTTCCACTTATGGTCCTATAGCTTAGGGAAATTAAAATCAAAAAGACACAGCCACCCCAACGGTTGGGACGGCTCTGTTTACAAGAACGTGGTTTACGGTACAAGTTCAATATCGCAGAATGTGAAAAATGGATAAAGATGTTGTGGTACTTACGTACAATGCAATATCACTCAGCAATGAAATCTATGTCATCAGGCCCGTAGCAGCATAATGAGTGGATTCAGGTACGATGATTCTAACTGAAATAAGTCACACAGAAAAAGAAACATCATAAGATATCACTAATACACGGAATGTAAACTTGGCTACACAGGAATTGAATTACAAAACAGAACAGGGTCTCAAATTTAGAAACCCAACTTATGCTTGCTTAAGGGGAAAGGTGAGTTGGGGTGCTGCATAAAACCAGAGATTGAAATGAGCACAGATAAATTTCCTTAAGCCAAATATGGAATAGACAAGAGCTACTCCTTGCTCAACGAAATGGACTCAACACCCCATATTAAACACCTAAGAATATACCTGACTAGGAAGTATCTTAAAACCTATGGACTGCTATGTCTCCGAAAGAGAATCAAGCGTGTGTACAGGGGCATAAACGCAGCAGTTATAGGATTGGAGATGTTCGGTGAGCAAATGAAGTCCCTTTGAAGTCATATTGCATGGTACCCATTCCACGGGTCTCAACTTTCCAGGTTTAAGGTATTCTTCCTTCAGCTAAAACATGCATGTGGAACCCAGAGTATGATGAACCATGTGAGCGGGAGACGGGTTCAAATATGTCTCAGTTTTCGTCCCCTGGTACTCGGGTGCAACATTCCAGATGCTTTACTAACACTCTCCCGACTTCGAGAGTCAGTGCCTTTAACCTCCTGTTTGGCCCAGTTTGCAATTTCTGCAGAAGATGAACACGAATAGGGAGGACCAATGAGAGACTAGCTGGAGGTGTCTGGACGGGCAAATTTAACTCTCATTTCCCACCAGGAAGAGGAATTAACCAAAGGCTCAGCGTGCCGTGCCAGAAGCAGATTAGGGCCTGAAGCCATCCTGCGGTGTTGCGGCCAGCTCACGAGAAAGCGAGTTGAAGAAAGGAGCTCAGGGGCACTGTAATTCACAAACCTGCCGAGTTATAAATGACAGCTATCGTCCAAAAATATACTGAAGTAAGGCTGCCAAGAGGACTTGAAAGCGGGGCAGAATTGCAGGAAACCGATTACAGGAGGTAGACTGGAATTGCATTTAAAGCATAGGAAAAGAGGCAGAACGTCCACAATGATGCACTTGGCCAAAAAGGGCGTATGCGTTTTTTCCTGAATATATTCAGGAAAAAACGCATACGCCCCTTTTGGCCAACGAAGCAAGCTTGCAAAGGAAATCTGCACTACAATGAAGTCTCACTTCCCCCCGGTCAAAAGGGCCATCTGAAAAAAGTGTAAAATCCAGAAAATCAGGACAGGCCATGGAGACATGGGAGACTTGTTATGCTGATGGGCGGGATGTAAATTGCCACAGCCACTCGGGAGAAGTGTATGGTGTTTCCTGAAACATCTAAAAAGCAAAGAAACAGAGCTTAGGGCACTTCCACTTATGGTCCTATAGCTTAGGGAAATTAAAATAAAAAAGACAGAGCCACCCAAAATAGTTGGGACGTCTCTGTTTACAAGAAACTCATTTTCGGTACAAGTTCAATATCGCAGAAAGTGAAAAATGGATAAAGAAGTTGTGGTACTTACATACAATGCAATATCACTCAGCAAGGAAATCTATGTCATCAGGCCCGTAGCAGCATAATGAGTGGATTCAGGTACGAAGATTCTAACTGAAATAAGTCTCACAGAAAAAGAAACATCATAAGATATCACTAATACACGGAATGTAAACTTGGCTACACAGGAACTGAATTCCAAAACAGAACAGGGTCTCAAATTTAGAAACCCAACTTATGCTTGCTTAAGGGGAAAGGTGAGTTGGGGTGCTGCATAAAACCAGAGATTGAAATGAGCACAGATAAAGTTCCTTAAGCCAAATATGGAATAGACAAGAGCTACTCCTTGCTCAACGAAATGGACTCAACACCCCATATTAAACGCCTAAGAATGTACCTGACTAGGAAGTATCTTAAAACCTATGGATTGCTATGTCTCCGAAAGAAAATCAAGCGTGTGTACAGGGGCATAAACGCAGCAGTGATAGGACTGGAGAGGTTCGGTGAGCAAATGAAGACCCTTTGAAGTCATATTGCATGGTACCCATTCCACGGGTCTCAACTCTCCAGGTTTAAGGTATTCTTCCTTCAGCTAAAACATGCATGTGTAACCCAGAGTATGATAAACCATGGGAGCGGGAGACGGGTTCAAATATGTCTCAGTTTTCGTCCCCTGGTACTCGGGTGCAACATTCCAGATGCTTTACTAACACTCTCCCGACTTCGAGAGTCAGTGCCTTTAACCTCCTGTTTGGCCCAGTTTGCAATTTCTGCAGAAGATGAACACGAATAGGGAGGACCAATGAGAGACTAGCTGGAGGTGTCTGGACGGGCAAATTTAACTCTCATTTCCCACCAGGAAGAGGAATTAACCAAAGGCTCAGCGTGCCGTGCCAGAACCAGATTAGGGCCTGAAGCCATCCTGCGGTGTTGCGGCCAGCTCACGAGAAAGCGAGTTGAAGAAAGGAGCTCAGGGGCACTGTAATTCACAAACCTGCCGAGTTATAAATGACAGCTATCGTCCAAAAATATACTGAAGTAAGGCTGCCAAGAGGACTTGATAGCGGGGCATAATTGCAGGAAACCGATTTCAGGAGGTAGACTGGAATTGCATTTAAAGCATAGGAAAAGAGGCAGAACGTCCACAATGATGCACTTGGCCAAAAAGGGCGTATGCGTTTTTTCCTGAATATATTCAGGAAAAAACGCATACGCCCTTTTTGGCCAACCAAGCAAGCTTGCAAAGGAAATCTGCACTACAATGAAGTCTCACTTCCCCCCGGTCAAAAGGGCCATCTGAAAAAAGTGTAAAATCCAGAAAGGCAGGACAGGCCATGGAGACCTGGGAGCCTTGTTATGCTGATGGGCGGGATGTAAATTGCCAACAGCCACTCGGGAGAAGTGTATGGTGTTTCCTGAAACATCTAAAAAACAAAGAAACAGAGCTTAGGGCACTTCCCCTTATGGTCCTATAGCTTAGGGAAATTAAAATAAAAAAGACAGAGCCACCCAAAATAGTTGGGACGGCTCTGTTTACAAGAAACTCATTTTCGGTACAAGTTCAATATCGCAGAAAGTGAAAAATGGATAAAGAAGTTGTGGTACTTACGTACAATGCAATATCACTCAGCAAGGAAATCTATGTCATCAGGCCCGTAGCAGCATAATGAGTGGATTCAGGTACGAAGATTCTAACTGAAATAAGTCTCACAGAAAAAGAAACATCATAAGATATCACTAATACACGGA
Organism: Lagenorhynchus albirostris; assembly: GCF_949774975.1. Lineage (NCBI taxonomy): Eukaryota > Metazoa > Chordata > Mammalia > Artiodactyla > Delphinidae > Lagenorhynchus > Lagenorhynchus albirostris. Next base: position 765,177 of record NW_026783508.1, on the reverse strand, counting down.
ATGTAAACTTGGCTACACAGGAACTGAATTCCAAAACAGAACAGGGTCTCAAATTTAGAAACCCAACTTATGCTTGCTTAAGGGGAAAGGTGAGTTGGGGTGCTGCATAAAACCAGAGATTGAAATGAGCACAGATAAAGTTCCTTAAGTCAAATATGGAATAGACAAGAGCTACTCCTTGCTCAACGAAATGGACTCAACACGCCATATTAAACGCCTAAGAATGTACCTGACTAGGAAGTATCTTAAAACCTATGGATTGCTATGTCTCCGAAAGAGAATCAAGCGTGTGTACAGGGGCATAAACGCAGCAGTGATAGGATTGGAGAGGTTCGGTGAGCAAATGAAGACCCTTTGAAGTCATATTGCATGGTACCCATTCCACGGGTCTCAACTCTCCAGGTTTAAGGTATTCTTCCTTCAGCTAAAACATGCATGTGGAACCCAGAGTATGATCAACCGTGTGATCGGAAGACGTGTTCCAATATGTGTCAGTTTTCGTCCCCTGTTACTCGGGTGCAACATTCCAGACGCTTTACTAACACTCTCCCGACTTGGAGAGTCAGTGCCTTTAACCTCCTGTTTGGTCCAGTTTGCAATTTCTGCGGAAGATGAACAGGAATAGGGAGAACCAATGAGAGACTAGCTGGAGGTGTCTGGATGGGCAAATTTAACTCTCATTTCCCACCAGGAAGAGGAATTAACCAAAAGCTCAGCGTGCCGTGCCGGAACCAGATTAGGGCCTGAAGCCATCCTGCGGTGTTGCGGCCAGCTCACGAGAAAGCGAGTTGAAGAAAGGAGCTCAGGGGCACTGTAATTCACAAACCTGCCGAGTTATAAATGACAGCTATCGTCCAAAAATATACTGAAGTAAGGCTGCCAAGAGGACTTGAAAGCGGGGCAGAATTGCAGGAAACCGATTTCAGGAGGTAGACTGGAATTGCATTTAAAGCATAGGAAAAGAGGCAGAACGTCCACAATGATGCACTTGGCCAAAAAGGGCGTATGCGTTTTTTCCTGAATATATTCAGGAAAAAACGCATACGCCCTTTTTGGCCAACCAAGCAAGCTTGCAAAGGAAATCTGCACTACAATGAAGTCTCACTTCCCCCCGGTCAAAAGGGCCATCTGAAAAATGTGTAAAATCCAGAAAGGCAGGACAGGCCATGGAGAACTGGGAGCCTTGTTATGCTGATGGGCAGGATGTAAATTGCCAACAGCCACTCGGGAGAAGTGTATGGTGTTTCCTGAAACATCTAAAAAACAAAGCAACAGAGCCTAGGGCACTTCCACTTATGGTCTTATAGCTTAGGGAAATTAAAATCAAAAAGACACAGCCACCCCAAAGGTTGGGACGGCTCTGTTTACAAGAACCTGGTTTACGGTACAAGTTCAATATCGCAGAAAGTGAAAAATGGATAAAGAAGTTGTGGTACTTACGTACAATGCAATATCACTCAGCAATGAAATCTATGTCATCAGGCCCGTAGCAGCATAATGAGTGGATTCAGGTATGATGATTCTAACTGAAATAAGTCACACAGAAAAAGAAACATCATAAGATATCACTAATACACGGAATGTAAACTTGGCTACACAGGAACTGAATTCCAAAACAGAACAGGGTCTCAAATTTAGAAACCCAACTTATGCTTGCTTAAGGGGAAAGGTGAGTTGGGGTGCTGCATAAAACCAGAGATTGAAATGAGCACAGATAAAGTTCCTTAAGCCAAATATGGAATAGACAAGAGCTACTCCTTGCTCAACGAAATGGACTCAACACCCCATATTAAATGCCTATTAGTGTACCTGACTAGGAAGTATCTTAAAACCTATGGATTGCTATGTCTCCGAAAGAGAATCAAGCGTGTGTACAGGGGCATAAACGCAGCAGTGATAGGATTGGAGAAGTTCGGTGAGCAAATGAAGACCCTTTGAAGTCATATTGCATGGTACCCATTCCACGGGTCTCAACTCTCCAGGTTTAAGGTATTCTTCCTTCAGCTAAAACATGCATGTGGAACCCAGAGTATGATCAACCATGTGATCGGGAGACGTGTTCCAATATGTGTCAGTTTTCGTCCCCTGGTACTCGGGTGCAACATTCCAGACGCTTTACTAACACTCTCCCGACTTGGAGAGTCAGTGCCTTTAACCTCCTGTTTGGCCCAGTTTGCAATTTCTGCGGAAGATGAACAGGAATAGGGAGAACCAATGAGAGACTAGCTGGAGGTGTCTGGATGGGCAAATTTAACTCTCATTTCCCACCAGGAAGAGGAATTAACCAAAGGCTCAGCGTGCCGTGCCGGAACCAGATTAGGGCCTGAAGCCATCCTGCGGTGTTGCGGCCGGCTCACGAGAAAGCGAGTTGAAGAAAGGAGCTCAGGGGCACTGTAATTCACAAACCTGCCGAGTTATAAATGACAGCTATCGTCCAAAAATATACTGAAGTAAGGCTGCCAAGAGGACTTGATAGCGGGGCAGAATTGCAGGAAACCGATTTCAGGAGGTAGACTGGAATTGCATTTAAAGCATAGGAAAAGAGGCAGAACGTCCACAATGATGCACTTGGCCAAAAAGGGCGTATGCGTTTTTTCCTGAATATATTCAGGAAAAAACGCATACGCCCTTTTTGGCCAACCAAGCAAGCTTGCAAAGGAAATCTGCACTACAATGAAGTCTCACTTCCCCCCGGTCAAAAGGGCCATCTGAAAAAAGTGTAAAATCCAGAAAGGCAGGACAGGCCATGGAGACCTGGGAGCCTTGTTATGCTGATGGGCGGGATGTAAATTGCCAACAGCCACTCGGGAGAAGTGTATGGTGTTTCCTGAAACATCTAAAAAACAAAGAAACAGAGCTTAGGGCACTTCCACTTATGGTCCTATAGCTTAGAGAAATTAAAATAAAAAAGACAGAGCCACCCAAAATAGTTGGGACGGCTCTGTTTACAAGAAACTCATTTTCGGTACAAGTTCAATATCGCAGAAAGTGAAAAATGGATAAAGAAGTTGTGGTACTTACGTACAATGCAATATCACTCAGCAAGGAAATCTATGTCATCAGGCCCGTAGCAGCATAATGAGTGGATTCAGGTACGAAGATTCTAACTGAAATAAGTCTCACAGAAAAAGAAACATCATAAGATATCACTAATACACGGAATGTAAACTTGGCTACACAGGAACTGAATTCCAAAACAGAACAGGGTCTCAAATTTAGAAACCCAACTTATGCTTGCTTAAGGGGAAAGGTGAGTTGGGGTGCTGCATAAAACCAGAGATTGAAATGAGCACAGATAAAGTTCCTTAAGTCAAATATGGAATAGACAAGAGCTACTCCTTGCTCAACGAAATGGACTCAACACGCCATATTAAACGCCTAAGAATGTACCTGACTAGGAAGTATCTTAAAACCTATGGATTGCTATGTCTCCGAAAGAGAATCAAGCGTGTGTACAGGGGCATAAACGCAGCAGTGATAGGATTGGAGAGGTTCGGTGAGCAAATGAAGACCCTTTGAAGTCATATTGCATGGTACCCATTCCACGGGTCTCAACTCTCCAGGTTTAAGGTATTCTTCCTTCAGCTAAAACATGCATGTGGAACCCAGAGTATGATCAACCGTGTGATCGGAAGACGTGTTCCAATATGTGTCAGTTTTCGTCCCCTGGTACTCGGGTGCAACATTCCAGACGCTTTACTAACACTCTCCTGACTTGGAGAGTCAGTGCCTTTAACCTCCTGTTTGGTCCAGTTTGCAATTTCTGCGGAAGATGAACAGGAATAGGGAGAACCAATGAGAGACTAGCTGGAGGTGTCTGGATGGGCAAATTTAACTCTCATTTCCCACCAGGAGGAGGAATTAACCAAAAGCTCAGCGTGCCGTGCCCGAACCAGATTAGGGCCTGAAGCCATCCTGCGGTGTTGCGGCCAGCTCACGAGAAAGCGAGTTGAAGAAAGGAGCTCAGGGGCACTGTAATTCACAAACCTGCCGAGTTATAAATGACAGCTATCGTCCAAAAATATACTGAAGTAAGGCTGCCAAGAGGACTTGAAAGCGGGGCAGAATTGCAGGAAACCGATTTCAGGAGGTAGACTGGAATTGCATTTAAAGCATAGGAAAAGAGGCAGAACGTCCACAATGATGCACTTGGCCAAAAAGGGCGTAGGCGTTTTTTCCTGAATATATTCAGGAAAAAACGCATACGCCCTTTTTGGCCAACCAAGCAAGCTTGCAAAGGAAATCTGCACTACAATGAAGTCTCACTTCCCCCCGGTCAAAAGGGCCATCTGAAAAATGTGTAAAATCCAGAAAGGCAGGACAGGCCATGGAGAACTGGGAGCCTTGTTATGCTGATGGGCGGGATGTAAATTGCCAACAGCCACTCGGGAGAAGTGTATGGTGTTTCCTGAAACATCTAAAAAACAAAGCAACAGAGCCTAGGGCACTTCCACTTATGGTCCTATAGCTTAGGGAAATTAAAATCAAAAAGACACAGCCACCCCAAAGGTTGGGACGGCTCTGTTTACAAGAACCTGGTTTACGGTACAAGTTCAATATCGCAGAAAGTGAAAAATGGATAAAGAAGTTGTGGTACTTACGTACAATGCAATATCACTCAGCAAGGAAATCTATGTCATCAGGCCCGTAGCAGCATAATGAGTGGATTCAGGTATGATGATTCTAACTGAAATAAGTCACACAGAAAAAGAAACATCATAAGATATCACTAATACACGGAATGTAAACTTGGCTACACAGGAACTGAATTCCAAAACAGAACAGGGTCTCAAATTTAGAAACCCAACTTATGCTTGCTTAAGGGGAAAGGTGAGTTGGGGTGCTGCATAAAACCAGAGATTGAAATGAGCACAGATAAAGTTCCTTAAGCCAAATATGGAATAGACAAGAGCTACTCCTTGCTCAACGAAATGGACTCAACACCCCATATTAAATGCCTATTAGTGTACCTGACTAGGAAGTATCTTAAAACCTATGGATTGCTATGTCTCCGAAAGAGAATCAAGCGTGTGTACAGGGGCATAAACGCAGCAGTGATAGGATTGGAGAAGTTCGGTGAGCAAATGAAGACCCTTTGAAGTCATATTGCATGGTACCCATTCCACGGGTCTCAACTCTCCAGGTTTAAGGTATTCTTCCTTCAGCTAAAACATGCATGTGGAACCCAGAGTATGATCAACCATGTGATCGGGAGACGTGTTCCAATATGTGTCAGTTTTCGTCCCCTGGTACTCGGGTGCAACATTCCAGACGCTTTACTAACACTCTCCCGACTTGGAGAGTCAGTGCCTTTAACCTCCTGTTTGGCCCAGTTTGCAATTTCTGCGGAAGATGAACAGGAATAGGGAGAACCAATGAGAGACTAGCTGGAGGTGTCTGGATGGGCAAATTTAACTCTCATTTCCCACCAGGAAGAGGAATTAACCAAAGGCTCAGCGTGCCGTGCCGGAACCAGATTAGGGCCTGAAGCCATCCTGCGGTGTTGCGGCCGGCTCACGAGAAAGCGAGTTGAAGAAAGGAGCTCAGGGGCACTGTAATTCACAAACCTGCCGAGTTATAAATAACAGCTATCGTCCAAAAATATACTGAAGTAAGGCTGCCAAGAGGACTTGAAAGCAGGGCAGAATTGCAGGAAACCGATTTCAGGAGGTAGACTGGAATTGCATTTAAAGCATAGGAAAAGAGGCAGAACGTCCACAATGAAGCACTTGGCCAAAAAGGTTGTATGCGTTTTTTCCTGAATATACTCAGGAAAAAACGCATACGCCCTTTTTGGCCAACCAAGCAAGCTTGCAAAGGTAATCTGCACTACAATGAAGTCTCACTTCCCCCCCGGTCAAAAGGGCCATCTGAAAAAAGTGTAAAATCCAGAAAGGCAGGACAGGCCATGGAGACCTGGGAGCCTTGTTATGCTGATGGGCGGGATGTAAATTGCCAACAGCCACTCGGGAGAAGTGTATGGTGTTTCCTGAAACATCTAAAAAACAAAGCAACAGAGCCTAGGGCACTTCCACTTATGGTCCTATAGCTTAGGGAAATTAAAATCAAAAAGACACAGCCACCCCAAAATAGTTGGGACGGCTCTGTTTACAAGAAACTCATTTTCGGTACAAGTTCAATATCGCAGAAAGTGAAAAATGGATAAAGAAGTTGTGGTACTTACGTACAATGCAATATCACTCAGCAAGGAAATCTATGTCATCAGGCCCGTAGCAGCATAATGAGTGGATTCAGGTACGAAGATTCTAACTGAAATAAGTCTCACAGAAAAAGAAACATCATAAGATATCACTAATACACGGAATGTAAACTTGGCTACACAGGAACTGAATTACAAAACAGAACAGGGTCTCAAATTTAGAAACCCAACTTATGCTTGCTTAAGGGGAAAGGTGAGTTGGGGTGCTGCATAAAACCAGAGATTGAAATGAGCACAGACAAAGTTCCTTAAGCCAAATATGGAATAGACAAGAGCTACTCCTTGCTCAACGAAATGGACTCAACACCCCATATTAAACGCCTAAGAATGTACCTGACTAGGAAGTATCTTAAAACCTATGGATTGCTATGTCTCCGAAAGAGAATCAAGCGTGTGTACAGGGGCATAAACGCAGCAGTGATAGGACTGGAGAGGTTCGGTGAGCAAATGAAGACCCTTTGAAGTCATATTGCATGGTACCCATTCCACGGGTCTCAACTCTCCAGGTTTAAGGTATTCTTCCTTCAGCTAAAACATGCATTTGGAACCCAGAGTATGATCAACCGTGTGATCGGGAGACGTGTTCCAATATGTGTCAGTTTTCGTCCCCTGGTACTCGGGTGCAACATTCCAGACACTTTACTAACACTCTCCCGACTTGGAGAGTCAGTGCCTTTAACCTCCTGTTTGGTCCAGTTTGCAATTTCTGCGGAAGATGAACAGGAATAGGGAGAACCAATGAGAGACTAGCTGGAGGTGTCTGGACGGGCAAATTTAACTCTCATTTCCCACCAGGAAGAGGAATTAACCAAAAGCTCAGCGTGCCGTGCCGTAACCAGATTAGGGCCTGAAGCCATCCTGCGGTGTTGCGGCCAGCTCACGAGAAAGCGAGTTGAAGAAAGGAGCTCAGGGGCACTGTAATTCACAAACCTGCCGAGTTATAAATGACAGCTATCGTCCAAAAATATACTGAAGTAAGGCTGCCAAGAGGACTTGAAAGCGGGGCAGAATTGCAGGAAACCGATTTCAGGAGGTAGACTGGAATTGCATTTAAAGCATAGGAAAAGAGGCAGAACGTCCACAATGAAGCACTTGGCCAAAAAGGGCGTATGCGTTTTTCCTGAATATATTCAGGAAAAAACGCATACGCCCTTTTTGGCCAACCAAGCAAGCTTGCAAAGGAAATCTGCACTACAATGAAGTCTCACTTCCCCCCGGTCAAAAGGGCCATCTGAAAAAAGTGTAAAATCCAGAAAGGCAGGACAGGCCATGGAGAACTGGGAGCCTTGTTATGCTGATGGGCGGGATGTAAATTGCCAACAGCCACTCGGGAGAAGTGTATGGTGTTTCCTGAAACATCTAAAAAACAAGGCAACAGAGCCTAGGGCACTTCCACTTATGGTCCTATAGCTTAGGGAAATTAAAATCAAAAAGACACAGCCACCCCAAAGGTTGGGACGGCTCTGTTTACAAGAACCTGGTTTACGGTACAAGTTGAATATCGCAGAAAGTGAAAAATGGATAAAGAAGTTGTGGTACTTACGTACAATGCAATATCACTCAGCAATGAAATCTATGTCATCAGGCCCGTAGCAGCATAATGAGTGGATTCAGGTATGATGATTCTAACTGAAATAAGTCACACAGAAAAAGAAACATCATAAGATATCACTAATACACGGAATGTAAACTTGGCTACACAGGAATTGAATTACAAAACAGAACAGGGTCTCAAATTTAGAAACCCAACTTATGCTTGCTTAAGGGGAAAGGTGAGTTGGGGTGCTGCATAAAACCAGAGATTGAAATGAGCACAGATAAAGTTCCTTAAGCCAAATATGGAATAGACAAGAGCTACTCCTTGCTCAACGAAATGGAGTCAACACCCCATATTAAACACCTAAGAATATACCTGACTAGGAAGTATCTTAAAACCTATGGACTGCTATGTCTCCGAAAGAGAATCAAGCGTGTGTACAGGGGCATAAACGCAGCAGTGATAGGATTGGAGAGGTTCGGTGAGCAAATGAAGTCCCTTTAAAGTCATATAGCATGGTACCCATTCCACGGGTCTCAACTCTCCAGGTTTAAGGTATTCTTCCTTCAGCTAAAACATGCATGTGTAACCCAGAGTATGATAAACCATGTGAGCGGGAGACGGGTATAAATATGTCTCAGTTTTCGTCCCCTGGTACTCGGGTGCAACATTCCAGATGCTTTACTAACACTCTCCCGACTTCGAGAGTCAGTGCCTTTAACCTCCTGTTTGGCCCAGTTTGCAATTTCTGCAGAAGATGAACACGAATAGGGAGGACCAATGAGAGACTAGCTGGAGGTGTCTGGACGGGCAAATTTAACTCTCATTTCCCACCAGGAAGAGGAATTAACCAAAGGCTCAGCGTGCCATGCCAGAACCAGATTAGGGCCTGAAGCCATCCTGCGGTGTTGCGGCCAGCTCACGAGAAAGCGAGTTGAAGAAAGGAGCTCAGGGGCACTGTAATTCACAAACCTGCCGAGTTATAAATGACAGCTATCGTCCAAAAATATACTGAAGTAAGGCTGCCAAGAGGACTTGAAAGCGGGGCAGAATTGCAGGAAACCGATTTCAGGAGGTAGACTGGAATTGCATTTAAAGCATAGGAAAAGAGGCAGAACGTCCACAATGATGCACTTGGCCAAAAAGGGCGTATGCGTTTTGTCCTGAATATATTCAGGAAAAAACGCATACGCCCTTTTTGGCCAACCAAGCAAGCTTGCAAAGGAAATCTGCACTACAATGAAGTCTCACTTCCCCCCGGTCAAAAGGGCCATCTGAAAAAAGTGTAAAATCCAGAAAGGCAGGACAGGCCATGGAGACCTGGGAGCCTTGTTATGCTGATGGGCGGGATGTAAATTGCCAACAGCCACTCGGGAGAAGTGTATGGTGTTTCCTGAAACATCTAAAAAACAAAGCAACAGAGCCTAGGGCACTTCCACTTATGGTCCTATAGCTTAGGGAAATTAAAATCAAAAAGACACAGCCACCCCAAAGGTTGGGACGGCTCTGTTTACAAGAAACTCATTTTCGGTACAAGTTCAATATCGCAGAAAGTGAAAAATGGATAAAGAAGTTGTGGTACTTACGTACAATGCAATATCACTCAGCAAGGAAATCTATGTCATCAGGCCCGTAGCAGCATAATGAGTGGATTCAGGTACGAAGATTCTAACTGAAATAAGTCTCACAGAAAAAGAAACATCATAAGATATCACTAATACACGGAATGTAAACTTGGCTACACAGGAACTGAATTACAAAACAGAACAGGGTCTCAAATTTAGAAACCCAACTTATGCTTGCTTAAGGGGAAAGGTGAGTTGGGGTGCTGCATAAAACCAGAGATTGAAATGAGCACAGACAAAGTTCCTTAAGCCAAATATGGAATAGACAAGAGCTACTCCTTGCTCAACGAAATGGACTCAACACCCCATATTAAACGCCTAAGAATGTACCTGACTAGGAAGTATCTTAAAACCTATGGATTGCTATGTCTCCGAAAGAGAATCAAGCGTGTGTACAGGGGCATAAACGCAGCAGTGATAGGACTGGAGAGGTTCGGTGAGCAAATGAAGACCCTTTGAAGTCATATTGCATGGTACCCATTCCACGGGTCTCAACTCTCCAGGTTTAAGGGATTCTTCCTTCAGCTAAAACATGCATGTGGAACCCAGAGTATGATCAACCGTGTGATCGGGAGACGTGTTCCAATATGTCTCAGTTTTCGTCCCCTGGTACTCGGGTGCAACATTCCAGACGCTTTACTAACACTCTCCCGACTTGGAGAGTCAGTGCCTTTAACCTCCTGTTTGGTCCAGTTTGCAATTTCTGCGGAAGATGAACAGGAATAGGGAGAACCAATGAGAGACTAGCTGGAGGTGTCTGGACGGGCAAATTTAACTCTCATTTCCCACCAGGAAGAGGAATTAACCAAAAGCTCAGCGTGCCGTGCCGGAACGAGATTAGGGCCTGAAGCCATCCTGCGGTGTTGCGGCCAGCTCACGAGAAAGCGAGTTGAAGAAAGGAGCTCAGGGGCACTGTAATTCACAAACCTGCCGAGTTATAAATGACAGCTATCGTCCAAAAATATACTGAAGTAAGGCTGCCAAGAGGACTTGAAAGCGGGGCAGAATTGCAGGAAACCGATTTCAGGAGGTAGACTGGAATTGCATTTAAAGCATAGGAAAAGAGGCAGAACGTCCACAATGATGCACTTGGCCAAAAAGGGCGTATGCGTTTTTTCCTGAATATATTCAGGAAAAAACGCATACGCCCTTTTTGGCCAACCAAGCAAGCTTGCAATGGAAATCTGCACTACAATGAAGTCTCACTTCCCCCCGGTCAAAAGGGCCATCTGAAAAAAGTGTAAAATCCAGAAAGTCAGGACAGGCCATGGAGACCTGGGAGCCTTGTTATGCTGATGGGCGGGATGTCAATTGCCAACAGCCACTCGGGAGAAGTGTATGGTGTTTCCTGAAACATCTAAAAAACAAAGCAACAGAGCCTAGGGCATTTCCACTTATGGTCCTATAGCTTAGGGAAATTAAAATCAAAAAGACACAGCCACCCCAAAGGTTGGGACGGCTCTGTTTACAAGAACCTGGTTTACGGTACAAGTTCAATATCGCAGAAAGTGAAAAATGGATAAAGAAGTTGTGGTACTTACGTACAATGCAATATCACTCAGCAATGAAATCTATGTCATCAGGCCCGTAGCAGCATAATGAGTGGATTCAGGTATGATGATTCTACCTGAAATAAGTCACACAGAAAAAGAAACATCATAAGATATCACTAATACACGCAATGTAAACTTGGCTACACAGGAACTGAATTACAAAACAGAACAGGGTCTCAAATTTAGAAACCCAACTTATGCTTGCTTAAGGGGAAAGGTGAGTTGGGGTGCTGCATAAAACCAGAGATTGAAATGAGCACAGATAAAGTTCCTTAAGCCAAATATGGAATAGACAAGAGCTACTCCTTGCTCAACGAAATGGACTCAACACCCCATATTAAACGCCTAAGAATGTACCTGACTAGGAAGTATCTTAAAACCTATGGATTGCTATGTCTCCGAAAGAGAATCAAGCGTGTGTACAGGGGCATAAACGCAGCAGTGATAGGACTGGAGAGGTCGGTGAGCAAATGAAGACCCTTTGAAGTCATATTGCATGGTACCCATTCCACGGGTCTCAACTCTCCAGGTTTAAGGGATTCTTCCTTCAGCTAAAACATGCATGTGGAACCCAGAGTATGATCAACCGTGTGATCGGGAGATGTGTTCCAATATGTGTCAGTTTTCGTCCCCTGGTACTCGGGTGCAACATTCCAGACGCTTTACTAACACTCTCCCGACTTGGAGAGTCAGTGCCTTTAACCTCCTGTTTGGCCCAGTTTGCAATTTCTGCGGAAGATGAACAGGAATAGGGAGAACCAATGAGAGACTAGCTGGAGGTGTCTGGATGGGCAAATTTAACTCTCATTTCCCACCAGGAAGAGGAATTAACCAAAGGCTCAGCGTGCCGTGCCGGAACCAGATTAGGGCCTGAAGCCATCCTGCGGTGTTGCGGCCAGCTCACGAGAAAGCGAGTTGAAGAAAGGAGCTCAGGGGCACTGTAATTCACAAACCTGCCGAGTTATAAATGACAGCTATCGTCCAAAAATATACTGAAGTAAGGCTGCCAAGAGGACTTGAAAGCAGGGCAGAATTGCAGGAAACCGATTTCAGGAGGTAGACTGGAATTGCATTTAAAGCATAGGAAAAGAGGCAGAACGTCCACAATGAAGCACTTGGCCAAAAAGGTCGTATGCGTTTTTTCCTGAATATACTCAGGAAAAAACGCATACGCCCTTTTTGGCCAACCAAGCAAGCTTGCAAAGGTAATCTGCACTACAATGAAGTCTCACTTCCCCCCCGGTCAAAAGGGCCATCTGAAAAAAGTGTAAAATCCAGAAAGGCAGGACAGGCCATGGAGACCTGGGAGCCTTGTTATGCTGATGGGCGGGATGTAAATTGCCAACAGCCACTCGGGAGAAGTGTATGGTGTTTCCTGAAACATCTAAAAAACAAAGCAACAGAGCCTAGGGCACTTCCACTTATGGTCCTATAGCTTAGGGAAATTAAAATCAAAAAGACACAGCCACCCCAAAATAGTTGGGACGGCTCTGTTTACAAGAAACTCATTTTCGGTACAAGTTCAATATCGCAGAAAGTGAAAAATGGATAAAGAAGTTGTGGTACTTACGTACAATGCAATATCACTCAGCAAGGAAATCTATGTCATCAGGCCCGTAGCAGCATAATGAGTGGATTCAGGTACGAAGATTCTAACTGAAATAAGTCTCACAGAAAAAGAAACATCATAAGATATCACTAATACACGGAATGTAAACTTGGCTACACAGGAACTGAATTACAAAACAGAACAGGGTCTCAAATTTAGAAACCCAACTTATGCTTGCTTAAGGGGAAAGGTGAGTTGGGGTGCTGCATAAAACCAGAGATTGAAATGAGCACAGACAAAGTTCCTTAAGCCAAATATGGAATAGACAAGAGCTACTCCTTGCTCAACGAAATGGACTCAACACCCCATATTAAACGCCTAAGAATGTACCTGACTAGGAAGTATCTTAAAACCTATGGATTGCTATGTCTCCGAAAGAGAATCAAGCGTGTGTACAGGGGCATAAACGCAGCAGTGATAGGACTGGAGAGGTTCGGTGAGCAAATGAAGACCCTTTGAAGTCATATTGCATGGTACCCATTCCACGGGTCTCAACTCTCCAGGTTTAAGGTATTCTTCCTTCAGCTAAAACATGCATTTGGAACCCAGAGTATGATCAACCGTGTGATCGGGAGACGTGTTCCAATATGTGTCAGTTTTCGTCCCCTGGTACTCGGGTGCAACATTCCAGACACTTTACTAACACTCTCCCGACTTGGAGAGTCAGTGCCTTTAACCTCCTGTTTGGTCCAGTTTGCAATTTCTGTGGAAGATGAACAGGAATAGGGAGAACCAATGAGAGACTAGCTGGAGGTGTCTGGACGGGCAAATTTAACTCTCATTTCCCACCAGGAAGAGGAATTAACCAAAAGCTCAGCGTGCCGTGCCGTAACCAGATTAGGGCCTGAAGCCATCCTGCGGTGTTGCGGCCAGCTCACGAGAAAGCGAGTTGAAGAAAGGAGCTCAGGGGCACTGTAATTCACAAACCTGCCGAGTTATAAATGACAGCTATCGTCCAAAAATATACTGAAGTAAGGCTGCCAAGAGGACTTGAAAGCGGGGCAGAATTGCAGGAAACCGATTTCAGGAGGTAGACTGGAATTGCATTTAAAGCATAGGAAAAGAGGCAGAACGTCCACAATGAAGCACTTGGCCAAAAAGGGCGTATGCGTTTTTCCTGAATATATTCAGGAAAAAACGCATACGCCCTTTTTGGCCAACCAAGCAAGCTTGCAAAGGAAATCTGCACTACAATGAAGTCTCACTTCCCCCCGGTCAAAAGGGCCATCTGAAAAAAGTGTAAAATCCAGAAAGGCAGGACAGGCCATGGAGAACTGGGAGCCTTGTTATGCTGATGGGCGGGATGTAAATTGCCAACAGCCACTCGGGAGAAGTGTATGGTGTTTCCTGAAACATCTAAAAAACAAGGCAACAGAGCCTAGGGCACTTCCACTTATGGTCCTATAGCTTAGGGAAATTAAAATCAAAAAGACACAGCCACCCCAAAGGTTGGGACGGCTCTGTTTACAAGAACCTGGTTTACGGTACAAGTTGAATATCGCAGAAAGTGAAAAATGGATAAAGAAGTTGTGGTACTTACGTACAATGCAATATCACTCAGCAATGAAATCTATGTCATCAGGCCCGTAGCAGCATAATGAGTGGATTCAGGTATGATGATTCTAACTGAAATAAGTCACACAGAAAAAGAAACATCATAAGATATCACTAATACACGGAATGTAAACTTGGCTACACAGGAATTGAATTACAAAACAGAACAGGGTCTCAAATTTAGAAACCCAACTTATGCTTGCTTAAGGGGAAAGGTGAGTTGGGGTGCTGCATAAAACCAGAGATTGAAATGAGCACAGATAAAGTTCCTTAAGCCAAATATGGAATAGACAAGAGCTACTCCTTGCTCAACGAAATGGAGTCAACACCCCATATTAAACACCTAAGAATATACCTGACTAGGAAGTATCTTAAAACCTATGGACTGCTATGTCTCCGAAAGAGAATCAAGCGTGTGTACAGGGGCATAAACGCAGCAGTGATAGGATTGGAGAGGTTCGGTGAGCAAATGAAGTCCCTTTAAAGTCATATTGCATGGTACCCATTCCACGGGTCTCAACTCTCCAGGTTTAAGGTATTCTTCCTTCAGCTAAAACATGCATGTGTAACCCAGAGTATGATAAACCATGTGAGCGGGAGACGGGTATAAATATGTCTCAGTTTTCGTCCCCTGGTACTCGGGTGCAACATTCCAGATGCTTTACTAACACTCTCCCGACTTCGAGAGTCAGTGCCTTTAACCTCCTGTTTGGCCCAGTTTGCAATTTCTGCAGAAGATGAACACGAATAGGGAGGACCAATGAGAGACTAGCTGGAGGTGTCTGGACGGGCAAATTTAACTCTCATTTCCCACCAGGAAGAGGAATTAACCAAAGGCTCAGCGTGCCATGCCAGAACCAGATTAGGGCCTGAAGCCATCCTGCGGTGTTGCGGCCAGCTCACGAGAAAGCGAGTTGAAGAAAGGAGCTCAGGGGCACTGTAATTCACAAACCTGCCGAGTTATAAATGACAGCTATCGTCCAAAAATATACTGAAGTAAGGCTGCCAAGAGGACTTGAAAGCGGGGCAGAATTGCAGGAAACCGATTTCAGGAGGTAGACTGGAATTGCATTGAAAGCATAGGAAAAGAGGCAGAACGTCCACAATGATGCACTTGGCCAAAAAGGGCGTATGCGTTTTTTCCTGAATATATTCAGGAAAAAACGCATACGCCCTTTTTGGCCAACCAAGCAAGCTTGCAAAGGAAATCTGCACTACAATGAAGTCTCACTTCCCCCCGGTCAAAAGGGCCATCTGAAAAAAGTGTAAAATCCAGAAAGGCAGGACAGGCCATGGAGACCTGGGAGCCTTGTTATGCTGATGGGCGGGATGTAAATTGCCAACAGCCACTCGGGAGAAGTGTATGGTGTTTCCTGAAACATCTAAAAAACAAAGCAACAGAGCCTAGGGCACTTCCACTTATGGTCCTATAGCTTAGGGAAATTAAAATCAAAAAGACACAGCCACCCCAAAGGTTGGGACGGCTCTGTTTACAAGAAACTCATTTTCGGTACAAGTTCAATATCGCAGAAAGTGAAAAATGGATAAAGAAGTTGTGGTACTTACGTACAATGCAATATCACTCAGCAAGGAAATCTATGTCATCAGGCCCGTAGCAGCATAATGAGTGGATTCAGGTACGAAGATTCTAACTGAAATAAGTCTCACAGAAAAAGAAACATCATAAGATATCACTAATACACGGAATGTAAACTTGGCTACACAGGAACTGAATTACAAAACAGAACAGGGTCTCAAATTTAGAAACCCAACTTATGCTTGCTTAAGGGGAAAGGTGAGTTGGGGTGCTGCATAAAACCAGAGATTGAAATGAGCACAGACAAAGTTCCTTAAGCCAAATATGGAATAGACAAGAGCTACTCCTTGCTCAACGAAATGGACTCAACACCCCATATTAAACGCCTAAGAATGTACCTGACTAGGAAGTATCTTAAAACCTATGGATTGCTATGTCTCCGAAAGAGAATCAAGCGTGTGTACAGGGGCATAAACGCAGCAGTGATAGGACTGGAGAGGTTCGGTGAGCAAATGAAGACCCTTTGAAGTCATATTGCATGGTACCCATTCCACGGGTCTCAACTCTCCAGGTTTAAGGGATTCTTCCTTCAGCTAAAACATGCATGTGGAACCCAGAGTATGATCAACCGTGTGATCGGGAGACGTGTTCCAATATGTCTCAGTTTTCGTCCCCTGGTACTCGGGTGCAACATTCCAGACGCTTTACTAACACTCTCCCGACTTGGAGAGTCAGTGCCTTTAACCTCCTGTTTGGTCCAGTTTGCAATTTCTGCGGAAGATGAACAGGAATAGGGAGAACCAATGAGAGACTAGCTGGAGGTGTCTGGACGGGCAAATTTAACTCTCATTTCCCACCAGGAAGAGGAATTAACCAAAAGCTCAGCGTGCCGTGCCGGAACGAGATTAGGGCCTGAAGCCATCCTGCGGTGTTGCGGCCAGCTCACGAGAAAGCGAGTTGAAGAAAGGAGCTCAGGGGCACTGTAATTCACAAACCTGCCGAGTTATAAATGACAGCTATCGTCCAAAAATATACTGAAGTAAGGCTGCCAAGAGGACTTGAAAGCGGGGCAGAATTGCAGGAAACCGATTTCAGGAGGTAGACTGGAATTGCATTTAAAGCATAGGAAAAGAGGCAGAACGTCCACAATGATGCACTTGGCCAAAAAGGGCGTATGCGTTTTTTCCTGAATATATTCAGGAAAAAACGCATACGCCCTTTTTGGCCAACCAAGCAAGCTTGCAATGGAAATCTGCACTACAATGAAGTCTCACTTCCCCCCGGTCAAAAGGGCCATCTGAAAAAAGTGTAAAATCCAGAAAGTCAGGACAGGCCATGGAGACCTGGGAGCCTTGTTATGCTGATGGGCGGGATGTCAATTGCCAACAGCCACTCGGGAGAAGTGTATGGTGTTTCCTGAAACATCTAAAAAACAAAGCAACAGAGCCTAGGGCATTTCCACTTATGGTCCTATAGCTTAGGGAAATTAAAATCAAAAAGACACAGCCACCCCAAAGGTTGGGACGGCTCTGTTTACAAGAACCTGGTTTACGGTACAAGTTCAATATCGCAGAAAGTGAAAAATGGATAAAGAAGTTGTGGTACTTACGTACAATGCAATATCACTCAGCAATGAAATCTATGTCATCAGGCCCGTAGCAGCATAATGAGTGGATTCAGGTATGATGATTCTACCTGATATAAGTCACACAGAAAAAGAAACATCATAAGATATCACTAATACACGCAATGTAAACTTGGCTACACAGGAACTGAATTACAAAACAGAACAGGGTCTCAAATTTAGAAAACCAACTTATGCTTGCTTAAGGGGAAAGGTGAGTTGGGGTGCTGCATAAAACCAGAGATTGAAATGAGCACAGATAAAGTTCCTTAAGCCAAATATGGAATAGACAAGAGCTACTCCTTGCTCAACGAAATGGACTCAACACCCCATATTAAACGCCTAAGAATGTACCTGACTAGGAAGTATCTTAAAACCTATGGATTGCTATGTCTCCGAAAGAGAATCAAGCGTGTGTACAGGGGCATAAACGCAGCAGTGATAGGACTGGAGAGGTTCGGTGAGCAAATGAAGACCCTTTGAAGTCATATTGCATGGTACCCATTCCACGGGTCTCAACTCTCCAGGTTTAAGGTATTCTTCCTTCAGCTAAAACATGCATGTGGAACCCAGAGTATGATCAACCGTGTGATCGGGAGATGCGTTCCAATATGTGTCAGTTTTCGTCCCCTGGTACTCGGGTGCAACATTCCAGACGCTTTACTAACACTCTCCCGACTTGGAGAGTCAGTGCCTTTAACCTCCTGTTTGGCCCAGTTTGCAATTTCTGCGGAAGATGAACAGGAATAGGGAGAACCAATGAGAGACTAGCTGGAGGTGTCTGGACGGGCAAATTTAACTCTCATTTCCCACCAGGAAGAGGAATTAACCAAACGCTCAGCGTGCCGTGCCGGAACCAGATTAGGGCCTGAAGCAACCATGCGGCGTTGCGGCCAGCTCACGAGAAAGCGAGTTGAAGAAAGGAGCTCAGGGGCATTGTAATTCACAATCCTGCAGAGTTATAAATGACAGCTATCGTCCAAAAATATACTGAAGTAAGGCTGCCAAGAGGACTTGAAAGTGGGGCAGAATTGCAGGAAAGCGATTTCAGGAGGTAGACTGGAATTGCATTGAAAGCATAGGAAAAGAGGCAGAACGTCCACAATGATGCACTTGGCCAAAAAGGGCGTATGCGTTTTTTCCTGAATATATTCAGGAAAAAACGCATACGCCCTTTTTGGCCAACCAAGCAAGCTTGCAAAGGAAATCTGCACTACAATGAAGTCTCACTTCCCCCCGGTCAAAAGGGCCATCTGAAAAAAGTGTAAAATCCAGAAAGGCAGGACAGGCCATGGAGAACTGGGAGCCTTGTTATGCTGATGGGCGGGATGTCAATTGCCAACAGCCACTCGGGAGAAGTGTATGGTGTTTCCTGAAACATCTAAAAATCAAAGCAACAGAGCCTAGGGCACTTCCACTTATGGTCCTATAGCTTAGGGAAATTAAAATCAAAAAGACACAGCCACCCCAAAGGTTGGGACGGCTCTGTTTACAAGAACCTGGTTTACGGTACAAGTTCAATATCGCAGAAAGTGAAAAATGGATAAAGAATTTGTGGTACATACGTACAATGCAATATCCCTCAGCAATGAAATCTATGTCATCAGGCCCGTAGCAGCATAATGAGTGGATTCAGGTATGATGATTCTAATTGAAATAAGTCACACAGAAAAAGAAATATCATAAGATATCACTAATACACGGAATGTAAACTTGGCTACACAGGAACTGAATTCCAAAACAGAACAGGGTCTCAAATTTAGAAACCCAACTTATGCTTGCTTAAGGGGAAAGGTGAGTTGGGGTGCTGCATAAAACCAGAGATTGAAATGAGCACAGATAAAGTTCCTTAAGCCAAATATGGAATAGACAAGAGCTACTCCTTGCTCAACGAAACGGACTCAACACCCCATATTAAACGCCTAAGAATGTACCTGACTAGGAAGTATCTTAAAACCTATGGATTGCTATGTCTCCGAAAGAGAATCAAGCGTGTGTACAGGGGCATAAACGCAGCAGTGATAGGACTGGAGAGGTTCGGTGAGCAAATGAAGACCCTTTGAAGTCATATTGCATGGTACCCATTCCACGGGTCTCAACTCTCCAGGTTTAAGGGATTCTTCCTTCAGCTAAAACATGCATGTGGAACCCAGAGTATGATCAACCGTGTGATCGAGAGATGTGTTCCAATATGTGTCAGTTTTCGTCCCCTGGTACTCGGGTGCAACATTCCAGACGCTTTACTAACACTCTCCCGACTTGGAGAGTCAGTGCCTTTAACCTCCTGTTTGGCCCAGTTTGCAATTTCTGCGGAAGATGAACAGGAATAGGGAGAACCAATGAGAGACTAGCTGGAGGTGTCTGGACGGGCAAATTTAACTCTCATTTCCCACCAGGAAGAGGAATTAACCAAAGGCTCAGCGTGCCGTGCCGGAACCAGTTTAGGGCCTGAAGCAACCATGCGGCGTTGCGGCCAGCTCACGAGAAAGCGAGTTGAAGAAAGGAGCTCAGGGGCACTGTAATTCACAAACCTGCAGAGTTATAAATGACAGCTATCGTCCAAAAATATACTGAAGTAAGGCTG
This sequence comes from Lagenorhynchus albirostris, assembly GCF_949774975.1. Classification (NCBI taxonomy): domain Eukaryota; kingdom Metazoa; phylum Chordata; class Mammalia; order Artiodactyla; family Delphinidae; genus Lagenorhynchus; species Lagenorhynchus albirostris. The sequence goes on along the minus strand of NW_026783508.1, from coordinate 745,334 downwards.
CCAAGAGGACTTGAAAGTGGGGCAGAATTGCAGGAAACCGATTTCAGGAGGTAGACTGGAATTGCATTTAAAGCATAGGAAAAGAGGCAGAACGTCCACAATGATGCACTTGGCCAAAAAGGGCGTATGCGTTTTTTCCTGAATATATTCAGGAAAAAACGCATACGCGCTTTTTGGCCAACCAAGCAAGCTTGCAAAGGAAATCTGCACTACAATGAAGTCTCACTTCCCCCCGGTCAAAAGGGCCATCTGAAAAAAGTGTAAAATCCAGAAAGGCAGGACAGGCCATGGAGAACTGGGAGCCTTGTTATGCTGATGGGCGGGATGTAAATTGCCAACAGCCACTCGGGAGAAGTGTATGGTGTTTCCTGAAACATCTAAAAAACAAAGCAACAGAGCTTAGGGCACTTCCACTTATGGTCCTATAGCTTAGGGAAATTAAAATAAAAAAGACAGAGCCACCCAAAATAGTTGGGACGGCTCTGTTTACAAGAAAATCATTTTCGGTACAAGTTCAATATCGCAGAAAGTGAAAAATGGATAAAGAAGTTGTGGTACTAACGTACAATACAATATCCCTCAGCAATGAAATCTATGTCATCAGGCCCGTAGCAGCATAATGAGTGGATTCAGGTATGATGATTCTAACTGAAATAAGTCACACAGAAAAAGAAACATCATAAGATATCACTAATACACGGAATGTAAACTTGGCTACACAGGAACTGAATTCCAAAACAGAACAGGTTCTCAAATTTAGAAACCCAACTTATGCTTGCTTAAGGGGAAAGGTGAGTTGGGGTGCTGCATAAAACCAGAGATTGAAATGAGCACAGATAAAGTTCCTTAAGCCAAATATGGAATAGACAAGAGCTACTCCTTGCTCAACGAAACGGACTCATCACCCCATATTAAACGCCTAAGAATGTACCTGACTAGGAAGTATCTTAAAACCTATGGATTGCTATGTCTCCGAAAGAGAATCAAGCGTGTGTACAGGGGCATAAACGCAGCAGTGATAGGACTGGAGAGGTTCGGTGAGCAAATGAAGACCCTTTGAAGTCATATTGCATGGTACCCATTCCACGGGTCTCAACTCTCCAGGTTTAAGGGATTCTTCCTTCAGCTAAAACATGCATGTGGAACCCAGGGTATGATCAACCGTGTGATCGGGAGATGTGTTCCAATATGTGTCAGTTTTCGTCCCCTGGTACTCGGGTGCAACATTCCAGACGCTTTACTAACACTCTCCCGACTTGGAGAGTCAGTGCCTTTAACCTCCTGTTTGGCCCAGTTTGCAATTTCTGCGGAAGATGAACAGGAATAGGGAGAACCAATGAGAGACTAGCTGGAGGTGTCTGGACGGGCAAATTTAACTCTCATTTCCCACCAGGAAGAGGAATTAACCAAAGGCTCAGCGTGCCGTGCCGGAACCAGATTAGGGCCTGAAGCAACCATGCGGCGTTGCGGCCAGCTCACGAGAAAGCGAGTTGAAGAAAGGAGCTCAGGAGCACTGTAATTCACAAACCTGCCGAGTTATAAATGACAGCTATCGTCCAAAAATATACTGAAGTAAGGCTGCCAAGAGGACTTGAAAGTGGGGCAGAATTGCAGGAAAGCGATTTCAGGAGGTAGACTGGAATTGCATTGAAAGCATAGGAAAAGAGGCAGAACGTCCACAATGATGCACTTGGCCAAAAAGGGCGTATGCGTTTTTTCCTGAATATATTCAGGAAAAAACGCATACGCCCTTTTTGGCCAACCAAGCAAGCTTGCAAAGGAAATCTGCACTACAATGAAGTCTCACTTCCCCCCGGTCAAAAGGGCCATCTGAAAAAAGTGTAAAATCCAGAAAGGCAGGACAGGCCATGGAGAACTGGGAGCCTTGTTATGCTGATAGGCGGGATGTAAATTGCCAACAGCCACTCGGGAGAAGTGTATGGTGTTTCCTGAAACATCTAAAAATCAAAGCAACAGAGCCTAGGGCACTTCCACTTATGGTCCTATAGCTTAGGGAAATTAAAATCAAAAAGACACAGCCACCCCAAAGGTTGGGACGGCTCTGTTTACAAGAACCTGGTTTACGGTACAAGTTCAATATCGCAGAAAGTGAAAAATGGATAAAGAAGTTGTGGTACTTACGTACAATGCAGTATCACTCAGCAAGGAAATCTATGTCATCAGGCCCGTAGCAGCATAATGAGTGGATTCAGGTATGATGATTCTAACTGAAATAAGTCACACAGAAAAAGAAACATCATAAGATATCACTAATACATGGAATGTAAACTTGGCTACACAGGAACTGAATTCCAAAACAGAACAGGGTCTCAAATTTAGAAACCCAACTTATGCTTGCTTAAGGGGAAAGGTGAGTTGGGGTGCTGCATAAAACCAGAGATTGAAATGAGCACAGATAAAGTTCCTTAAGCCTAATATGGAATAGACAAGAGCTACTCCTTGCTCAACGAAACGGACTCAACACCCCATATTAAACGCCTAAGAATGTACCTGACTAGGAAGTATCTTAAAACCTATGGATTGCTATGTCTCCGAAAGAGAATCAAGCGTGTGTACAGGGGCATAAACGCAGCAGTGATAGGACTGGAGAGGTTCGGTGAGCAAATGAAGACCCTTTGAAGTCATATTGCATGGTACCCATTCCACGGGTCTCAACTCTCCAGGTTTAAGGGATTCTTCCTTCAGCTAAAACATGCATGTGGAACCCAGAGTATGATCAACCGTGTGATCGGGAGATGTGTTCCAATATGTGTCAGTTTTCGACCCCTGGTACTCGGGTGCAACATTCCAGACGCTTTACTAACACTCTCCCGACTTGGAGAGTCAGTGCCTTTAACCTCCTGTTTGGCCCAGTTTGCAATTTCTGCGGAAGATGAACAGGAATAGGGAGAACCAATGAGAGACTAGCTGGAGGTGTCTGGACGGGCAAATTTAACTCTCATTTCCCACCAGGAAGAGGAATTAACCAAAGGCTCAGCGTGCCGTGCCGGAACCAGATTAGGGCCTGAAGCAACCATGCGGCGTTGCGGCCAGCTCACGAGAAAGCGAGTTGAAGAAAGGAGCTCAGGGGCACTGTAATTCACAAACCTGCCGAGTTATAAATGACAGCTATCGTCCAAAAATATACTGAAGTAAGGCTGCCAAGAGGACTTGAAAGTGGGGCAGAATTGCAGGAAAGCGATTTCAGGAGGTGGACTGGAATTGCATTGAAAGCATAGGAAAAGAGGCAGAACGTCCACAATGATGCACTTGGCCAAAAAGGGCGTATGCGTTTTTTCCTGAATATATTCAGGAAAAAACGCATACGCCCTTTTTGGCCAACCAAGCAAGCTTGCAAAGGAAATCTGCACTACAATGAAGTCTCACTTCCCCCCGGTCAAAAGGGCCATCTGAAAAAAGTGTAAAATCCAGAAAGGCAGGACAGGCCATGGAGAACTGGGAGCCTTGTTATGCTGATGGGCGGGATGTAAATTGCCAACAGCCACTCGGGAGAAGTGTATGGTGTTTCCTGAAACATCTAAAAATCAAAGCAACAGAGCCTAGGGCACTTCCACTTATGGTCCTATAGCTTAGGGAAATTAAAATCAAAAAGACACAGCCACCCCAAAGGTTGGGACGGCTCTGTTTACAAGAACCTGGTTTACGGTACAAGTTCAATATCGCAGAAAGTGAAAAATGGATAAAGAATTTGTGGTACATACGTACAATGCAATATCCCTCAGCAATGAAATCTATGTCATCAGGCCCATAGCAGCATAATGAGTGGATTCAGGTATGATGATTCGAACTGAAATAAGTCACACAGAAAAAGAAACATCATAAGATATCACTAATACACGCAATGTAAACTTGGCTACACAGGAACTGAATTCCAAAACAGAACAGGGTCTCAAATTTAGAAAACCAACTTATGCTTGCTTAAGGGGAAAGGTGAGTTGGGGTGCTGCATAAAACCAGAGATTGAAATGAGCACAGATAAAGTTCCTTAAGCCAAATATGGAATAGACAAGAGCTACTCCTTGCTCAACGAAATGGACTCAACACCCCATATTAAACGCCTAAGAATGTACCTGACTAGGAAGTATCTTAAAACCTATGGACTGCTATGTCTCCGAAAGAGAATCAAGCGTGTGTACAGGGGCATAAACGCAGCAGTGATAGGACTGGAGAGGTTCGGTGAGCAAATGAAGACCCTTTGAAGTCATATTGCATGGTACCCATTCCACGGGTCTCAACTCTCCAGGGTTAAGGTATTCTTCCTTCAGCTAAAACATGCATGTGGAACCCAGAGTATGATAAACCATGTGATCGGGAGATGTGTTCCAATATGTGTCAGTTTTCGTCCCCTGGTACTCGGGTGCAACATTCCAGACGCTTTACTAACACTCTCCCGACTTGGAGAGTCAGTGCCTTTAACCTCCTGTTTGGCCCAGTTTGCAATTTCTGCGGAAGATGAACAGGAATAGGGAGAATGAATGAGAGACTAGCTGGAGGGGTCTGGACGGGCAAATTTAACTCTCATTTCCCACCAGGAAGAGGAATTAACCAAAGGTTCAGCGTGCCGTGCCGGAACCAGATTAGGGCCTGAAGCAAACATGCGGCGTTGCGGCCAGCTCACGAGAAAGCGAGTTGAAGAAAGGAGCTCAGGGCACTGTAATTCACAAACCTGCCGAGTTATAAATGACAGCTATCGTCCAAAAATATACTGAAGTAAGGCTGCCAAGAGGACTTGAAAGTGGGGCAGAATTGCAGGAAACCGATTTCAGGAGGTAGACTGGAATTGCATTTAAAGCATAGGAAAAGAGGCAGAACGTCCACAATGATGCACTTGGCCAAAAAGGGCGTATGCGTTTTTTCCTGAATATATTCAGGAAAAAACGCATACGCGCTTTTTGGCCAACCAAGCAAGCTTGCAAAGGAAATCTGCACTACAATGAAGTCTCACTTCTCCCCGGTCAAAAGGGCCATCTGAAAAAAGTGTAAAATCCAGAAAGGCAGGACAGGCCATGGAGACCTGGGAGCCTTGTTATGCTGATGGGCGGGATGTAAATTGCCAACAGCCACTCGGGAGAAGTGTATGGTGTTTCCTGAAACATCTAAAAATCAAAGCAACAGAGCCTAGGGCACTTCCACTTATGGTCCTATAGCTTAGGGAAATTAAAATCAAAAAGACACAGCCACCCCAAAGGTTGGGACGGCTCTGTTTACAAGAACCTGGTTTACGGTACAAGTTCAATATCGCAGAAAGTGAAAAATGGATAAAGAAGTTGTGGTACTTACGTACAATGCAATATCCCTCAGCAATGAAATCTATGTCATCAGGCCCGTAGCAGCATAATGAGTGGATTCAGGTATGATGATTCTAACTGAAATAAGTCACACAGAAAAAGAAACATCATAAGATATCACTAATACACGGAATGTAAACTTGGCTACACAGGAACTGAATTCCAAAACAGAACAGGGTCTCAAATTTAGAAACCCAACTTTTGCTTGCTTAAGGGGAAAGGTGAGTTGAGGTGCTGCATAAAACCAGAGATTGAAATGAGCACAGATAAAGTTCCTTAAGCCAAATATGGAATAGACAAGAGCTACTCCTTGCTCAACGAAATGGACTCAACACCCCATATTAAACGCCTAAGAATGTACCTGACTAGGAAGTATCTTAAAACCTATGGATTGCTATGTCTCCGAAAGAGAATCAAGCGTGTGTACAGGGGCATAAACGCAGCAGTGATAGGACTGGAGAGGTTCGGTGAGCAAATGAAGACCCTTTGAAGTCATATTGCATGGTACCCATTCCAAGGGTCTCAACTCTCCAGGTTTAAGGGATTCTTCCTTCAGCTAAAACATGCATGTGGAACCCAGAGTATGATCAACCGTGTGATCGGGAGATGTGTTCCAATATGTGTCAGTTTTCGTCCCCTGGTACTCGGGTGCAACATTCCAGACGCTTTACTAACACTCTCCCGACTTGGAGAGTCAGTGCCTTTAACCTCCTGTTTGGCCCAGTTTGCAATTTCTGCGGAAGATGAACAGGAATAGGGAGAACCAATGAGAGACTAGCTGGAGGTGTCTGGACGGGCAAATTTAACTCTCATTTCCCACCAGGAAGAGGAATTAACCAAAGGCTCAGCGTGCCGTGCCGGAACCAGATTAGGGCCTGAAGCAACCATGCGGCGTTGCGGCCAGCTCACGAGAAAGCGAGTTGAAGAAAGGAGCTCAGGGGCACTGTAATTCACAAACCTGCAGAGTTATAAATGACAGCTATCGTCCAAAAATATACTGAAGTAAGGCTGCCAAGAGGACTTGAAAGTGGGGCAGAATTGCAGGAAAGCGATTTCAGGAGGTAGACTGGAATTGCATTGAAAGCATAGGAAAAGAGGCAGAACGTCCACAATGATGCACTTGGCCAAAAAGGGCGTATGCGTTTTTTCCTGAATATATTCAGGAAAAAACGCATACGCCCTTTTTGGCCAACCAAGCAAGCTTGCAAAGGAAATCTGCACTACAATGAAGTCTCACTTCCCCCCGGTCAAAAGGGCCATCTGAAAAAAGTGTAAAATCCAGAAAGGCAGGACAGGCCATGGAGAACTGGGAGCCTTGTTATGCTGATGGGCGGGATGTAAATTGCCAACAGCCACTCGGGAGAAGTGTATGGTGTTTCCTGAAACATCTAAAAATCAAAGCAACAGAGCCTAGGGCACTTCCACTTATGGTCCTATAGCTTAGGGAAATTAAAATCAAAAAGACACAGCCACCCAAAAGGTTGGGACGGCTCTGTTTACAAGAACCTGGTTTACGGTACAAGTTCAATATCGCAGAAAGTGAAAAATGGATAAAGAATTTGTGGTACATACGTACAATGCAATATCCCTCAGCAATGAAATCTATGTCATCAGGCCCGTAGCAGCATAATGAGTGGATTCAGGTATGATGATTCTAACTGAAATAAGTCACACAGAAAAAGAAACATCATAAGATATCACTAATACACGGAATGTAAACTTGGCTACACAGGAACTGAATTACAAAACAGAACAGGGTCTCAAATTTAGAAACCCAACTTATGCTTGCTTAAGGGGAAAGGTGAGTTGGGGTGCTGCATAAAACCAGAGATTGAAATGAGCACAGATAAAGTTCCTTAAGCCAAATATGGAATAGACAAGAGCTACTCGTTGCTCAACGAAATGGACTCAACACCCCATATTAAACGCCTAAGAATGTACCTGACTAGGAAGTATCTTAAAACCTATGGATTGCTATGTCTCCGAAAGAGAATCAAGCGTGTGTACAGGGGCATAAACGCAGCAGTGATAGGACTGGAGAGGTTCGGTGAGCAAATGAAGACCCTTTGAAGTCATATTGCATGGTACCCATTCCACGGGTCTCAACTCTCCAGGTTTAAGGGATTCTTCCTTCAGCTAAAACATGCATGTGGAACCCAGAGTATGATCAACCGTGTGATCGGGAGATGTGTTCCAATATGTGTCAGTTTTCGTCCCCTGGTACTCGGGTGCAACATTCCAGACGCTTTACTAACACTCTCCCGACTTGGAGAGTCAGTGCCTTTAACCTCCTGTTTGGCCAAGTTTGCAATTTCTGCGGAAGATGAACAGGAATAGGTAGAACCAATGAGAGACTAGCTGGAGGTGTCTGGACGGGCAAATTTAACTCTCATTTCCCACCAGGAAGAGGAATTAACCAAAGGCTCAGCGTGCCGTGCCGGAACCAGATTAGGTCCTGAAGCAACCATGCGGCGTTGCGGCCAGCTCACGAGAAAGCGAGTTGAAGAAAGGAGCTCAGGGGCACTGTAATTCACAAACCTGCAGAGTTATAAATGACAGCTATCGTCCAAAAATATACTGAAGTAAGGCTGCCAAGAGGACTTGAAAGTGGGGCAGAATTGCAGGAAACCGATTTCAGGAGGTAGACTGGAATTGCACTTAAAGCATAGGAAAAGAGGCAGAACGTCCACAATGATGCACTTGGCCAAAAAGGGCGTATGCGTTTTTTCCTGAATATATTCAGGAAAAATCGCATACGCCCTTTTTGGCCAACCAAGCAAGCTTGCAAAGGAAATCTGCACTACAATGAAGTCTCACTTCTCCCCGGTCAAAAGGGCCATCTGAAAAAAGTGTAAAATCCAGAAAGGCAGGACAGGCCATGGAGACCTGGGAGCCTTGTTATGCTGATGGGTGGGATGTAAATTGCCAACAGCCACTCAGGAGAAGTGTATGGTGTTTCCTGAAACATCTAAAAAACAAAGAAACAGAGCTTAGGGCACTTCCACTTATGGTCCTATAGCTTAGGGAAATTAAAATAAAAAAGACAGAGCCACCCAAAATAGTTGGGACGGCTCTGTTTACAAGAAACTCATTTTCGGTACAAGTTCAATATCGCAGAAAGTGAAAAATGGATAAAGAAGTTGTGGTACTTACGTACAATGCAATATCACTCAGCAAGGAAATCTATGTCATCAGGCCCGTAGCAGCATAATGAGTGGATTCAGGTACGAAGATTCTAACTGAAATAAGTCACACAGAAAAAGAAACATCATAAGATATCACTAATTCACGGAATGTAAACTTGGCTACACAGGAACTGAATTACAAAACAGAACAGGGTCTCAAATTTAGAAACCCAACTTATGCTTGCTTAAGGGGAAAGGTGAGTTGGCGTGCTGCATAAAACCAGAGATTGAAATGAGCACAGATAAAGTTCCTTAAGCCAAATATGGAATAGACAAGAGCTACACCTTGCTCAACGAAATGGACTCAACACCCCATATTAAACGCCTAAGAATGTACCTGACTAGGAAGTATCTTAAAACCTATGGATTGCTATGTCTCCGAAAGAGAATCAAGCGTGTGTACAGGGGCATAAACGCAGCAGTGATAGGACTGGAGAGGTTCGGTGAGCAAATGAAGACCCTTTGAAGTCATATTGCATGGTACCCATTCCACGGGTCTCAACTCTCCAGGTTTAAGGGATTCTTCCTTCAGCTAAAACATGCATGTGGAACCCAGAGTATGATCAACCGTGTGATCGGGAGATGTGTTCCAATATGTGTCAGTTTTCGTCCCCTGGTACTCGGGTGCAACATTCCAGACGCTTTACTAACACTCTCCCGACTTGGAGAGTCAGTGCCTTTAACCTCCTGTTTGGCCCAGTTTGCAATTTCTGCGGAAGATGAACAGGAATAGGGAGAACAAATGAGAGACTAGCTGCAGGTGTCTGGACGGGCAAATTTAACTCTCATTTCCCACCAGGAAGAGGAATTAACCAAAGGCTAAGCGTGCCGTGCCAGAACCAGATTAGGGCCTGAAGCCATCCTGCGGTGTTGCGGCCAGCTCACGAGAAAGCGAGTTGAAGAAAGGAGCTCAGGGGCACTGTAATTCACAAACCTGCCGAGTTATAAATGACAGCTATCGTCCAAAAATATACTGAAGTAAGGCTGCCAAGAGGACTTGAAAGTGGGGCAGAATTGCAGGAAACCGATTTCAGGAGGTAGACTGGAATTGCATTTAAAGCATAGGAAAAGAGGCAGAACGTCCACAATGATGCACTTGGCCAAAAAGGGCGTATGCGTTTTTTCCTGAATATATTCAGGAAAAAACGCATACGCCCTTTTTGGCCAACCAAGCAAGCTTGCAAAGGAAATCTGCACTACAATGAAGTCTCACTTCCCCCCGGTCAAAAGGGCCATCTGAAAAAAGTGTAAAATCCAGAAAGGCAGGACAGGCCATGGAGAACTGGGAGCCTTGTTATGCTGATGGGCGGGATGTAAATTGCCAACAGCCACTCGGGAGAAGTGTATGGTGTTTCCTGAAACATCTAAAAATCAAAGCAACAGAGCCTAGGGCACTTCCACTTATGGTCCTATAGCTTAGGGAAATTAAAATCAAAAAGACACAGCCACCCCAAAGGTTGGGACGGCTCTGTTTACAAGAACCTGGTTTACGGTACAAGTTCAATATCGCAGAAAGTGAAAAATGGATAAAGAATTTGTGGTACATACGTACAATGCAATATCCCTCAGCAATGAAATCTATGTCATCAGGCCCGTAGCAGCATAATGAGTGGATTCAGGTATGATGATTCTAACTGAAATAAGTCACACAGAAAAAGAAACATCATAAGATATCACTAATACACGGAATGTAAACTTGGCTACACAGGAACTGAATTCCAAAACAGAACAGGGTCTCAAATTTAGAAACCCAACTTTTGCTTGCTTAAGGGGAAAGGTGAGTTGAGGTGCTGCATAAAACCAGAGATTGAAATGAGCACAGATAAAGTTCCTTAAGCCAAATATGGAATAGACAAGAGCTACTCCTTGCTCAACGAAATGGACTCAACACCCCATATTAAACGCCTAAGAATGTACCTGACTAGGAAGTATCTTAAAACCTATGGATTGCTATGTCTCCGAAAGAGAATCAAGCGTGTGTACAGGGGCATAAACGCAGCAGTGATAGGACTGGAGAGGTTCGGTGAGCAAATGAAGACCCTTTAAAGTCATATTGCATGGTACCCATTCCAAGGGTCTCAACTCTCCAGGTTTAAGGGATTCTTCCTTCAGCTAAAACATGCATGTGGAACCCAGAGTATGATCAACCGTGTGATCGGGAGATGTGTTCCAATATGTGTCAGTTTTCGTCCCCTGGTACTCGGGTGCAACATTCCAGACGCTTTACTAACACTCTCCCGACTTGGAGAGTCAGTGCCTTTAACCTCCTGTTTGGCCCAGTTTGCAATTTCTGCGGAAGATGAACAGGAATAGGGAGAACCAATGAGAGACTAGCTGGAGGTGTCTGGACGGGCAAATTTAACTCTCATTTCCCACCAGGAAGAGGAATTAACCAAAGGCTCAGCGTGCCGTGCCGGAACCAGATTAGGGCCTGAAGCAACCATGCGGCGTTGCGGCCAGCTCACGAGAAAGCGAGTTGAAGAAAGGAGCTCAGGGGCACTGTAATTCACAAACCTGCAGAGTTATAAATGACAGCTATCGTCCAAAAATATACTGAAGTAAGGCTGCCAAGAGGACTTGAAAGTGGGGCAGAATTGCAGGAAAGCGATTTCAGGAGGTAGACTGGAATTGCATTGAAAGCATAGGAAAAGAGGCAGAACGTCCACAATGATGCACTTGGCCAAAAAGGGCGTATGCGTTTTTTCCTGAATATATTCAGGAAAAAACGCATACGCCCTTTTTGGCCAACCAAGCAAGCTTGCAAAGGAAATCTGCACTACAATGAAGTCTCACTTCCCCCCGGTCAAAAGGGCCATCTGAAAAAAGTGTAAAATCCAGAAAGGCAGGACAGGCCATGGAGAACTGGGAGCCTTGTTATGCTGATGGGCGGGATGTAAATTGCCAACAGCCACTCGGGAGAAGTGTATGGTGTTTCCTGAAACATCTAAAAATCAAAGCAACAGAGCCTAGGGCACTTCCACTTATGGTCCTATAGCTTAGGGAAATTAAAATCAAAAAGACACAGCCACCCAAAAGGTTGGGACGGCTCTGTTTACAAGAACCTGGTTTACGGTACAAGTTCAATATTGCAGAAAGTGAAAAATGGATAAAGAATTTGTGGTACATACGTACAATGCAATATCCCTCAGCAATGAAATCTATGTCATCAGGCCCGTAGCAGCATAATGAGTGGATTCAGGTATGATGATTCTAACTGAAATAAGTCACACAGAAAAAGAAACATCATAAGATATCACTAATACACGGAATGTAAACTTGGCTACACAGGAACTGAATTACAAAACAGAACAGGGTCTCAAATTTAGAAACCCAACTTATGCTTGCTTAAGGGGAAAGGTGAGTTGGGGTGCTGCATAAAACCAGAGATTGAAATGAGCACAGATAAAGTTCCTTAAGCCAAATATGGAATAGACAAGAGCTACTCGTTGCTCAACGAAATGGACTCAACACCCCATATTAAACGCCTAAGAATGTACCTGACTAGGAAGTATCTTAAAACCTATGGATTGCTATGTCTCCGAAAGAGAATCAAGCGTGTGTACAGGGGCATAAACGCAGCAGTGATAGGACTGGAGAGGTTCGGTGAGCAAATGAAGACCCTTTGAAGTCATATTGCATGGTACCCATTCCACGGGTCTCAACTCTCCAGGTTTAAGGGATTCTTCCTTCAGCTAAAACATGCATGTGGAACCCAGAGTATGATCAACCGTGTGATCGGGAGATGTGTTCCAATATGTGTCAGTTTTCGTCCCCTGGTACTCGGGTGCAACATTCCAGACGCTTTACTAACACTCTCCCGACTTGGAGAGTCAGTGCCTTTAACCTCCTGTTTGGCCAAGTTTGCAATTTCTGCGGAAGATGAACAGGAATAGGGAGAACCAATGAGAGACTAGCTGGAGGTGTCTGGACGGGCAAATTTAACTCTCATTTCCCACCAGGAAGAGGAATTAACCAAAGGCTCAGCATGCCGTGCCGGAACCAGATTAGGTCCTGAAGCAACCATGCGGCGTTGCGGCCAGCTCACGAGAAAGCGAGTTGAAGAAAGGAGCTCAGGGGCACTGTAATTCACAAACCTGCAGAGTTATAAATGACAGCTATCGTCCAAAAATATACTGAAGTAAGGCTGCCAAGAGGACTTGAAAGTGGGGCAGAATTGCAGGAAACCGATTTCAGGAGGTAGACTGGAATTGCATTTAAAGCATAGGAAAAGAGGCAGAACGTCCACAATGATGCACTTGGCCAAAAAGGGCGTATGCGTTTTTTCCTGAATATATTCAGGAAAAATCGCATACGCCCTTTTTGGCCAACCAAGCAAGCTTGCAAAGGAAATCTGCACTACAATGAAGTCTCACTTCTCCCCGGTCAAAAGGGCCATCTGAAAAAAGTGTAAAATCCAGAAAGGCAGGACAGGCCATGGAGACCTGGGAGCCTTGTTATGCTGATGGGTGGGATGTAAATTGCCAACAGCCACTCAGGAGAAGTGTATGGTGTTTCCTGAAACATCTAAAAAACAAAGAAACAGAGCTTAGGGCACTTCCACTTATGGTCCTATAGCTTAGGGAAATTAAAATAAAAAAGACAGAGCCACCCAAAATAGTTGGGACGGCTCTGTTTACAAGAAACTCATTTTCGGTACAAGTTCAATATCGCAGAAAGTGAAAAATGGATAAAGAAGTTGTGGTACTTACGTACAATGCAATATCACTCAGCAAGGAAATCTATGTCATCAGGCCCGTAGCAGCATAATGAGTGGATTCAGGTACGAAGATTCTAACTGAAATAAGTCTCACAGAAAAAGAAACATCATAAGATATCACTAATTCACGGAATGTAAACTTGGCTACACAGGAACTGAATTACAAAACAGAACAGGGTCTCAAATTTAGAAACCCAACTTATGCTTGCTTAAGGGGAAAGGTGAGTTGGCGTGCTGCATAAAACCAGAGATTGAAATGAGCACAGATAAAGTTCCTTAAGCCAAATATGGAATAGACAAGAGCTACACCTTGCTCAACGAAATGGACTCAACACCCCATATTAAACGCCTAAGAATGTACCTGACTAGGAAGTATCTTAAAACCTATGGATTGCTATGTCTCCGAAAGAGAATCAAGCGTGTGTACAGGGGCATAAACGCAGCAGTGATAGGACTGGAGAGGTTCGGTGAGCAAATGAAGACCCTTTGAAGTCATATTGCATGGTACCCACTCCACGGGTCTCAACTCTCCAGGTTTAAGGGATTCTTCCTTCAGCTAAAACATGCATGTGGAACCCAGAGTATGATCAACCGTGTGATCGGGAGATGTGTTCCAATATGTGTCAGTTTTCGTCCCCTGGTACTCGGGTGCAACATTCCAGACGCTTTACTAACACTCTCCCGACTTGGAGAGTCAGTGCCTTTAACCTCCTGTTTGGCCCAGTTTGCAATTTCTGCGGAAGATGAACAGGAATAGGGAGAACAAATGAGAGACTAGCTGCAGGTGTCTGGACGGGCAAATTTAACTCTCATTTCCCACCAGGAAGAGGAATTAACCAAAGGCTAAGCGTGCCGTGCCAGAACCAGATTAGGGCCTGAAGCCATCCTGCGGTGTTGCGGCCAGCTCACGAGAAAGCGAGTTGAAGAAAGGAGCTCAGGGGCACTGTAATTCACAAACCTGCCGAGTTATAAATGACAGCTATCGTCCAAAAATATACTGAAGTAAGGCTGCCAAGAGGACTTGAAAGTGGGGCAGAATTGCAGGAAACCGATTTCAGGAGGTAGACTGGAATTGCATTTAAAGCATAGGAAAAGAGGCAGAACGTCCACAATGATGCACTTGGCCAAAAAGGGCGTATGCGTTTTTTCCTGAATATATTCAGGAAAAAACGCATACGCCCTTTTTGGCCAACCAAGCAAGCTTGCAAAGGAAATCTGCACTACAATGAAGTCTCACTTCCCCCCGGTCAAAAGGGCCATCTGAAAAAAGTGTAAAATCCAGAAAGGCAGGACAGGCCATGGAGAACTGGGAGCCTTGTTATGCTGATGGGCGGGATGTAAATTGCCAACAGCCACTCGGGAGAAGTGTATGGTGTTTCCTGAAACATCTAAAAATCAAAGCAACAGAGCCTAGGGCACTTCCACTTATGGTCCTATAGCTTAGGGAAATTAAAATCAAAAAGACACAGCCACCCCAAAGGTTGGGACGGCTCTGTTTACAAGAACCTGGTTTACGGTACAAGTTCAATATCGCAGAAAGTGAAAAATGGATAAAGAATTTGTGGTACATACGTACAATGCAATATCCCTCAGCAATGAAATCTATGTCATCAGGCCCATAGCAGCATAATGAGTGGATTCAGGTATGATGATTCTAACTGAAATAAGTCTCACAGAAAAAGAAACATCATAAGATATCACTAATACACGGAATGTAAACTTGGCTACACAGGAAGTGATTTCCAAAACAGAACAGGGTCTCAAATTTAGAAACACAACTTATGCTTGCTTAAGGGGAAAGGTGAGTTGGCGTGCTGCATAAAACCAGAGATTGAAATGAGCACAGATAAAGTTCCTTAAGCCAAATATGGAATAGACAAGAGCTACTCCTTGCTCAACGAAATGGACTCAACACCCCATATTAAACGCCTAAGAATGTACCTGGCTAGGAAGTATCTTAAAACCTATGGATTGCTATGTCTCCGAAAGAGAATCAAGCGTGTGTACAGGGGCATAAACGCAGCAGTGATAGGACTGGAGAGGTTCGGTGAGCAAATGAAGACCCTTTGAAGTCATATTGCATGGTACCCATTCCACGGGTCTCAACTTTCCAGGTTTAAGTTATACTTCCTTCAGCTAAAACATGCATGTGGAACCCAGAGTATGATCAACCATGTGATCGGGAGATGTGTTCCAATATGTGTCAGTTTTCATCCCCTGGTACTCGGGTGCAACATCCACACCCTTTACGAACACTCTCCCGACTTGGAGAGTCAGTGCCTTTAACCTCCTGTTTGGTCCAGTTTGCAATTTCTGCGGAAGATGAACAGGAATAGGGAGAACCAATGAGAGACTAGCTGGAGGTGTCTGGACGGGCAAATTTAACTCTCATTTCCCACCAGGAAGAGGAATTAACCAAAGGCCCAGCGTGCCGTGCCGGAACCAGATTAGGGCCTGAAGCCTTCCTGCGGTGTTGCGGCCAGCTCACGAGAAAGCGAGTTGAAGAAAGGAGCTCGGGGCACTGTAATTCACAAACCTGCCGAGTTATTAATGATAGCTATCGTCCAAAAATATACTGAAGTAAGGCTGCCAAGAGGACTTGAAAGCGGGGCAGAATTGCAGGAAACCGATTTCAGGAGGTAGACTGGAATTTCAGTTAAAGCATAGGAAAAGAGGCAGAACGTCCACAATGATGCACTTGGCCAAAAAGGGCGTATGCGTTTTTTCCTGAATATATTCAGGAAAAAACGCATACGCGCTTTTTGGCCAACCAAGCAAGCTTGCAAAGGAAATCTGCACTACAATGAAGTCTCACTTCCCCCCGGTCAAAAGGCCCATCTGAAAAAAGTGTAAAATCCAGAAAGGCAGGACAGGCCATGGAGAACTGGGAGCCTTCTTATGCTGATGGGCGGGATGTAAATTGCCAACAGCCACTCGGGAGAAGTGTATGGTGTTTCCTGAAACATCTAAAAAACAAAGCAACAGAGCCTAGGGCACTTCCACTTATGGTCCTATAGCTTAGGGAAATTAAAATCAAAAAGACACAGCCACCCCAAAGGTTGGGACGGCTCTGTTTACAAGAACCTGGTTTACGGTACAAGTTCAATATCGCAGAAAGTGAAAAATGGATAAAGAAGTTGTGGTACTTACGTACAATGCAGTATCACTCAGCAAGGAAATCTATGTCATCAGGCCCGTAGCAGCATAATGAGTGGATCCAGGTATGATGATTCTAAGTGAAATAAGTCACACAGAAAAAGAAACATCATAAGATATCACTAATACACGGAATGTAAACGTGGCTACACAGGAACTGAATTACAAAACAGAACAGGGTCTCAAATTTAGAAACCCAACTTATGCTTGCTTAAGGGGAAAGGTGAGTTGGGGTGCTGCATAAAACCAGAGATTGAAATGAGCACAGATAAAGTTCCTTAAGCCAAATATGGAATAGACAAGAGCTACTCCTTGCTCAACGAAACGGACTCAACACCCCATATTAAACGCCTAAGAATGTACCTGACTAGGAAGTATCTTAAAACCTATGGATTGCTATGTCTCCGAAAGAGAATCAAGCGTGTGTACAGGGGCATAAACGCAGCAGTGATAGGACTGGAGAGGTTCGGTGAGCAAATGAAGACCCTTTGAAGTCATATTGCATGGTACCCATTCCACGGGTCTCAACTCTCCAGGTTTAAGGTATTCTTCCTTCAGCTAAAACATGCATGTGGAACCCAGAGTATGATCAACCGTGTGATCGGGAGACGTGTTCCAATATGTGTCAGTTTTCGTCCCCTGGTACTCGGGTGCAACATTCCAGACGCTTTACTAACACTCTCCCGACTTGGAGAGTCAGTGCCTTTAACCTCCTGTTTGGCCAAGTTTGCAATTTCTGCGGAAGATGAACAGGAATAGGGAGAACCAATGAGAGACTAGCTGGAGGTGTCTGGACGGGCAAATTTAACTCTCATTTCCCACCAGGAAGAGGAATTAACCAATGGCTCAGCGTGCCGTGCCGGAACCAGATTAGGGCCTGAAGCTATCCTGCGGCGTTGCGGCCAGCTCACGAGAAAGCGAGTTGAAGAAAGGAGCTCAGGGGCACTGTAATTCACAAACCTGCAGAGTTATAAATGACAGCTATCGTCCAAAAATATACTGAAGTAAGGCTGCCAAGAGGACTTGAAAGCGGGGCAGAATTGCAGGAAACCGATTTCGGGAGGTAGACTGGAATTGCATTTAAAGCATAGGAAAAGAGGCAGAACGTCCACAATGATGCACTTGGCCAAAAAGGGCGTATGCGTTTTTTCCTGAATATATTCAGGAAAAATCGCATACGCCCTTTTTGGCCAACCAAGCAAGCTTGCAAAGGAAATCTGCACTACAATGAAGTCTCACTTCCCCCCGGTCAAAAGGGCCATCTGAAAAAAGTGTAAAATCCAGAAAGTCAGGACAGGCCATGGAGACCTGGGAGCCTTGTTATGCTGATGGGCCGGATGTAAATTGCCGACAGCCACTCGGGAGAAGTGTATGGTGTTTCCTGAAACATCTAAAAAACAAAGCAACAGAGCCTAGGGCACTTCCACTTATGGTCCTATAGCTTAGGGAAATTAAAATCAAAAAGACACAGCCACCCCAAAGGTTGGGACGGCTCTGTTTACAAGAACCTGGTTTACGGTACAAGTTCAATATCGCAGAAAGTGAAAAATGGATAAAGAAGTTGTGGTACTTACGTACAATGCAGTATCACTCAGCAATGAAATCTATGTCATCAGGCTCGTAGCAGCATAATGAGTGGATTCAGGTACGATGATTCTAACTGAAATAAGTCACACAGAAAAAGAAACATCATAAGATATCACTAATAAACGGAATGTAAACTTGGGTACACAAGAACTGAATTACAAAACAGAACAGGGTCTCAAATTTAGAAACCCAACTTATGCTTGCTTAATGGGAAAGGTGAGTTGGGGTGCTGCATAAAACCAGAGATTGAAATGAGCACAGATAAAGTTCCTTAAGCCAAATATGGAATAGACAAGAGCTACTCCTTGCTCAACGAAATGGACTCAACACCCCATATTAAACGCCTAAGAGTGTAACTGACTAGGAAGTATCTTAAAACCTATGGATTGCTATGTCTCCGAAAGAGAATCAAGCGTGTGTACAGGGGCATAAACGCAGCAGTGATAGGACTGGAGAGGTTCGGTGAGCAAATGAAGACCCTTTGAATTCATATTGCATGGCACCCATTCCACGGGTCTCAACTCTCCAGGTTTAAGGTATTCTTCCTTCAGCTAAAACATGCATGTGGAACCCAGAGTATGATCAACCGTGTGATCGGGAGACGTGTTCCAATATGTGTCAGTTTTCGTCCCCTGGTACTCGGGTGCAACATTCCAGACGCTTTACTAACACTCTCCCGACTTGGAGAGTCAGTGCCTTTAACCTCCTCTTTGGCCCAGTTTGCAATTTCTGCGGAAGATGAACAGGAATAGGGAGAACCAATGACAGACTAGCTGGAGGTGTCTGGACGGGCAAATTTAACTCTCATTTCCCACCAGGAAGAGGAATTAACCAAAGGCTCAGCGTGCCGTGCCGGAACCAGATTAGGGCCTGAAGCCATCCAGCGGTGTTGCGGCCAGCTCACGAGAAAGCGAGTTGAAGAAAGGAGCTCAGGGGCACTGTAATTCACAAACCAGCAGAGTTATAAATGACAGCTATCGTCCAAAAGTATACTGAAGTAAGGCTGCCAAGAGGACTTGAAAGCGGGGCAGAATTGCAGGAAACCGATTTCAGGAGGTAGACTGGAATTGCATTTAAAGCATAGGAAAAGAGGCAGAACGTCCACAATGATGCACTTGGCCAAAAAGGGCGTATGCGTTTTTTCCTGAATATATTCAGGAAAAAACGCATACGCCCTTTTTGGCCAACCAAGCAAGCTTGCAAAGGAAATCTGCACTACAATGAAGTCTCACTTCCCCCCGGTCAAAAGGGCCATCTGAAAAAAGTGTAAAATCCAGAAAGGCAGGACAGGCCATGGAGAACTGGGAGCCTTCTTATGCTGATGGGCGGGATGTAAATTGCCAACAGCCACTCGGGAGAAGTGTATGGTGTTTCCTGAAACATCTAAAAATCAAAGCAACAGAGCCTAGGGCACTTCCACTTATGGTCCTATAGCTTAGGGAAATTAAAATCAAAAAGACACAGCCACCCCAAAGGTTGGGACGGCTCTGTTTACAAGAACCTGGTTTACGGTACAAGTTCAATATCGCAGAAAGTGAAAAATGGATAAAGAATTTGTGGTACATACGTACAATGCAATATCCCTCAGCAATGAAATCTATGTCATCAGGCCCATAGCAGCATAATGAGTGGATTCAGGTATGATGATTCTAACTGAAATAAGTCTCACAGAAAAAGAAACATCATAAGATATCACTAATACACGGAATGTAAACTTGGCTACACAGGAAGTGATTTCCAAAACAGAACAGGGTCTCAAATTTAGAAACACAACTTATGCTTGCTTAAGGGGAAAGGTGAGTTGGCGTGCTGCATAAAACCAGAGATTGAAATGAGCACAGATAAAGTTCCTTAAGCCAAATATGGAATAGACAAGAGCTACTCCTTGCTCAACGAAATGGACTCAACACCCCATATTAAACGCCTAAGAATGTACCTGGCTAGGAAGTATCTTAAAACCTATGGACTGCTATGTCTCCGAAAGAGAATCAAGCGTGTGTACAGGGGCATAAACGCAGCAGTGATAGGACTGGAGAGGTTCGGTGAGCAAATGAAGACCCTTTGAAGTCATATTGCATGGTACCCATTCCACGGGTCTCAACTTTCCAGGTTTAAGTTATACTTCCTTCAGCTAAAACATGCATGTGGAACCCAGAGTATGATCAACCATGTGATCGGGAGATGTGTTCCAATATGTGTCAGTTTTCATCCCCTGGTACTCGGGTGCAACATCCACACCCTTTACGAACACTCTCCCGACTTGGAGAGTCAGTGCCTTTAACCTCCTGTTTGGTCCAGTTTGCAATTTCTGCGGAAGATGAACAGGAATAGGGAGAACCAATGAGAGACTAGCTGGAGGTGTCTGGACGGGCAAATTTAACTCTCATTTCCCACCAGGAAGAGGAATTAACCAAAGGCCCAGCGTGCCGTGCCGGAACCAGATTAGGGCCTGAAGCCTTCCTGCGGTGTTGCGGCCAGCTCACGAGAAAGCGAGTTGAAGAAAGGAGCTCGGGGCACTGTAATTCACAAACCTGCCTAGTTATTAATGATAGCTATCGTCCAAAAATATACTGAAGTAAGGCTGCCAAGAGGACTTGAAAGCGGGGCAGAATTGCAGGAAACCGATTTCAGGAGGTAGACTGGAATTTCAGTTAAAGCATAGGAAAAGAGGCAGAACGTCCACAATGATGCACTTGGCCAAAAAGGGCGTATGCGTTTTTTCCTGAATATATTCAGGAAAAAACGCATACGCGCTTTTTGGCCAACCAAGCAAGCTTGCAAAGGAAATCTGCACTACAATGAAGTCTCACTTCCCCCCGGTCAAAAGGGCCATCTGAAAAAAGTGTAAAATCCAGAAAGGCAGGACAGGCCATGGAGAACTGGGAGCCTTCTTATGCTGATGGGCGGGATGTAAATTGCCAACAGCCACTCGGGAGAAGTGTATGGTGTTTCCTGAAACATCTAAAAAACAAAGCAACAGAGCCTAGGGCACTTCCACTTATGGTCCTATAGCTTAGGGAAATTAAAATCAAAAAGACACAGCCACCCCAAAGGTTGGGACGGCTCTGTTTACAAGAACCTGGTTTACGGTACAAGTTCAATATCGCAGAAAGTGAAAAATGGATAAAGAAGTTGTGGTACTTACGTACAATGCAGTATCACTCAGCAAGGAAATCTATGTCATCAGGCCCGTAGCAGCATAATGAGTGGATCCAGGTATGATGATTCTAAGTGAAATAAGTCACACAGAAAAAGAAACATCATAAGATATCACTAATACACGGAATGTAAACGTGGCTACACAGGAACTGAATTACAAAACAGAACAGGGTCTCAAATTTAGAAACCCAACTTATGCTTGCTTAAGGGGAAAGGTGAGTTGGGGTGCTGCATAAAACCAGAGATTGAAATGAGCACAGATAAAGTTCCTTAAGCCAAATATGGAATAGACAAGAGCTACTCCTTGCTCAACGAAATGGACTCAACACCCCATATTAAACGCCTAAGAATGTACCTGACTAGGAAGTATCTTAAAACCTATGGATTGCTATGTCTCCGAAAGAGAATCAAGCGTGTGTACAGGGGCATAAACGCAGCAGTGATAGGACTGGAGAGGTTCGGTGAGCAAATGAAGACCCTTTGAAGTCATATTGCATGGTACCCATTCCACGGGTCTCAACTCTCCAGGTTTAAGGTATTCTTCCTTCAGCTAAAACATGCATGTGGAACCCAGAGTATGATCAACCGTGTGATCGGGAGACGTGTTCCAATATGTGTCAGTTTTCGTCCCCTGGTACTCGGGTGCAACATTCCAGACGCTTTACTAACACTCTCCCGACTTCGAGAGTCAGTGCCTTTAACCTCCTGTTTGGCCCAGTTTGCAATTTCTGCGGAAGATGAACAGGAATAGGGAGAACCAATGAGAGACTAGCTGGAGGTGTCTGGACGGGCAAATTTAACTCTCATTTCCCACCAGGAAGAGGAATTAACCAAAGGCTCAGCGTGCCGTTGCAGAACCAGATTAGGGCCTGAAGCCATCCTGCGGTGTTGCGGCCAGCTCACGAGAAAGCGAGTTGAAGAAAGGAGCTCAGGGGCACTGTAATTCACAAACCTGCAGAGTTATAAATGACAGTTATCGTCCAAAAATATACTGAAGTAAGGCTGCCAAGAGGACTTGAAAGCGGGGCAGAATTGCAGGAAACCGATTTCAGGAGGTAGACTGGAATTGCATTTAAAGCATAGGAAAAGAGGCAGAACGTGCACAATGATGCACTTGGCCAAAAAGGGCGTATGCGTTTTTTCCTGAATATATTCAGGAAAAAACGCATACGCCCTTTTTGGCCAACCAAGCAAGCTTGCAAAGGAAATCTGCACTACAATGAAGTCTCACTTCCCCCCGGTCAAAAGGGCCATCTGAAAAAAGTGTAAAATCCAGAAAGGCAGAAGAGGCCATGGAGAATTCGGAGCCTTGTTATGCTGATGGGCGGGATGTCAATTGCCAACAGCCACTCGGGAGAAGTGTATGGTGTTTCCTGAAACATCTAAAAAACAAAGCAACAGAGCCTAGGGCACTTCCACTTATGGTCCTATAGCTTAGGGAAATTAAAATCAAAAAGACACAGCCACCCCAAAAGTTGGGACGGCTCTGTTTACAAGAACCTGGTTTACGGTACAAGTTCAATACCGCAGAAAGTGAAAAATGGATAAAGAAGTTGTGGTACTTACGTACAATGCAGTATCACTCAGCAATGAAATCTATGTCATCAGGGCCGTAGCAGCATAATGAGTGGATTCAGGTATGATGATTCTAACTGAAATAAGTCACACAGAAAAAGAAACATCATAAGATATCACTAATACACGGAATGTAAACTTGGCTACACAGGAACTGAATTACAAAACAGAACAGGGTCTCAAATTTAGAAAACCAACTTATGCTTGCTTAAGGGGAAAGGTGAGTTGGGGTGCTGCATAAAACCAGGGATTGAAATGAGCACAGATAAAGTTCCTTAAGCCAAATATGGAATAGACAAGAGTTACTCCTTGCTCAACGAAATGGACTCAACACCCCATATTAAACGCCTAAGAGTGTACCTGACTAGGAAGTATCTTAAAACCTATGGATTGCTATGTCTCCGAAAGAGAATCAAGCGTGTGTACAGGGGCATAAAAGCAGCAGTGATAGGATTGGAGAAGTTCGGTGAGCAAATGAAGACCCTTTGAAGTCATATTGCATGGTACCCATTCCACGGGTCTCAACTTTCTAGGTTTAAGGGATTCTTCCTTCAGCTAAAACATGCATGTGGAACCCAGAGTATGATCAACCATGTGAGCGGGAGACGTGTTCAAATATGTGTCAGTTTTCGTCCCCTGGTACTCGGGTGCAACATTCCAGACGCTTTACGAACACTCTCCCGACTTGGAGAGTCAGTGCCTTTAACCTCCTGTTTGGCCCAGTTTGCAATTTCTGCGGAAGATGAACAGGAATAGGGAGAACCAATGACAGACTAGCTGGAGGTGTCTGGACGGGCAAATTTAACTCTCATTTCCCACCAGGAAGAGGAATTAACCAAAGGCTCAACGTGCCGTGCTGGAACCAGATTAGGGCCTGAAGCCATCCTGCGGTGTTGCGGCCAGCTCACGAGAAAGCGAGTTGAAGAAAGGAGCTCAGGGGCACTGTAATTCACAAACCTGCAGAGTTATAAATGACAGCTATCGTCCAAAAATATACTGAAGTAAGGCTGCCAAGAGTACTTGAAAGCGGGGCAGAATTGCAGGAAACCGATTTCAGGAGGTAGACTGGAATTGCATTTAAAGCATAGGAAAAGAGGCAGAACGTCCACAATGATGCACTTGGCCAAAATATATTCAGGAAAAAACGCATACGCCCTTTTTGGCCAACCAAGCAAGCTTGCAAAGGAAATCTGCACTACAATGAAGTCTCACTTCCCCCCGGTCAAAAGGGCCATCTGAAAAAAGTGTAAAATCCACAAAGGCAGGACAGGCCATGGAGACCTGGGACCCTTGTTATGCTGATGGGCGGGATGTCAATTGCCAACAGCCACTCGGGAGAAGTGTATGGTGTTTCCTGAAACATCTAAAAAACAAAGCAACAGAGCTTTGGGCACTTCCACTCATGGTCCTATAGCTTAGGGAAATTAAAATCAAAAAGACACAGCCACCCCAAAGGTTGGGACGGCTCTGTTTACAAGAACCTGGTTTACGGTACAAGTTCAATATCGCAGAAAGTGAAAAATGGATAAAGAAGTTGTGGTACTTATGTACAATGCAATATCACTCAGCAATGAAATCTATGTCATCAGGCCCGTAGCAGCATAATGAGTGGATTCAGGTACGATGATTCTAACTGAAATAAGTCTCACAGAAAAGGAAACACCATAAGATATCACTCTTACATGGAATGTAAACTTGGCTACATAGGAACTGAATTACAAAACAGAACAGGGTCTCAAATTTAGAAAACCAACGTATGCTTGCTTAAGGGGAAAGGTGAGTTGGGGTGCTGCATAAAACCAGAGATTGAAATGAGCACAGATAAAGTTCCTTAAGCCAAATATGGAATAGACAAGAGCTACTCCTTGCTCAACGAAATGGATTGAACACCCCATATTAAACGCCTAAGTATGTACCTGACGAGGAAGTATCTTAAACCTATGGACTGCTATGTCTCCGAAAGAGAATCAAGCGTGTGTACAGGGCCATAAACGCAGCAGTGATAGGATTGGAGAGATTCGGTGAGCAAATGAAGTCCCTTTGAAGTCATATTGCATGGTACCCATTCCACGGGTCTCAACTCTCCAGGTTTAAGGTATTCTTCCTTCAGCTAAAACATGCACGTGGAACCCAGAGTATGATCAACCGTGTGATCGGGAGACGTGTTCAAATATGTCTCAGTTTTCGTCCCCTTGTACTCGGGTGCAATATTCCAGACGCTTTACTAACACTCTCTCGAATTGGAGAGTCAGTGCCTTTAACCTCCTGTTTGGCCCAGTTTGCAATTTCTGCGGAAGATGAACAGGAATAGGGAGAACCAATGACAGATTAGCTGGAGGTGTCTGGACCAGCAAATTTAACTCTCATTTCCCACCAGGAAGAGGAATTAACCAAAGGCTCAGCTTGCCGTGCCAGAAGCAGATTAGGGCCTGAAGCAATCCTGCGGTGTTGCGGCCAGCTCACGAGAAAACGAGTTGAAGAAAGGAGCTCAGGGGCACAGAAATTCACAAACCTGCAGAGTTATAAATGACAGCTATCGTCCAAAAATATACTGAAGTAAGGCTGCCAAGAGGACTTGAAAGCGGGGCAGAATTGCAGGAAACCGATTTCAGGAGGTAGACTGGAATTGCATTTAAAGCATAGGAAAAGAGGCAGAACGTCCACAATGATGCACTTGGCCAAAATATATTCAGGAAAAAACACATACGCCCTTTTTGGCCAACCAAGCAAGCTTGCAAAGGAAATCTGCACTACAATGAAGTCTCACTTCCCCCCAGTCAAAAGGGCCATCTGAAAAAAGTGTAAAATCCAGAAAGGCAGGACAGGCCATGGAGAACTGGGAGCCTTGTTATGCTGATGGGCGGGATGTCAATTGCCAACAGCCACTGGGGAGAAGTGTATGGTGTTTCCTGAAACATCTAAAAAACAAAGCAACAGAGCCTTGGGCACTTCCACTTATGGTCCTATAGCTTAGGGAATTTAAAATCAAAAAGACACAGCCACCCCAAAGGTTGGGACGGCTCTGTTTACAAGAACGTGGTTTACGGTACAAGTTCAATATCGCAGAAAGTGAAAAATGGATTAAGAAGTTGTGGTACTTACATACAATGCAATATCACTCAGCAATGAAATCTATGTCATCAGGCCCGTAGCAGCATAATGAGTGGATTCAGGTACGATGATTCTAACTGAAATAAGTCTCACAGGAAAAGAAACATCATAAGATATCACTAATACACGGAATGTAAACTTGGCTACATAGGAACTGAATTACAAAACAGAACAGGGTCTCAAATTTAGAAACCGAACTTATGCTTGCTTAAGGGGAAAGGTGAGTTGGGGTAATGCATAAAACCAGAGATTGAAATGAGCACAGATAAAGTTCCTTAAGCCAAATATGGAATAGACAAGAGCTACTCCTTGCTCAACGAAATGGACTCAACACCCCATATTAAACGCCTAAGAATGTACCTGACTAGGAAGTATCTTAAAACCTATGGATTGCTATATCTCCGAAAGAGAATCAAGCGTGTGTACAGGGGCATAAACGCTGCAGTGATAGGACTGGAGAGGTTCGGTGAGCAAATGAAGACCCTTTGAAGTCATATTGCATGGTACCCATTCCACGGGTCTCAACTCTCCAGGTTTAAAGTATTCTTCCTTCAGCTATAACATGCATGTGGAACCCAGAGTATGATTAACCGTGTGATCGGGAGATGTGTTCCAATATGTGTCAGTTTTCGTCCCCTGGTACTCGGGTGCAACATTCCAGACGCTTTACTAACACTCTCCCGACTTGGAGAGTCAGTGCCTTTAACCTCCTGTTTGGCCCAGTTTGCAATTTCTGCGGAAGATGAACAGGAATAGGGAGAATCAATGAGAGACTAGCTGGAGGTGTCTGGACGGGCAAATTTAACTCTCATTTCCCACCAGGAAGAGGAATTAACAAAAGGCTCAGCGTGCCGAGCCGGAACCAGATTAGGGCCTGAAGCCATCCTGCGGTGTTGCGGCCAGCTCACGAGAAAGCGAGTTGAAGAAAGGAGCTCAGGGGCACTGTAATTCACAAACCTGCAGAGTTATAAATGACAGCTATCGTCCAAAAATATACTGAAGTAAGGCTGCCAAGAGGACTTGAAAGCGGGGCAGAATTGCAGGAAACCGATTTCAGGAGGTAGACTGGAATTGCATTTAAAGCATAGGAAAAGAGGCAGAACGTCCACAATGATGCACTTGGCCAAAAAGGGCGTATGCGTTTTTTCCTGAATATATTCAGGAAAAAACGCACATCCCTTTTTGGCCAACCAAGCAAGCTTGCAAAGGAAATCTGCACTACAATGAAGTCTCACTTCCCCCCGTTCAAAAGGGCAATCTGAAAAAAGTGTAAAATCCAGAAAGGCAGGACAGGCCATGGAGAACTGGGAGCCTTGTTATGCTGATGGGCGGGATGTAAATTGCCAACAGCCACTCGGGAGAAGTGTATGGTGTTTCCTGAAACATCTAAAAAACAAAGCAACAGAGCCTAGGGCACTTCCACTTATGGTCCTATAGCTTAGGGAAATTAAAATCAAAAAGACACAGCCACCTCAAAGGTTGGGACGGATCTGTTTACAAGAACCTGGTTTAAGGTACAAGTTCAATATCGCAGAAAGTGAAAAATGGATAAAGAAGTTGTGGTACTTACGTACAATGCAGTATCACTCAGCAATGAAATCTATGTCATCAGGCCCGTAGCAGCATAATGAGTGGATTCAGGTATGATGATTCTAACTGAAATAAGTCACACAGAAAAAGAAACATCATAAGATATCACTAATACACGGAATGTAAACTTGGCTACACAGGAACTGAATTCCAAAACAGAACAGGTTCTCAAATTTAGAAACCCAACTTATGCTTGCTTAAGGGGAAAGGTGAGTTGGCGTGCTGCATAAAACCAGAGATTGAAATGAGCACAGATAAAGTTCCTTAAGCCAAATATGGAATAGACAAGAGCTACTCGTTGCTCAACGAAATGGACTCAACACCCCATATTAAACGCCTAAGAATGTACCTGACTAGGAAGTATCTTAAAACCTATGGACTGCTATGTCTCCGAAAGAGAATCAAGCGTGTGTACAGGGGCATAAACGCAGCAGTGATAGGACTGGAGAGGTTCGGTGAGCAAATGAAGACCCTTTGAAGTCATATTGCATGGTACCCATTCCATGGGTCTCAACTCTCCAGGTTTAAGGTATTCTTCCTTCAGCTTAAACATGCATGTGGAACCCAGAGTATGATCAACCGTGTGATCGGGAGACGTGTTCCCATATGTGTCAGTTTTCGTCCCCTGGTACTCGGGTGCAACATTCCAGACGCTTTACTAACACTCTCCCGACTTGGAGAGTCAGTGCCTTTAACCTCCACTTTGGCCCAGTTTCCAATTTCTGCGGAAGATGAACAGGAATAGGGAGAACCAATGACAGACTAGCTGGAGGTGTCTGGATGGGAAATTTAATTCTCATTTCGCACCAGTAAGAGGAATTAACCAAAGGCTCAGCGTGCCGTGCCAGAACCAGATTAGGGCCTGAAACAATCCTGCGGTGTTGCGGCCAGCTCACGAGAAAGCGAGTTGAAGAAAGGAGCTCAGGGGCACTGTAATTCACAAAACTGCAGAGTTATAAATGACAGTTATCGTCCAAAAATATACTGAAGTAAGGCTGCCAAGAGGACTTGAAAGCGGGGCAGAATTGCAGGAAACCAATTTCAGGAGGTAGACTGGAATTGCATTTAAAGCATAGGAAAAGAGGCAGAACGTGCACAATGATGCACTTGGCCAAAAAGGGCGTATGCGTTTTTTCCTGAATATATTCAGGAAAAAACGCATACGCCCTTTTTGGCCAACCAAGCAAGCTTGCAAAGGAAATCTGCACTACAATGAAGTCTCACTTCCCCCCGGTCAAAAGGGCCATCTGAAAAAAGTGTAAAATCCAGAAAGGCAGAAGAGGCCATGGAGAATTGGGAGCCTTGTTATGCTGATGGGCGGGATGTCAATTGCCAACAGCCACTCGGGAGAAGTGTATGGTGTTTCCTGAAACATCTAAAAAACAAAGCAACAGAGCCTAGGGCACTTCCACTTATGGTCCTATAGCTTAGGGAATTTAAAATCAAAAAGACACAGCCACCCCAAAAGTTGGGACGGCTCTGTTTACAAGAACCTGGTTTACGGTACAAGTTCAATACCGCAGAAAGTGAAAAATGGATAAAGAAGTTGTGGTACTTACGTACAATGCAGTATCACTCAGCAATGAAATCTATGTCATCAGGGCCGTAGCAGCATAATGAGTGGATTCAGGTATGATGATTCTAACTGAAATAAGTCACACAGAAAAAGAAACATCATAAGATATCACTAATACACGGAATGTAAACTTGGCTACACAGGAACTGAATTACAAAACAGAACAGGGTCTCAAATTTAGAAAACCAACTTATGCTTGCTTAAGGGGAAAGGTGAGTTGGGGTGCTGCATAAAACCAGAGATTGAAATGAGCACAGATAAAGTTCCTTAAGCCAAATATGGAATAGACAAGAGTTACTCCTTGCTCAACGAAATGGACTCAACACCCCATATTAAACGCCTAAGAGTGTACCTGACTAGGAAGTATCTTAAAACCTATGGATTGCTATGTCTCCGAAAGAGAATCAAGCGTGTGTACAGGGGCATAAAAGCAGCAGTGATAGGATTGGAGAAGTTCGGTGAGCAAATGAAGACCCTTTGAAGTCATATTGCATGGTACCCATTCCACGGGTCTCAACTTTCTAGGTTTAAGGGATTCTTCCTTCAGCTAAAACATGCATGTGGAACCCAGAGTATGATCAACCATGTGAGCGGGAGACGTGTTCAAATATGTGTCAGTTTTCGTCCCCTGGTACTCGGGTGCAACATTCCAGACGCTTTACGAACACTCTCCCGACTTGGAGAGTCAGTGCCTTTAACCTCCTGTTTGGCCCAGTTTCCAATTTCTGCGGAAGATGAACAGGAATAGGGAGAACCAATGACAGACTAGCTGGAGGTGTCTGGACGGGCAAATTTAACTCTCATTTCCCACCAGGAAGAGGAATTAACCAAAGGCTCAACGTGCCGTGCTGGAACCAGATTAGGGCCTGAAGCCATCCTGCGGTGTTGCGGCCAGCTCACGAGAAAGCGAGTTGAAGAAAGGAGCTCAGGGGCACTGTAATTCACAAACCTGCAGAGTTATAAATGACAGCTATCGTCCAAAAATATACTGAAGTAAGGCTGCCAAGAGTACTTGAAAGCGGGGCAGAATTGCAGGAAACCGATTTCAGGAGGTAGACTGGAATTGCATTTAAAGCATAGGAAAAGAGGCAGAACGTCCACAATGATGCACTTGGCCAAAATATATTCAGGAAAAAACGCATACGCCCTTTTTGGCCAACCAAGCAAGCTTGCAAAGGAAATCTGCACTACAATGAAGTCTCACTTCCCCCCGGTCAAAAGGGCCATCTGAAAAAAGTGTAAAATCCACAAAGGCAGGACAGGCCATGGAGACCTGGGACCCTTGTTATGCTGATGGGCGGGATGTCAATTGCCAACAGCCACTCGGGAGAAGTGTATGGTGTTTCCTGAAACATCTAAAAAACAAAGCAACAGAGCTTTGGGCACTTCCACTCATGGTCCTATAGCTTAGGGAAATTAAAATCAAAAAGACACAGCCACCCCAAAGGTTGGGACGGCTCTGTTTACAAGAACCTGGCTTACGGTACAAGTTCAATATCGCAGAAAGTGAAAAATGGATAAAGAAGTTGTGGTACTTATGTACAATGCAATATCACTCAGCAATGAAATCTATGTCATCAGGCCCGTAGCAGCATAATGAGTGGATTCAGGTACGATGATTCTAACTGAAATAAGTCTCACAGAAAAGGAAACACCATAAGATATCACTCTTACATGGAATGTAAACTTGGCTACATAGGAACTGAATTACAAAACAGAACAGGGTCTCAAATTTAGAAAACCAACGTATGCTTGCTTAAGGGGAAAGGTGAGTTGGGGTGCTGCATAAAACCAGAGATTGAAATGAGCACAGATAAAGTTCCTTAAGCCAAATATGGAATAGACAAGAGCTACTCCTTGCTCAACGAAATGGATTGAACACCCCATATTAAACGCCTAAGTATGTACCTGACGAGGAAGTATCTTAAACCTATGGACTGCTATGTCTCCGAAAGAGAATCAAGCGTGTGTACAGGGCCATAAACGCAGCAGTGATAGGATTGGAGAGATTCGGTGAGCAAATGAAGTCCCTTTGAAGTCATATTGCATGGTACCCATTCCACGGGTCTCAACTCTCCAGGTTTAAGGTATTCTTCCTTCAGCTAAAACATGCACGTGGAACCCAGAGTATGATCAACCGTGTGATCGGGAGACGTGTTCAAATATGTCTCAGTTTTCGTCCCCTTGTACTCGGGTGCAATATTCCAGACGCTTTACTAACACTCTCTCGAATTGGAGAGTCAGTGCCTTTAACCTCCTGTTTGGCCCAGTTTGCAATTTCTGCGGAAGATGAACAGGAATAGGGAGAACCAATGACAGATTAGCTGGAGGTGTCTGGACCAGCAAATTTAACTCTCATTTCCCACCAGGAAGAGGAATTAACCAAAGGCTCAGCTTGCCGTGCCAGAAGCAGATTAGGGCCTGAAGCAATCCTGCGGTGTTGCGGCCAGCTCACGAGAAAACGAGTTGAAGAAAGGAGCTCAGGGGCACAGAAATTCACAAACCTGCAGAGTTATAAATGACAGCTATCGTCCAAAAATATACTGAAGTAAGGCTGCCAAGAGGACTTGAAAGCGGGGCAGAATTGCAGGAAACCGATTTCAGGAGGTAGACTGGAATTGCATTTAAAGCATAGGAAAAGAGGCAGAACGTCCACAATGATGCACTTGGCCAAAATATATTCAGGAAAAAACGCATACGCCCTTTTTGGCCAACCAAGCAAGCTTGCAAAGGAAATCTGCACTACAATGAAGTCTCACTTCCCCCCGGTCAAAAGGGCCATCTGAAAAAAGTGTAAAATCCAGAAAGGCAGGACAGGCCATGGAGAACTGGGAGCCTTGTTATGCTGATGGGCGGGATGTCAATTGCCAACAGCCACTGGGGAGAAGTGTATGGTGTTTCCTGAAACATCTAAAAAACAAAGCAACAGAGCCTTGGGCACTTCCACTTATGGTCCTATAGCTTAGGGAATTTAAAATCAAAAAGACACAGCCACCCCAAAGGTTGGGACGGCTCTGTTTACAAGAACGTGGTTTACGGTACAAGTTCAATATCGCAGAAAGTGAAAAATGGATTAAGAAGTTGTGGTACTTACATACAATGCAATATCACTCAGCAATGAAATCTATGTCATCAGGCCCGTAGCAGCATAATGAGTGGATTCAGGTACGATGATTCTAACTGAAATAAGTCTCACAGGAAAAGAAACATCATAAGATATCACTAATACACGGAATGTAAACTTGGCTACATAGGAACTGAATTACAAAACAGAACAGGGTCTCAAATTTAGAAACCGAACTTATGCTTGCTTAAGGGGAAAGGTGAGTTGGGGTAATGCATAAAACCAGAGATTGAAATGAGCACAGATAAAGTTCCTTAAGCCAAATATGGAATAGACAAGAGCTACTCCTTGCTCAACGAAATGGACTCAACACCCCATATTAAACGCCTAAGAATGTACCTGACTAGGAAGTATCTTAAAACCTATGGATTGCTATATCTCCGAAAGAGAATCAAGCGTGTGTACAGGGGCATAAACGCAGCAGTGATAGGACTGGAGAGGTTCGGTGAGCAAATGAAGACCCTTTGAAGTCATATTGCATGGTACCCATTCCACGGGTCTCAACTCTCCAGGTTTAAAGTATTCTTCCTTCAGCTATAACATGCATGTGGAACCCAGAGTATGATTAACCGTGTGATCGGGAGATGTGTTCCAATATGTGTCAGTTTTCGTCCCCTGGTACTCGGGTGCAACATTCCAGACGCTTTACTAACACTCTCCCGACTTGGAGAGTCAGTGCCTTTAACCTCCTGTTTGGCCCAGTTTGCAATTTCTGCGGAAGATGAACAGGAATAGGGAGAATCAATGAGAGACTAGCTGGAGGTGTCTGGACGGGCAAATTTAACTCTCATTTCCCACCAGGAAGAGGAATTAACAAAAGGCTCAGCGTGCCGAGCCGGAACCAGATTAGGGCCTGAAGCCATCCTGCGGTGTTGCGGCCAGCTCACGAGAAAGCGAGTTGAAGAAAGGAGCTCAGGGGCACTGTAATTCACAAACCTGCAGAGTTATAAATGACAGCTATCGTCCAAAAATATACTGAAGTAAGGCTGCCAAGAGGACTTGAAAGCGGGGCAGAATTGCAGGAAACCGATTTCAGGAGGTAGACTGGAATTGCATTTAAAGCATAGGAAAAGAGGCAGAACGTCCACAATGATGCACTTGGCCAAAAAGGGCGTATGCGTTTTTTCCTGAATATATTCAGGAAAAAACGCACATCCCTTTTTGGCCAACCAAGCAAGCTTGCAAAGGAAATCTGCACTACAATGAAGTCTCACTTCCCCCCGTTCAAAAGGGCAATCTGAAAAAAGTGTAAAATCCAGAAAGGCAGGACAGGCCATGGAGAACTGGGAGCCTTGTTATGCTGATGGGCGGGATGTAAATTGCCAACAGCCACTCGGGAGAAGTGTATGGTGTTTCCTGAAACATCTAAAAAACAAAGCAACAGAGCCTAGGGCACTTCCACTTATGGTCCTATAGCTTAGGGAAATTAAAATCAAAAAGACACAGCCACCTCAAAGGTTGGGACGGATCTGTTTACAAGAACCTGGTTTAAGGTACAAGTTCAATATCGCAGAAAGTGAAAAATGGATAAAGAAGTTGTGGTACTTACGTACAATGCAGTATCACTCAGCAATGAAATCTATGTCATCAGGCCCGTAGCAGCATAATGAGTGGATTCAGGTATGATGATTCTAACTGAAATAAGTCACACAGAAAAAGAAACATCATAAGATATCACTAATACACGGAATGTAAACTTGGCTACACAGGAACTGAATTCCAAAACAGAACAGGTTCTCAAATTTAGAAACCCAACTTATGCTTGCTTAAGGGGAAAGGTGAGTTGGGGTGCTGCATAAAACCAGAGATTGAAATGAGCACAGATAAAGTTCCTTAAGCCAAATATGGAATAGACAAGAGCTACTCGTTGCTCAACGAAATGGACTCAACACCCCATATTAAACGCCTAAGAATGTACCTGACTAGGAAGTATCTTAAAACCTATGGACTGCTATGTCTCCGAAAGAGAATCAAGCGTGTGTACAGGGGCATAAACGCAGCAGTGATAGGACTGGAGAGGTTCGGTGAGCAAATGAAGACCCTTTGAAGTCATATTGCATGGTACCCATTCCATGGGTCTCAACTCTCCAGGTTTAAGGTATTCTTCCTTCAGCTTAAACATGCATGTGGAACCCAGAGTATGATCAACCGTGTGATCGGGAGACGTGTTCCCATATGTGTCAGTTTTCGTCCCCTGGTACTCGGGTGCAACATTCCAGACGCTTTACTAACACTCTCCCGACTTGGAGAGTCAGTGCCTTTAACCTCCACTTTGGCCCAGTTTCCAATTTCTGCGGAAGATGAACAGGAATAGGGAGAACCAATGACAGACTAGCTGGAGGTGTCTGGATGGGAAATTTAATTCTCATTTCGCACCAGTAAGAGGAATTAACCAAAGGCTCAGCGTGCCGTGCCGGAACCAGATTAGGGCCTGAAACAATCCTGCGGTGTTGCGGCCAGCTCACGAGAAAGCGAGTTGAAGAAAGGAGCTCAGGGGCACTGTAATTCACAAAACTGCAGAGTTATAAATGACAGCTATCGTCCAAAAATATACTGAAGTAAGGCTGCCAAGAGGACTTGAAAGCGGGGCAGAACTGCAGGAAACCGATTTCAGGAGGTAGACTGGAATTGCATTTAAAGCATAGGAAAAGAGGCAGAACGTCCACAATGATGCACTTGGCCAAAAAGGGCGTATGCGTTTTTTCCTGAATATATTCAGGAAAAAACGCATACGCCCTTTTTGGCCAACCAAGCAAGCTTGCAAAGGAAATCTGCACTACAATGAAGTCTCACTTCCCCCCGGTCAAAAGGGCCATCTGAAAAAAGTGTAAAATCCAGAAAGGCAGGACAGGCCATGGAGAACTGGGAGCCTTGTTATGCTGATGGGCGGGATGTCAATTGCCAACAGCCACTCGGGAGAAGTGTATGGTGTTTCCTGAAACATCTAAAAAACAAAGCAACAGAGCCTAGGGCACTTCCACTTATGGTCCTATAGCTTAGGGAAATTAAAATCACAAAGACACAGCCACCCCAAAGGTTGGGACGGCTCTGTTTACAAGAACCTGGTTTACGGTACAAGTTCAATATCGCAGAAAGTGAAAAATGGATAAAGAAGTTGTGGTACTTACGTACAATGCAGTATCACTCAGCAAGGAAATCTATGTCATCAGGCCCGTAGCAGCATAATGAGTGGATTCAGGTATGATGATTCTAACTGAAATAAGTCACACAGAAAAAGAAACATCATAAGATATCACTAATACACGGAATGTAAACTTGGCTACACAGGAACTGAATTACAAAACAGAACAGGTTCTCAAATTTAGAAACCCAACTTATGCTTGCTTAAGGGGAAAGGTGAGTTGGGGTGCTGCATAAAACCAGAGATTGAAATGAGCACAGATAAAGTTCCTTAAGCCAAATATGGAATAGACAAGAGCTACTCGTTGCTCAACGAAATGGACTCAACACCCCATATTAAACGCCTAAGAATGTACCTGACTAGGAAGTATCTTAAAACCTATGGATTGCTATGTCTCCGAAAGAGAATCAAGTGTGTGTACAGGGGCATAAACGCAGCAGTGATAGGATTGGAGAGGTTCGGTGAGCAAATGAAGACCCTTTGAAGTCATATTGCATGGTACCCATTCCACGGGTCTCAACTCTCCAGGTTTAAGGTATTCTTCCTTCAGCTAAAACATGCATGTGGAACCCAGAGTATGATCAACCGTGTGATCGGGAGACGTGTTCCAATATGTGTCAGTTTTCGTCCCCTGATACTCGGGTGCAACATTCCAGACGCTTTACTAACACTCTCCCGACTTGGAGAGTCAGTGCCTTTAACCTCCTCTTTGGCCCAGTTTCCAATTTCTGCGGAAGATGAACAGGAATAGGGAGAACCAATGACAGACTAGCTGGAGGTGTCTGGATGGGCAAATTTAACTCTCATTTCGCACCAGGAAGAGGAATTAACCAAAGGCTCAGCGTGCCGTGCCGGAACCAGATTAGGGCCTGAAACAATCCTGCGGTGTTGCGGCCAGCTCACGAGAAAGCGAGTTGAAGAAAGGAGCTCAGGGGCACTGTAATTCACAAAACTGCAGAGTTATAAATGACAGCTATCGTCCAAAAATATACTGAAGTAAGGCTGCCAAGAGGACTTGAAAGCGGGGCAGAATTGCAGGAAACCGATTTCAGGAGGTAGACTGGAATTGCATTTAAAGCATAGGAAAAGAGGCAGAACGTCCACAATGATGCACTTGGCCAAAAAGGGCGTATGCGTTTTATCCTGAATATATTCAGGAAAAAACGCATACGCCCTTTTTGGCCAACCAAGCAAGCTTGCAAAGGAAATCTGCACTACAATGAAGTCTCACTTCCCCCCGGTCAAAAGGGCCATCTGAAAAAAGTGTAAAATCCAGAAAGGCAGGACAGGCCATGGAGAACTGGGAGCCTTGTTATGCTGATGGGCGGGATGTCAATTGCCAACAGCCACTCGGGAGAAGTGTATGGTGTTTCCTGAAACATCTAAAAAACAAAGCAACAGAGCCTAGGGCACTTCCACTTATGGTCCTATAGCTTAGAGAAATTAAAATCACAAAGACACAGCCACCCCAAAGGTTGGGACGGCTCTGTTTACAAGAACCTGGTTTACGGTACAAGTTCAATATCGCAGAAAGTGAAAAATGGATAAAGAAGTTGTGGTACTTACGTACAATGCAGTATCACTCAGCAAGGAAATCTATGTCATCAGGCCCGTAGCAGCATAATGAGTGGATTCAGGTATGATGATTCTAACTGAAATAAGTCACACAGAAAAAGAAACATCATAAGATATCACTAATACACGGAATGTAAACTTGGCTACACAGGAACTGAATTCCAAAACAGAACAGGTTCTCAAATTTAGAAACCCAACTTATGCTTGCTTAAGGGGAAAGGTGAGTTGGGGTGCTGCATAAAACCAGAGATTGAAATGAGCACAGATAAAGTTCCTTAAGCCAAATATGGAATAGACAAGAGCTACTCCTTGCACAACGAAATGGACTCAACACCCCATATTAAATGCCTAAGAGTGTACCTGACTAGGAAGTATCTAAAAACCTATGGATTGCTATGTCTCCGAAAGAGAATCAAGCGTGTCTACAGGGGCATAAACGCAGCAGTGATAGGACTGGAGAGGTTCGGTGAGCAAATGAAGACCCTTTGAAGTCATATTGCATGGTACCCATTCCACGGGTCTCAACTCTCCAGGTTTAAGGGATTCTTCCTTCAGCTAAAACATGCATGTGGAACCCAGAGTATGGTCAACCGTGTGATCGGGAGATGTGTTCCAATATGTGTCAGTTTTCGTCCCCTGGTACTCGGGTGCAACATACCAGACGCTTTACTAACACTCTCCTGACTTGGAGAGTCAGTGCCTTTAACCTCCTGTTTGGCCCAGTTTGCAATTTCTGCGGAAGATGAACAGGAATAGGGAGAACCAATGAGAGACTAGCTGGAGGTGTCTGGACGGACAAATTTAACTCTCATTTCGCACCAGGAAGAGGAATTAACCAAAGGCTCAGCGTGCCGTGCCGGAACCAGATTAGGGCCTGAAGCCATCCTGCGGTGTTGCGGCCAGCTCACGAGAAAGCGAGTTGAAGAAAGGAGCTCAGGGGCACTGTAATTCACAAACCTGCAGAGTTATAAATGACAGCTATCGTCCAAAAATATACTGAAGTAAGGCTGCCAAGAGGACTTGAAAGCGGGGCAGAATTGCAGGAAACCGATTTCAGGAGGTAGACTGGAATTGCATTTAAAGCATAGGAAAAGAGGCAGAACGTCCACAATGATGCACTTGGCCAAAAAGGGCGTATGCGTTTTTTCCTGAATATATTCAGGAAAAAACGCATACGCCCTTTTTGGCCAACCAAGCAAGCTTGCAAAGGAAATCTGCACTACAATGAAGTCTCACTTCCCCCCGGTCAAAAGGGCCATCTGAAAAAAGTGTAAAATCCAGAAAGGCAGGACAGGCCATGGAGAACTGGGAGCCTTGTTATGCTGATGGGCGGGATGTCAATTGCCAACAGCCACTGGGGAGAAGTGTATGGTGTTTCCTGAAACATCTAAAAAACAAAGCAACAGAGCCTAGGGCACTTCCACTTATGGTCCTATAGCTTAGGGAAATTAAAATCAAAAAGACACAGCCACCCCAAAGGTTGGGACGGCTCTGTTTACAAGAACCTGGTTTACGGTACAAGTTCAATATCGCAGAAAGTGAAAAATGGATAAAGAAGTTGTGGTACTTACGTACAATGCAATATCACACAGCAATGAAATCTATGTCATCAGGCCCGTAGCAGCATAATGAGTGGATTCAGTTACGATGATTCTAACTGAAATAAGTCACACAGAAAAAGAAACATCATAAGATATCACTAATACACGGAATGTAAACTTGGCTACACAGGAACTGAATTACAAAACAGAACAGGTTCTCAAATTTAGAAACCCAACTTATGTTTGCTTAAGGGGAAAGGTGAGTTGGGGTGCTGCATAAAACCAGAGATTGAAATGAGCACAGATAAAGTTCCTTAAGCCAAATATGGAATAGACAAGAGCTACTCGTTGCTCAACGAAATGGACTCAACACCCCATATTAAACGCCTAAGAATGTACCTGACTAGGAAGTATCTTAAAACCTATGGACTGCTATGTCTCCGAAAGAGAACCAAGCGTGTGTACAGGGGCATAAACGCAGCAGTGATAGGACTGGAGAGGTTCGGTGAGCAAATGAAGACCCTTTGAAGTCATATTACATGGTACCCATTCCATGGGTCTCAACTCTCCAGGTTTAAGGTATTCTTCCTTCAGCTTAAACATGCATGTGGAACCCAGAGTATGATCAACCGTGTGATCGGGAGACGTGTTCCCATATGTGTCAGTTTTCGTCCCCTGGTACTCGGGTGCAACATTCCAGACGCTTTACTAACACTCTCCCGACTTGGAGAGTCAGTGCCTTTAACCTCCTCTTTGGCCCAGTTTCCAATTTCTGCGGAAGATGAACAGGAATAGGGAGAACCAATGACAGACTAGCTGGAGGTGTCTGGATGGGCAAATTTAACTCTCATTTCGCACCAGGAATTGGAATTAACCAAAGGCTCAGCGTGCCGTGCCGGAACCAGATTAGGGCCTGAAACAATCCTGCGGTGTTGCGGCCAGCTCACGAGAAAGCGAGTTGAAGAAAGGAGCTCAGGGGCACTGTAATTCACAAACCTGCAGAGTTATAAATGACAGCTATCGTCCAAAAATATACTGAAGTAAGGCTGCCAAGAGGACTTGAAAGCGGGGCAGAATTGCAGGAAACCGATTTCAGGAGGTAGACTGGAATTGCATTTAAAGCATAGGAAAAGAGGCAGAACGTCCACAATGATGCACTTGGCCAAAAAGGGCGTATGCGTTTTTTCCTGAATATATTCAGGAAAAAACGCATACGCCCTTTTTGGCCAACCAAGCAAGCTTGCAAAGGAAATCTGCACTACAATGAAGTCTCACTTCCCCCCGGTCAAAAGGGCCATCTGAAAAAAGTGTAAAATCCAGAAAGGCAGGACAGGCCATGGAGAACTGGGAGCCTTGTTATGCTGATGGGCGGGATGTCAATTGCCAACAGCCACTCGGGAGAAGTGTATGGTGTTTCCTGAAACATCTAAAAAACAAAGCAACAGAGCCTAGGGCACTTCCACTTATGGTCCTATAGCTTAGAGAAATTAAAATCACAAAGACACAGCCACCCCAAAGGTTGGGACGGCTCTGTTTACAAGAACCTGGTTTACGGTACAAGTTCAATATCGCAGAAAGTGAAAAATGGATAAAGAAGTTGTGGTACTTACGTACAATGCAGTATCACTCAGCAAGGAAATCTATGTCATCAGGCCCGTAGCAGCATAATGAGTGGATTCAGGTATGATGATTCTAACTGAAATAAGTCACACAGAAAAAGAAACATCATAAGATATCACTAATACACGGAATGTAAACTTGGCTACACAGGAACTGAATTCCAAAACAGAACAGGTTCTCAAATTTAGAAACCCAACTTATGCTTGCTTAAGGGGAAAGGTGAGTTGGGGTGCTGCATAAAACCAGAGATTGAAATGAGCACAGATAAAGTTCCTTAAGCCAAATATGGAATAGACAAGAGCTACTCCTTGCACAACGAAATGGACTCAACACCCCATATTAAATGCCTAAGAGTGTACCTGACTAGGAAGTATCTAAAAACCTATGGATTGCTATGTCTCCGAAAGAGAATCAAGCGTGTGTACAGGGGCATAAACGCAGCAGTGATAGGACTGGAGAGGTTCGGTGAGCAAATGAAGACCCTTTGAAGTCATATTGCATGGTACCCATTCCACGGGTCTCAACTCTCCAGGTTTAAGGGATTCTTCCTTCAGCTAAAACATGCATGTGGAACCCAGAGTATGGTCAACCGTGTGATCGGGAGATGTGTTCCAATATGTGTCAGATTTCGTCCCCTGGTACTCGGGTGCAACATACCAGACGCTTTACTAACACTCTCCTGACGTGGAGAGTCAGTGCCTTTAACCTCCTGTTTGGCCCAGTTTGCAATTTCTGCGGAAGATGAACAGGAATAGGGAGAACCAATGAGAGACTAGCTGGAGGTGTCTGGACGGGCCAATTTAACTCTCATTTCCCACCAGGAAGAGGAATTAACCAAAGGCTCAGCGTGCCGTGCCGGAACCAGATTAGGGCCTGAAGCCATCCTGCGGTGTTGCGGCCAGCTCACGAGAAAGCGAGTTGAAGAAAGGAGCTCAGGGGCACTGTAATTCACAAACCTGCCGAGTTATAAATGACAGCTATCGTCCAAAAATATACTGAAGTAAGGCTGCCAAGAGGACTTGAAAGCGGGGCAGAATTGCAGGAAACCGATTTCAGGAGGTAGACAGGAATTGCATTTAAAGCATAGGAAAAGAGGCAGAACGTCCACAATGATGCACTTGGCCAAAAAGGGCGTATGCGTTTTTTCCTGAATATATTCAGGAAAAAACGCATACGCCCTTTTTGGCCAACCAAGCAAGCTTGCAAAGGAAATCTGCACTACAATGAAGTCTCACTTCCCCCCGGTCAAAAGGGCCATCTGAAAAAAGTGTAAAATCCAGAAAGGCAGGACAGGCCATGGAGAACTGGGAGCCTTGTTATGCTGATGGGCGGGATGTCAATTGCCAACAGCCACTCGGGAGAAGTGTATGGTGTTTCCTGAAACATCTAAAAAACAAAGCAACAGAGCCTAGGGCACTTCCACTTATGGTCCTATAGCTTAGGGAAATTAAAATCACAAAGACACAGCCACCCCAAAGGTTGGGACGGCTCTGTTTACAAGAACCTGGTTTACGGTACAAGTTCAATATCGCAGAAAGTGAAAAATGGATAAAGAAGTTGTGGTACTTACGTACAATGCAGTATCACTCAGCAAGGAAATCTATGTCATCAGGCCCGTAGCAGCATAATGAGTGGATTCAGGTATGATGATTCTAACTGAAATAAGTCACACAGAAAAAGAAACATCATAAGATATCACTAATACACGGAATGTAAACTTGGCTACACAGGAACTGAATTCCAAAACAGAACAGGTTCTCAAATTTAGAAACCCAACTTATGCTTGCTTAAGGGGAAAGGTGAGTTGGGGTGCTGCATAAAACCAGAGATTGAAATGAGCACAGATAAAGTTCCTTAAGCCAAATATGGAATAGACAAGAGCTACTCCTTGCACAACGAAATGGACTCAACACCCCATATTAAATGCCTAAGAGTGTACCTGACTAGGAAGTATCTAAAAACCTATGGATTGCTATGTCTCCGAAAGAGAATCAAGCGTGTGTACAGGGGCATAAACGCAGCAGTGATAGGACTGGAGAGGTTCGGTGAGCAAATGAAGACCCTTTGAAGTCATATTGCATGGTACCCATTCCACGGGTCTCAACTCTCCAGGTTTAAGGGATTCTTCCTTCAGCTAAAACATGCATGTGGAACCCAGAGTATGGTCAACCGTGTGATCGGGAGATGTGTTCCAATATGTGTCAGATTTCGTCCCCTGGTACTCGGGTGCAACATACCAGACGCTTTACTAACACTCTCCTGACGTGGAGAGTCAGTGCCTTTAACCTCCTCTTTGGCCCAGTTTGCAATTTCTGCGGAAGATGAACAGGAATAGGGAGAACCAATGACAGACTAGCTGGAGGTGTCTGGACGGGCAAATTTAACTCTCATTTCCCACCAGGAAGAGGAATTAACCAAAGGCTCAGCGTGCCGTGCCAGAACCAGATTAGGGCCTGAAGCCATCCTGCGGTGTTGCGGCCAGCTCACGAGAAAGCGAGTTGAAGAAAGGAGCTCAGGGGCACAGAAATTCACAAACCTGCACAGTTATAAATGACAGCTATCGTCCAAAAATATACTGAAGTAAGGCTGCCAAGAGGACTTGAAAGCGGGGCAGAATTGCAGGAAACCGATTTCAGGAGGTAGACTGGAATTGCATTTAAAGCATAGGAAAAGAGGCAGAACGTCCACAATGATGCACTTGGCCAAAAAGGGCGTATGCGTTTTTTCCTGAATATATTCAGGAAAAAACGCATACGCCCTTTTTGGCCAACCAAGCAAGCTTGCAAAGGAAATCTGCACTACAATGAAGTCTCACTTCCCCCCGGTCAAAAGGGCCATCTGAAAAAAGTGTAAAATCCAGAAAGGCAGGACAGGCCATGGAGAACTGGGAGCCTTGTTATGCTGATGGGCGGGATGTCAATTGCCAACAGCCACTCGGGAGAAGTGTATGGTGTTTCCTGAAACATCTAAAAAACAAAGCAACAGAGCCTAGGGCACTTCCACTTATGGTCCTATAGCTTAGGGAAATTAAAATCAAAAAGACACAGCCACCCCAAAAGTTGGGACGGCTCTGTTTACAAGAACCTGGTTTACGGTACAAGTTCAATATCGCAGAAAGTGAAAAATGGATAAAGAAGTTGTGGTACTTACGTACAATGCAATATCACACAGCAATGAAATCTATGTCATCAGGCCCGTAGCAGCATAATGAGTGGATTCAGGTACGATGATTCTAACTGAAATAAGTCACACAGAAAAAGAAACATCATAAGATATCACTAATACACGGAATGTAAACTTGGCTACACAGGAACTGAATTACAAAACAGAACAGGTTCTCAAATTTAGAAACCCAACTTATGTTTGCTTAAGGGGAAAGGTGAGTTGGGGTGCTGCATAAAACCAGAGATTGAAATGAGCACAGATAAAGTTCCTTAAGCCAAATATGGAATAGACAAGAGCTACTCGTTGCTCAACGAAATGGACTCAACACCCCATATTAAACGCCTAAGAATGTACCTGACTAGGAAGTATCTTAAAACCTATGGACTGCTATGTCTCCGAAAGAGAATCAAGCGTGTGTACAGGGGCATAAACGCAGCAGTGATAGGACTGGAGAGGTTCGGTGAGCAAATGAAGACCCTTTGAAGTCATATTGCATGGTACCCATTCCACGGGTCTCAACTCTCCAGGTTTAAGGTATTCTTCCTTCAGCTTAAACATGCATGTGGAACCCAGAGTATGCTCAACCGTGTGATCGGGAGACGTGTTGCCATATGTGTCAGTTTTCGTCCCCTGGTACTCGGGTGCAACATTCCAGACGCTTTACTAACACTCTCCCGACTTGGAGAGTCAGTGCCTTTAACCTCCTCTTTGGCCCAGTTTCCAATTTCTGCGGAAGATGAACAGGAATAGGGAGAACCAATGACAGACTAGCTGGAGGTGTCTGGACGGGCAAATTTAACTCTCATTTCCCACCAGGAAGAGGAATTAACCAAAGGCTCAGCGTGCCGTGCCAGAACCAGATTAGGGCCTGAAGCCATCCTGCGGTGTTGCGGCCAGCTCACGAGAAAGCGAGTTGAAGAAAGGAGCTCAGGGGCACAGAAATTCACAAACCTGCACAGTTATAAATGACAGCTATCGTCCAAAAATATACTGAAGTAAGGCTGCCAAGAGGACTTGAAAGCGGGGCAGAATTGCAGGAAACCGATTTCAGGAGGTAGACTGGAATTGCATTTAAAGCATAGGAAAAGAGGCAGAACGTCCACAATGATGCACTTGGCCAAAAAGGGCGTATGCGTTTTTTCCTGAATATATTCAGGAAAAAACGCATACGCCCTTTTTGGCCAACCAAGCAAGCTTGCAAAGGAAATCTGCACTACAATGAAGTCTCACTTCCCCCCGGTCAAAAGGGCCATCTGAAAAAAGTGTAAAATCCAGAAAGGCAGGACAGGCCATGGAGAACTGGGAGCCTTGTTATGCTGATGGGCGGGATGTCAATTGCCAACAGCCACTCGGGAGAAGTGTATGGTGTTTCCTGAAACATCTAAAAAACAAAGCAACAGAGCCTAGGGCACTTCCACTTATGGTCCTATAGCTTAGGGAAATTAAAATCAAAAAGACACAGCCACCCCAAAAGTTGGGACGGCTCTGTTTACAAGAACCTGGTTTACGGTACAAGTTCAATATCGCAGAAAGTGAAAAATGGATAAAGAAGTTGTGGTACTTACGTACAATGCAATATCACACAGCAATGAAATCTATGTCATCAGGCCCGTAGCAGCATAATGAGTGGATTCAGGTACGATGATTCTAACTGAAATAAGTCACACAGAAAAAGAAACATCATAAGATATCACTAATACACGGAATGTAAACTTGGC
Organism: Lagenorhynchus albirostris; assembly: GCF_949774975.1. NCBI lineage: Eukaryota > Metazoa > Chordata > Mammalia > Artiodactyla > Delphinidae > Lagenorhynchus > Lagenorhynchus albirostris. The sequence goes on along the minus strand of NW_026783508.1, from coordinate 700,484 downwards.
TACACAGGAACTGAATTACAAAACAGAACAGGTTCTCAAATTTAGAAACCCAACTTATGTTTGCTTAAGGGGAAAGGTGAGTTGGGGTGCTGCATAAAACCAGAGATTGAAATGAGCACAGATAAAGTTCCTTAAGCCAAATATGGAATAGACAAGAGCTACTCGTTGCTCAACGAAATGGACTCAACACCCCATATTAAACGCCTAAGAATGTACCTGACTAGGAAGTATCTTAAAACCTATGGACTGCTATGTCTCCGAAAGAGAATCAAGCGTGTGTACAGGGGCATAAACGCAGCAGTGATAGGACTGGAGAGGTTCGGTGAGCAAATGAAGACCCTTTGAAGTCATATTGCATGGTACCCATTCCACGGGTCTCAACTCTCCAGGTTTAAGGTATTCTTCCTTCAGCTTAAACATGCATGTGGAACCCAGAGTATGCTCAACCGTGTGATCGGGAGACGTGTTGCCATATGTGTCAGTTTTCGTCCCCTGGTACTCGGGTGCAACATTCCAGACGCTTTACTAACACTCTCCCGACTTGGAGAGTCAGTGCCTTTAACCTCCTCTTTGGCCCAGTTTCCAATTTCTGCGGAAGATGAACAGGAATAGGGAGAACCAATGACAGACTAGCTGGAGGTGTCTGGATGGGCAAATTTAACTCTCATTTCCCACCAGGAAGAGGAATTAACCAAAGGCTCAGCGTGCCGTGCCGGAACCAGATTAGGGCCTGAAACAATCCTGCGGTGTTGCGGCCAGCTCACGAGAAAGCGAGTTGAAGAAAGGAGCTCAGGGGCACTGTAATTCACAAAACTGCAGAGTTATAAATGACAGCTATCGTCCAAAAATATACTGAAGTAAGGCTGCCAAGAGGACTTGAAAGCGGGGCAGAATTGCAGGAAACCGATTTCAGGAGGTAGACTGGAATTGCATTTAAAGCATAGGAAAAGAGGCAGAACGTCCACAATGATGCACTTGGCCAAAAAGGGCGTATGCGTTTTTTCCTGAATATATTCAGGAAAAAACGCATACGCCCTTTTTGGCCAACCAAGCAAGCTTGCAAAGGAAATCTGCACTACAATGAAGTCTCACTTCCCCCCGGTCAAAAGGGCCATCTGAAAAAAGTGTAAAATCCAGAAAGGCAGGACAGGCCATGGAGAACTGGGAGCCTTGTTATGCTGATGGGCGGGATGTCAATTGCCAACAGCCACTCGGGAGAAGTGTATGGTGTTTCCTGAAACATCTAAAAAACAAAGCAACAGAGCCTAGGGCACTTCCACTTATGGTCCTATAGCTTAGAGAAATTAAAATCACAAAGACACAGCCACCCCAAAGGTTGGGACGGCTCTGTTTACAAGAACCTGGTTTACGGTACAAGTTCAATATCGCAGAAAGTGAAAAATGGATAAAGAAGTTGTGGTACTTACGTACAATGCAGTATCACTCAGCAAGGAAATCTATGTCATCAGGCCCGTAGCAGCATAATGAGTGGATTCAGGTATGATGATTCTAACTGAAATAAGTCACACAGAAAAAGAAACATCATAAGATATCACTAATACACGGAATGTAAACTTGGCTACACAGGAACTGAATTCCAAAACAGAACAGGTTCTCAAATTTAGAAACCCAACTTATGCTTGCTTAAGGGGAAAGGTGAGTTGGGGTGCTGCATAAAACCAGAGATTGAAATGAGCACAGATAAAGTTCCTTAAGCCAAATATGGAATAGACAAGAGCTACTCCTTGCACAACGAAATGGACTCAACACCCCATATTAAATGCCTAAGAGTGTACCTGACTAGGAAGTATCTAAAAACCTATGGATTGCTATGTCTCCGAAAGAGAATCAAGCGTGTGTACAGGGGCATAAACGCAGCAGTGATAGGACTGGAGAGGTTCGGTGAGCAAATGAAGACCCTTTGAAGTCATATTGCATGGTACCCATTCCACGGGTCTCAACTCTCCAGGTTTAAGGGATTCTTCCTTCAGCTAAAACATGCATGTGGAACCCAGAGTATGGTCAACCGTGTGATCGGGAGATGTGTTCCAATATGTGTCAGATTTCGTCCCCTGGTACTCGGGTGCAACATACCAGACGCTTTACTAACACTCTCCTGACGTGGAGAGTCAGTGCCTTTAACCTCCTGTTTGGCCCAGTTTGCAATTTCTGCGGAAGATGAACAGGAATAGGGAGAACCAATGAGAGACTAGCTGGAGGTGTCTGGACGGGCAAATTTAACTCTCATTTCCCACCAGGAAGAGGAATTAACCAAAGGCTCAGCGTGCCGTGCCGGAACCAGATTAGGGCCTGAAGCCATCCTGCGGTGTTGCGGCCAGCTCACGAGAAAGCGAGTTGAAGAAAGGAGCTCAGGGGCACTGTAATTCACAAACCTGCCGAGTTATAAATGACAGCTATCGTCCAAAAATATACTGAAGTAAGGCTGCCAAGAGGACTTGAAAGCGGGGCAGAATTGCAGGAAACCGATTTCAGGAGGTAGACTGGAATTGCATTTAAAGCATAGGAAAAGAGGCAGAACGTCCACAATGATGCACTTGGCCAAAAAGGGCGTATGCGTTTTTTCCTGAATATATTCAGGAAAAAACGCATACGCCCTTTTTGGCCAACCAAGCAAGCTTGCAAAGGAAATCTGCACTACAATGAAGTCTCACTTCCCCCCGGTCAAAAGGGCCATCTGAAAAAAGTGTAAAATCCAGAAAGGCAGGACAGGCCATGGAGAACTGGGAGCCTTGTTATGCTGATGGGCGGGATGTCAATTGCCAACAGCCACTCGGGAGAAGTGTATGGTGTTTCCTGAAACATCTAAAAAACAAAGCAACAGAGCCTAGGGCACTTCCACTTATGGTCCTATAGCTTAGGGAAATTAAAATCAAAAAGACACAGCCACCCCAAAAGTTGGGACGGCTCTGTTTACAAGAACCTGGTTTACGGTACAAGTTCAATATCGCAGAAAGTGAAAAATGGATAAAGAAGTTGTGGTACTTACGTACAATGCAATATCACACAGCAATGAAATCTATGTCATCAGGCCCGTAGCAGCATAATGAGTGGATTCAGGTACGATGATTCTAACTGAAATAAGTCACACAGAAAAAGAAACATCATAAGATATCACTAATACACGGAATGTAAACTTGGCTACACAGGAACTGAATTACAAAACAGAACAGGTTCTCAAATTTAGAAACCCAACTTATGTTTGCTTAAGGGGAAAGGTGAGTTGGGGTGCTGCATAAAACCAGAGATTGAAATGAGCACAGATAAAGTTCCTTAAGCCAAATATGGAATAGACAAGAGCTACTCGTTGCTCAACGAAATGGACTCAACACCCCATATTAAACGCCTAAGAATGTACCTGACTAGGAAGTATCTTAAAACCTATGGACTGCTATGTCTCCGAAAGAGAATCAAGCGTGTGTACAGGGGCATAAACGCAGCAGTGATAGGACTGGAGAGGTTCGGTGAGCAAATGAAGACCCTTTGAAGTCATATTGCATGGTACCCATTCCACGGGTCTCAACTCTCCAGGTTTAAGGTATTCTTCCTTCAGCTTAAACATGCATGTGGAACCCAGAGTATGCTCAACCGTGTGATCGGGAGACGTGTTGCCATATGTGTCAGTTTTCGTCCCCTGGTACTCGGGTGCAACATTCCAGACGCTTTACTAACACTCTCCCGACTTGGAGAGTCAGTGCCTTTAACCTCCTCTTTGGCCCAGTTTCCAATTTCTGCGGAAGATGAACAGGAATAGGGAGAACCAATGACAGACTAGCTGGAGGTGTCTGGATGGGCAAATTTAACTCTCATTTCCCACCAGGAAGAGGAATTAACCAAAGGCTCAGCGTGCCGTGCCGGAACCAGATTAGGGCCTGAAACAATCCTGCGGTGTTGCGGCCAGCTCACGAGAAAGCGAGTTGAAGAAAGGAGCTCAGGGGCACTGTAATTCACAAAACTGCAGAGTTATAAATGACAGCTATCGTCCAAAAATATACTGAAGTAAGGCTGCCAAGAGGACTTGAAAGCGGGGCAGAATTGCAGGAAACCGATTTCAGGAGGTAGACTGGAATTGCATTTAAAGCATAGGAAAAGAGGCAGAACGTCCACAATGATGCACTTGGCCAAAAAGGGCGTATGCGTTTTTTCCTGAATATATTCAGGAAAAAACGCATACGCCCTTTTTGGCCAACCAAGCAAGCTTGCAAAGGAAATCTGCACTACAATGAAGTCTCACTTCCCCCCGGTCAAAAGGGCCATCTGAAAAAAGTGTAAAATCCAGAAAGGCAGGACAGGCCATGGAGAACTGGGAGCCTTGTTATGCTGATGGGCGGGATGTCAATTGCCAACAGCCACTCGGGAGAAGTGTATGGTGTTTCCTGAAACATCTAAAAAACAAAGCAACAGAGCCTAGGGCACTTCCACTTATGGTCCTATAGCTTAGAGAAATTAAAATCACAAAGACACAGCCACCCCAAAGGTTGGGACGGCTCTGTTTACAAGAACCTGGTTTACGGTACAAGTTCAATATCGCAGAAAGTGAAAAATGGATAAAGAAGTTGTGGTACTTACGTACAATGCAGTATCACTCAGCAAGGAAATCTATGTCATCAGGCCCGTAGCAGCATAATGAGTGGATTCAGGTATGATGATTCTAACTGAAATAAGTCACACAGAAAAAGAAACATCATAAGATATCACTAATACACGGAATGTAAACTTGGCTACACAGGAACTGAATTCCAAAACAGAACAGGTTCTCAAATTTAGAAACCCAACTTATGCTTGCTTAAGGGGAAAGGTGAGTTGGGGTGCTGCATAAAACCAGAGATTGAAATGAGCACAGATAAAGTTCCTTAAGCCAAATATGGAATAGACAAGAGCTACTCCTTGCACAACGAAATGGACTCAACACCCCATATTAAATGCCTAAGAGTGTACCTGACTAGGAAGTATCTAAAAACCTATGGATTGCTATGTCTCCGAAAGAGAATCAAGCGTGTGTACAGGGGCATAAACGCAGCAGTGATAGGACTGGAGAGGTTCGGTGAGCAAATGAAGACCCTTTGAAGTCATATTGCATGGTAGCCGTTCCACGGGTCTCAACTCTCCAGGTTTAAGGGATTCTTCCTTCAGCTAAAACATGCATGTGGAACCCAGAGTATGCTCAACCGTGTGATCGGGAGATGTGTTCCAATATGTGTCAGTTTTCGTCCCCTGGTACTCGGGTGCAACATACCAGACGCTTTACTAACACTCTCCTGACTTGGAGAGTCAGTGCCTTTAACCTCCTGTTTGGCCCAGTTTGCAATTTCTGCGGAAGATGAACAGGAATAGGGAGAACCAATGAGAGACTAGCTGGAGGTGTCTGGACGGGCAAATTTAACTCTCATTTCCCACCAGGAAGAGGAATTAACCAAAGGCTCAGCGTGCCGTGCCGGAACCAGACTAGGGCCTGAAGCCATCCTGCGGTGTTGCGGCCAGCTCACGAGAAAGCGAGTTGAAGAAAGGAGCTCAGGGGCACTGTAATTCACAACCCTGCAGAGTTATAAATGACAGCTATCGTCCAAAAATATACTGAAGTAAGGCTGCCAAGAGGACTTGAAAGCGGGGCAGAATTGCAGGAAACCGATTTCAGGAGGTAGACAGGAATTGCATTTAAAGCATAGGAAAAGAGGCAGAACGTCCACAATGATGCACTTGGCCAAAAAGGGCGTATGCGTTTTTTCCTGAATATATTCAGGAAAAAACGCATACGCCCTTTTTGGCCAACCAAGCAAGCTTGCAAAGGAAATCTGCACTACAATGAAGTCTCACTTCCCCCCGGTCAAAAGGGCCATCTGAAAAAAGTGTAAAATCCAGAAAGGCAGGACAGGCCATGGAGAACTGGGAGCCTTGTTATGCTGATGGGCGGGATGTCAATTGCCAACAGCCACTCGGGAGAAGTGTATGGTGTTTCCTGAAACATCTAAAAAACAAAGCAACAGAGCCTAGGGCACTTCCACTTATGGTCCTATAGCTTAGGGAAATTAAAATCAAAAAGACACAGCCACCCCAAAAGTTGGGATGGCTCTGTTTACAAGAACCTGGTTTACGGTACAAGTTCAATATCGCAGAAAGTGAAAAATGGATAAAGAAGTTGTGGTACTTACGTACAATGCAATATCACACAGCAATGAAATCTATGTCATCAGGCCCGTAGCAGCATAATGAGTGGATTCAGGTACGATGATTCTAACTGAAATAAGTCACACAGAAAAAGAAACATCATAAGATATCACTAATACACGGAATGTAAACTTGGCTACACAGGAACTGAATTCCAAAACAGAACAGGTTCTCAAATTTAGAAACCCAACTTATGCTTGCTTAAGGGGAAAGGTGAGTTGGGGTGCTGCATAAAACCAGAGATTGAAATGAGCACAGATAAAGTTCCTTAAGCCAAATATGGAATAGACAAGAGCTACTCGTTGCTCAACGAAATGGACTCAACACCCCATATTAAACGCCTAAGAATGTACCTGACTAGGAAGTATCTTAAAACCTATGGATTGCTATGTCTCCGAAAGAGAATCAAGCGTGTGTACAGGGGCATAAACGCAGCAGTGATAGGATTGGAGAGGTTCGGTGAGCAAATGAAGACCCTTTGAAGTCATATTGCATGGTACCCATTCCACGGGTCTCAACTCTCCAGGTTTAAGGTATTCTTCCTTCAGCTAAAACATGCATGTGGAACCCAGAGTATGATCAACCGTGTGATCGGGAGACGTGTTCCAATATGTGTCAGTTTTCGTCCGCTGGTACTCGGGTGCAACATTCCAGACGCTTTACTAACACTCTCCCGACTTGGAGAATCAGTGCCTTTAACCTCCTCTTTGGCCCAGTTTCCAATTTCTGCGGAAGATGAACAGGAATAGGGAGAATGAATGAGAGACTAGCTGGAGGTGTCTGGATGGGCAAATTTAACTCTCATTTCGCACCAGGAAGAGGAATTAACCAAAGGCTCAGCGTGCCGTGCCGGAACCAGATTAGGGCCTGAAACAATCCTGCGGTGTTGCGGCCAGCTCACGAGAAAGCGAGTTGAAGAAAGGAGCTCAGGGGCACTGTAATTCACAAAACTGCAGAGTTATAAATGACAGCTATCGTCCAAAAATATACTGAAGTAAGGCTGCCAAGAGGACTTGAAAGCGGGGCAGAATTGCAGGAAACCGATTTCAGGAGGTAGACTGGAATTGCATTTAAAGCATAGGAAAAGAGGCAGAACGTCCACAATGATGCACTTGGCCAAAAAGGGCGTATGCGTTTTTTCCTGAATATATTCAGGAAAAAACGCATACGCCCTTTTTGGCCAACCAAGCAAGCTTGCAAAGGAAATCTGCACTACAATGAAGTCTCACTTCCCCCCGGTCAAAAGGGCCATCTGAAAAAAGTGTAAAATCCAGAAAGGCAGGACAGGCCATGGAGAACTGGGAGCCTTGTTATGCTGATGGGCGGGCTGTCAATTGCCAACAGCCACTCGGGAGAAGTGTATGGTGTTTCCTGAAACATCTAAAAAACAAAGCAACAGAGCCTAGGGCACTTCCACTTATGGTCCTATAGCTTAGAGAAATTAAAATCACAAAGACACAGCCACCCCAAAGGTTGGGACGGCTCTGTTTACAAGAACCTGGTTTACGGTACAAGTTCAATATCGCAGAAAGTGAAAAATGGATAAAGAAGTTGTGGTACTTACGTACAATGCAGTATCACTCAGCAAGGAAATCTATGTCATCAGGCCCGTAGCAGCATAATGAGTGGATTCAGGTATGATGATTCTAACTGAAATAAGTCACACAGAAAAAGAAACATCATAAGATATCACTAATACACGGAATGTAAACTTGGCTACACAGGAACTGAATTACAAAACAGAACAGGTTCTCAAATTTAGAAACCCAACTTATGTTTGCTTAAGGGGAAAGGTGAGTTGGGGTGCTGCATAAAACCAGAGATTGAAATGAGCACAGATAAAGTTCCTTAAGCCAAATATGGAATAGACAAGAGCTACTCGTTGCTCAACGAAATGGACTCAACACCCCATATTAAACGCCTAAGAATGTACCTGACTAGGAAGTATCTTAAAACCTATGGACTGCTATGTCTCCGAAAGAGAATCAAGCGTGTGTACAGGGGCATAAACGCAGCAGTGATAGGACTGGAGAGGTTCGGTGAGCAAATGAAGACCCTTTGAAGTCATATTGCATGGTACCCATTTCCATGGGTCTCAACTCTCCAGGTTTAAGGTATTCTTCCTTCAGCTTAAACATGCATGTGGAACCCAGAGTATGATCAACCGTGTGATCGGGAGACGTGTTCCCATATGTGTCAGTTTTCGTCCCCTGGTACTCGGGTGCAACATTCCAGACGCTTTACTAACACTCTCCCGACTTGGAGAGTCAGTGCCTTTAACCTCCTGTTTGGCCCAGTTTGCAATTTCTGCGGAAGATGAACAGGAATAGGGAGAATGAATGAGAGACTAGCTGGAGGTGTCTGGATGGGCAAATTTAACTCTCATTTCGCACCAGGAAGAGGAATTAACCAAAGGCTCAGCGTGCCGTGCCGGAACCAGATTAGGGCCTGAAACAATCCTGCGGTGTTGCGGCCAGCTCACGAGAAAGCGAGTTGAAGAAAGGAGCTCAGGGGCACTGTAATTCACAAAACTGCAGAGTTATAAATGACAGCTATCGTCCAAAAATATACTGAAGTAAGGCTGCCAAGAGGACTTGAAAGCGGGGCAGAATTGCAGGAAACCGATTTCAGGAGGTAGACTGGAATTGCATTTAAAGCATAGGAAAAGAGGCAGAACGTCCACAATGATGCACTTGGGCAAAAAGGGCGTATGCGTTTTTTCCTGAATATATTCAGGAAAAAACGCATACGCCCTTTTTGGCCAACCAAGCAAGCTTGCAAAGGAAATCTGCACTACAATGAAGTCTCACTTCCCCCCGGTCAAAAGGGCCATCTGAAAAAAGTGTAAAATCCAGAAAGGCAGGACAGGCCATGGAGAACTGGGAGCATTGTTATGCTGATGGGCGGGCTGTCAATTGCCAACAGCCACTCGGGAGAAGTGTATGGTGTTTCCTGAAACATCTAAAAAACAAAGCAACAGAGCCTAGGGCACTTCCACTTATGGTCCTATAGCTTAGAGAAATTAAAATCACAAAGACACAGCCACCCCAAAGGTTGGGACGGCTCTGTTTACAAGAACCTGGTTTACGGTACAAGTTCAATATCGCAGAAAGTGAAAAATGGATAAAGAAGTTGTGATACTTACGTACAATGCAGTATCACTCAGCAAGGAAATCTATGTCATCAGGCCCGTAGCAGCATAATGAGTGGATTCAGGTATGATGATTCTAACTGAAATAAGTCACACAGAAAAAGAAACATCATAAGATATCACTAATACACGGAATGTAAATTTGGCTACACTGGAACTGAATTCCAAAACAGAACAGGTTCTCAAATTTAGAAACCCAACTTATGCTTGCTTAAGGGGAAAGGTGAGTTGGGGTGCTGCATAAAACCAGAGATTGAAATGAGCACAGATAAAGTTCCTTAAGCCAAATATGGAATAGACAAGAGCTACTCCTTGCACAACGAAATGGACTCAACACCCCATATTAAATGCCTAAGAGTGTACCTGACTAGGAAGTATCTAAAAACCTATGGATTGCTATGTCTCCGAAAGAGAATCAAGCGTGTGTACAGGGGCATAAACGCAGCAGTGATAGGATTGGAGAGGTTCGGTGAGCAAATGAAGACCCTTTGAAGTCATATTGCATGGTAGCCATTCCACGGGTCTCAACTCTCCAGGTTTAAGGGATTCTTCCTTCAGCTAAAACATGCATGTGGAACCCAGAGTATGGTCAACCGTGTGATCGGGAGATGTGTTCCAATATGTGTCAGTTTTCGTCCCCTGGTACTCGGGTGCAACATACCAGACGCTTTACTAACACTCTCCTGACTTGGAGAGTCAGTGCCTTTAACCTCCTGTTTGGCCCAGTTTGCAATTTCTGCGGAAGATGAACAGGAATAGGGAGAACCAATGAGAGACTAGATGGAGGTGTCTGGACGGGCAAATTTAACTCTCATTTCCCACCAGGAAGAGGAATTAACCAAAGGCTCAGCGTGCCGTGCCGGAACCAGATTAGGGCCTGAAGCCATCCCGCGGTGTTGCGGCCAGCTCACGAGAAAGCGAGTTGAAGAAAGGAGCTCAGGGGCACTGTAATTCACAACCCTGCAGAGTTATAAATGACAGCTATCGTCCAAAAATATACTGAAGTAAGGCTGCCAAGAGGACTTGAAAGCGGGGCAGAATTGCAGGAAACCGATTTCAGGAGGTAGACTGGAATTGCATTTAAAGCATAGGAAAAGAGGCAGAACGTCCACAATGATGCACTTGGCCAAAAAGGGCGTATGCGTTTTTTCCTGAATATATTCAGGAAAAAACGCATACGCCCTTTTTGGCCAACCAAGCAAGCTTGCAAAGGAAATCTGCACTACAATGAAGTCTCACTTCCCCCCGGTCAAAAGGGCCATCTGAAAAAAGTGTAAAATCCAGAAAGGCAGGACAGGCCATGGAGAACTGGGAGCCTTGTTATGATGATGGGCGGGATGTCAATTGCCAACAGCCACTCGGGAGAAGTGTATGGTGTTTCCTGAAACATCTAAAAAACAAAGCAACAGAGCCTAGGGCACTTCCACTTATGGTCCTATAGCTTAGGGAAATTAAAATCAAAAAGACACAGCCACCCCAAAAGTTGGGACGGCTCTGTTTACAAGAACCTGGTTTACGGTACAAGTTCAATATCGCAGAAAGTGAAAAATGGATAAAGAAGTTGTGGTACTTACGTACAATGCAATATCACACAGCAATGAAATCTATGTCATCAGGCCCGTAGCAGCATAATGAGTGGATTCAGGTACGATGATTCTAACTGAAATAAGTCACACAGAAAAAGAAACATCATAAGATATCACTAATTCACGGAATGTAAACTTGGCTACACAGGAACTGAATTCCAAAACAGAACAGGGTCTCAAATTTAGAAACCCAACTTATGCTTGCTTAAGGGGAAAGGTGAGTTGGGGTGCTGCATAAAACCAGAGATTGAAATGAGCACAGATAAAGTTCCTTAAGCCAAATATGGAATAGACAAGAGCTACTCCTTGCACAACGAAATGGACTCAACACCCCATATTAAATGCCTAAGAGTGTACCTGACTAGGAAGTATCTAAAAACCTATGGATTGCTATGTCTCCAAAAGAGAATCAAGCGTGTGTACAGGGGCATAAACGCAGCAGTGATAGGATTGGAGAGGTTCGGTGAGCAAATGAAGACCCTTTGAAGTCATATTGCATGGTACCCATTCCACGGGTCTCAACTCTCCAGGTTTAAGGGATTCTTCCTTAAGCTAAAACATGCATGTGGAACCCAGAGTATGGTCAACCGTGTGATCGGGAGATGTGTTCCAATATGTGTCAGTTTTCGTCCCCTGGTACTCGGGTGCAACATACCAGACGCTTTACTAACACTCTCCTGACTTGGAGAGTCAGTGCCTTTAACCTCCTGTTTGGCCCAGTTTGCAATTTCTGCGGAAGATGAACAGGAATAGGGAGAACCAATGAGAGACTAGCTGGAGGTGTCTGGACGGGCAAATTTAACTCTCATTTCCCACCAGGAAGAGGAATTAACCAAAGGCTCAGCGTGCCGTGCCGGAACCAGATTAGGGCCTGAAGCCATCCTGCGGTGTTGCGGCCAGCTCACGAGAAAGCGAGTTGAAGAAAGGAGCTCAGGGGCACTGTAATTCACAACCCTGCAGAGTTATAAATGACAGCTATCGTCCAAAAATATACTGAAGTAAGGCTGCCAAGAGGACTTGAAAGCGGGGCAGAATTGCAGGAAACCGATTTCAGGAGGTAGACTGGAATTGCATTTAAAGCATAGGAAAAGAGGCAGAACGTCCACAATGATGCACTTGGCCAAAATATATTCAGGAAAAAACGCATACGCCCTTTCTGGCCAACCAAGCAAGCTTGCAAAGGAAATCTGCACTACAATGAAGTCTCACTTCCCCCCGGTCAAAAGGGCCATCTGAAAAAGTGTAAAATCCAGAAAGGCAGGACAGGCCATGGAGAACTGGGAGCCTTCTTATGCTGATGGGCGGGATGTAAATTGCCAACAGCCACTCGGGAGAAGTGTATGGTGTTTCCTGAGACATCTAAAAAACAAAGCAACAGAGCCTTGGGCACTTCCACTTATGGTCCTATAGCTTAGAGAAATTAAAATCAAAAAGACACAGCCACCCCAAAGGTTGGGACGGCTCTGTTTACAAGAACCTGTTTTACAGTACAAGTTCAATATCGCAGAAAGTGAAAAATGGATAAAGAAGTTGTGGTACTTACGTACAATGCAGTATCACTCAGCAAGGAAATCTATGTCATCAGGCCCGTAGCAGCATAATGAGTGGATTCAGGTATGATGATTCTAACTGAAATAAGTCACACAGAAAAAGAAACACCATAAGATATCACTAATACACGGAATGTAAACTTGGCTACATAGGAACTGAATTCCAAAACAGAACAGGGTCTCAAATTTAGAAACCCAACTTATGCTTGCTTAAGGGGAAAGGTGAGTTGGGGTGCTGCATAAAACCAGAGATTGAAATGAGCACAGATAAAGTTCCTTAAGCCAAATATGGAATAGACAAGAGCTACTCCTTGCACAACGAAATGGACTCAACACCACATATTAAATGCCTAAGAGTGTACCTGACTAGGAAGTATCTAAAAACCTATGGATTGCTATGTCTCCAAAAGAGAATCAAGCGTGTGTACAGGGGCATAAACGCAGCAGTGATAGGAATGGAGAGGTTCGGTGAGCTAATGAAGACCCTTTGAAGTCATATTGCATGGTACCCATTCCACGGGTCTCAACTCTCCAGGTTTAAGGGAATCTTCCTTCAGCTAAAACATGCATGTGGAACCCAGAGTATGGTCAACCGTGTGATCAGGAGATGTGTTCCAATATGTGTCAGTTTTCGTCCCCTGGTACTCGGGTGCAACATTCCAGACGCTTTACTAACACTCTCCCGACTTGGAGAGTCAGTGCCTTTAACCTCCTGTTTGGCCAAGTTTGCAATTTCTGCGGAAGAAGAACAGGAATAGGGAGAACCAATGAGAGACTAGCTGGAGGTGTCTGGATGGGCAAATTTAACTCTCATTTCCCACCAGGAAGAGGAATTAACCAAAGGCTCAGCGTGCCGTGCCGGAACCAGATTAGGGCCTGAAGCCATCCTGCGGTGTTGCGGCCAGCTCACGAGAAAGCGAGTTGAAGAAAGGAGCTCAGGGGCACTGTAATTCACAAACCTGCAGAGTTATAAATGACAGCTATCGTCCAAAAATATACTGAAGTAAGGCTGCCAAGCGGACTTGAAAGCGGGGCAGAATTGCAGGAAACCGATTTCAGGAGGTAGACTGGAATTGCATTGAAAGCATAGGAAAAGAGGCAGAACGTCCACAATGATGCACTTGGCCAAAAAGGGCGTATGCGTTTTTTCCTGAATATATTCAGGAAAAAACGCATACGCCCTTTTTGGCCAACCAAGCAAGCTTGCAAAGGAAATCTGCACTACAATGAAGTCTCACTTCCCCCCGGTCAAAAGGGCCATCTGAAAAAAGTGTAAAATCCAGAAAGGCAGGACAGGCCATGGAGAACTGGGAGCCTTGTTATGCTGATGGGCGGGATGTCAATTTGCCAACAGCCACTCGGGAGAAGTGTATGGTGTTTCCTGAAACATCTAAAAAACAAAGCAACAGAGCCTAGGGCACTTCCACTTATGGTCCTATAGCTTAGGGAAATTAAAATCAAAAAGACACAGCCACCCCAAAGGTTGAGACGGCTCTGTTTACAAGAAATTCATTTACGGTACAAGTTCAATATCACAGAAAGTGAAAAATGGATAAAGAAGTTGTGGTACTTACGTACAATGCAGTATCACTCAGCAATGAAATCTATGTCATCAGGCCCGTAGCAGCATAATGAGTGGATTCAGGTATGATGATTCTAACTGAAATAAGTCACACAGAAAAAGAAACATCATAAGATATCACTAATACACGGAATGTAAACTTGGCTACACAGGAACTGAATTCCAAAACAGAACAGGGTCTCAAATTTAGAAAACCAACTTATGCTTGCTTAAGGGGAAAGGTGAGTTGGGGTGCTGCATAAAACCAGAGATTGAAATTAGCCCAGATAAAGTTCCTTTAGCCAAATATGGAATAGACAACAGCTACTCCTTGCTCAATGAAACGGACTCATCACCCCATATTAAACACCTAAGAATGTACCTGACTAGTAAGTAGCTTAAAACCTATGGATTGCTATGTCTCCAAAAGAGAATCAAGCGTGTGTACAGGGGCATAAACGCAGCAGTGATAGGATTGGAGAGGTTCGGTGAGCAAATGAAGACCCTTTGAAGTCATATTGCATGGTACCCATTCCACGGGTCTCAACTCTCCAGGTTTAAGGGAATCTTACTTCAGCTAAAACATGCATGTGGAACCCAGAGTATGATCAACCGTGTGATCGGGAGACGTGTTCCAATATGTCTCAGTTTTCATCCTCTGGTACTCGGGTGCAACATTCCAGATGCTTTACTAACACTCTCCCGACTTCGAGAGTCAGTGCCTTTAACCTCCTGTTTGGCCCAGTTTGCAATTTCTGCAGAAGATGAACACGAATAGGGAGAACCAATGAGAGACTAGCTGGAGGTGTCTGGACGGGCAAATTTAACTCTCATTTCCCACCAGGAAGAGGAATTAACCAAAGGCTAAGCGTGCCGTGCCAGAACCAGATTAGGGCCTGAAGCCATCCTGCGGTGTTGCGGCCAGCTCACGAGAAAGCGAGTTGAAGAAAGGAGCTCAGGGGCACTGTAATTCACAAACCTGCCGAGTTATAAATGACAGCTATCGTCCAAAAATATACTGAAGTAAGGCTGCCAAGAGGACTTGAAAGCAGGGCAGAATTGCAGGAAACCGATTTCAGGAGGTAGACTGGAATTGCATTTAAAGCATAGGAAAAGAGGCAGAACGTCCACAATGATGCACTTGGCCAAAAAGGGCGTATGCGTTTTTTCCTGAATATATTCAGAAAAAATGCATACGCCCTTTTTGGCCAACTAAGCAAGCTTGCAAAGGAAATCTGCACTACAATGAAGTCTCACTTCCCCCCGGTCAAAAGGGCCATCTGAAAAACTGTAAAATCCAGAAAGGCAGAACAGGCCATGGAGAAGTGGGAGCCTTGTTATGCTGATGGGCGGGATGTAAATTGCCAACAGCCACTCGGGAGAACTGTATGGTGTTTCCTGAAACATCTAAAAAACAAAGCAACAGATCCTAGGGCACTTCCACTTATGGTCCTATAGCTTAGAGAAATTAAAATCATAAAGACACAGCCACCCCAAAGGTTGGGACGGCTCTGTTTACAAGAACCTGGTTTACGGTACAAGTTCAATATCGCAGAAAGTGAAAAATGGATAAAGAAGTTGTGGTACTTACGTACAATGCAGTATCACTCAGCAAGGAAATCTATGTCATCAGGCCCGTAGCAGCATAATGAGTGGATTCAGGTATGATGATTCTAACTGAAATAAGTCACACAGAAAAAGAAACATCATAAGATATCACTAATACACGGAATGTAAACTTGGCTACACAGGAACTGAATTACAAAACAGAACAGGGTCTCAAATTTAGAAACCCAACTTATGCTTGCTTAAGGGGAAAGGTGAGTTGGGGTGCTGCATAAAACCAGAGATTGAAATGAGCACAGATAAAGTTCCTTAAGCCAAATATGGAATAGACAAGAGCTACTCCTTGCACAACGAAATGGACTCAACACCCCATATTAAATGCCTAAGAGTGTACCTGACTAGGAAGTATCTAAAAACCTATGGATTGCTATGTCTCCAAAAGAGAATCAAGCGTGTGTACAGGGGCATAAACGCAGCAGTGATAGGATTGGAGAGGTTCGGTGAGCAAATGAAGACCCTTTGAAGTCATATTGCATGGTACCCATTCCACGGGTCTCAACTCTCCAGGTTTAAGGGATTCTTCCTTAAGCTAAAACATGCATGTGGAACCCAGAGTATGGTCAACCGTGTGATCGGGAGATGTGTTCCAATATGTGTCAGTTTTCGTCCCCTGGTACTCGGGTGCAACATTCCAGACGCTTTACTAACACTCTCCTGACTTGGAGAGTCAGTGCCTTTAACCTCCTGTTTGGCCCAGTTTGCAATTTCTGCGGAAGATGAACAGGAATAGGGAGAACCAATGAGAGACTAGCTGGAGGTGTCTGGACGGGCAAATTTAACTCTCATTTCCCACCAGGAAGAGGAATTAACCAAGGGCTCAGCGTGCCATGCCGGAACCAGATTAGGGCCTGAAGCCATCCTGCGGTGTTGCGGCCAGCTCACGAGAAAGCGAGTTGAAGAAAGGAGCTCAGGGGCACTGTAATTCACAACCCTGCAGAGTTATAAATGACAGCTATCGTCCAAAAATATACTGAAGTAAGGCTGCCAAGAGGACTTGAAAGCGGGGCAGAATTGCAGGAAACCGATTTCAGGAGGTAGACTGGAATTGCATTTAAAGCATAGGAAAAGAGGCAGAACGTCCACAATGATGCACTTGGCCAAAAAGGGCGTATGCGTTTTTTCCTGAATATATTCAGGAAAAAACGCATACGCCCTTTTTGGCCAACCAAGCAAGCTTGCAAAGGAAATCTGCACTACAATGAAGTCTCACTTCCCCCCGGTCAAAAGGGCCATCTGAAAAAAGTGTAAAATCCAGAAAGGCAGGACAGGCCATGGAGAACTGGGAGCCTTGTTATGCTGATGGGCGGGCTGTCAATTGCCAACAGCCACTCGGGAGAAGTGTATGGTGTTTCCTGAAACATCTAAAAAACAAAGCAACAGAGCCTAGGGCACTTCCACTTATGGTCCTATAGCTTAGGGAAATTAAAATCAAAAAGACACAGCCACCCCAAAAGTTGGGACGGCTCTGTTTACAAGAACCTGGTTTACGGTACAAGTTCAATACCGCAGAAAGTGAAAAATGGATAAAGAAGTTGTGGTACTTACGTACAATGCAATATCACACAGCAATGAAATCTATGTCATCAGGCCCGTAGCAGCATAATGAGTGGATTCAGGTACGATGATTCTAACTGAAATAAGTCACACAGAAAAAGAAACATCATAAGATATCACTAATACACG
Organism: Lagenorhynchus albirostris; assembly: GCF_949774975.1. NCBI lineage: Eukaryota > Metazoa > Chordata > Mammalia > Artiodactyla > Delphinidae > Lagenorhynchus > Lagenorhynchus albirostris. The sequence continues at coordinate 683,144 of NW_026783508.1, read as the reverse complement.
GCATGTAAACTTGGCTACACAGGAACTGAATTCCAAAACAGAACAGGTTCTCAAATTTAGAAACCCAACTTATGCTTGCTTAAGGGGAAAGGTGAGTTGGGGTGGTGCATAAAACCAGAGATTGAAATGAGCACAGATAAAGTTCCTTAAGCCAAATATGGAATAGACAAGAGCTACTCCTTGCACAACGAAATGGACTCAACACCACATATTAAATGCCTAAGAGTGTACCTGACTAGGAAGTATCTAAAAACCTATGGATTGCTATGTCTCCAAAAGAGAATCAAGCGTGTGTACAGGGGCATAAACGCAGCAGTGATAGGATTGGAGAGGTTCGGTGAGCTAATGAAGACCCTTTGAAGTCATATTGCATGGTACCCATTCCACGGGTCTCAACTCTCCAGGTTTAAGGGATTCTTCCTTCAGCTAAAACATGCATGTGGAACCCAGAGTATGATCAACCGTGTGATCGGGAGACGTGTTCCAATATGTCTCAGTTTTCATCCTCTGGTACTCGGGTGCAACATTCCAGATGCTTTACTAACACTCTCCCGACTTCGAGAGTCAGTGCCTTTAACCTCCTGTTTGGCCCAGTTTGCAATTTCTGCAGAAGATGAACACGAATAGGGAGAACCAATGACAGACTCGATGGAGGTGTCTGGACGGGCAAATTTAACTCTCATTTCCCACCAGGAAGAGGAATTAACCAAAGGCTCAGCGTGCCGTGCCAGAACCAGATTAGGGCCTGAAGCCATCCTGCGGTGTTGCGGCCAGCTCACGAGAAAGCGAGTTGAAGAAAGGAGCTCAGGGGCACTGTAATTCACAAACCTGCAGAGTTATAAATGACAGCTATCGTCCAAAAATATACTGAAGTAAGGCTGCCAAGAGGACTTGAAAGCGGGGCAGAATTGCAGGAAACCGATTTCAGGAGGTAGACTGGAATTGCATTTAAAGCATAGGAAAAGAGGCAGAACATCCACAATGATGCACTTGGCCAAAAAGGGCGTATGCGTTTTTTCCTGAATATATTCAGGAAAAAACGCATACGCCCTTTTTGGCCAACCAAGCAAGCTTGCAAAGGAAATCTGCACTACAATGAAGTCTCACTTCCCCCCGGTCAAAAGGGCCATCTGAAAAAAGTGTAAAATCCAGAAAGGCAGGACAGGCCATGGAGAACTGGGAGCCTTGTTATGCTGATGGGCGGGATGTCAATTGCCAACAGCCACTCGGGAGAAGTGTATGGTGTTTCCTGAAACATCTAAAAAACAAAGCAACAGAGCCTAGGGCACTTCCACTTATGGTCCTATAGCTTAGGGAAATTAAAATCAAAAAGACACAGCCACCCCAAAGGTTGGGACGGCTCTGTTTACAAGAACCTGGTTTACGGTACAAGTTCAATACCGCAGAAAGTGAAAAATGGATAAAGAAGTTGTGGTACTTACGTACAATGCAGTATCACTCAGCAATGAAATCTATGTCATCAGGCCCGTAGCAGCATAATGAGTGGATTCAGGTATGATGATTCTAACTGAAATAAGTCACACAGAAAAAGAAACATCATAAGATATCACTAATACACGGAATGTAAACTTGGCTACACAGGAACTGAATTCCAAAACAGAACAGGGTCTCAAATTTAGAAAACCAACTTATGCTTGCTTAAGGGGAAAGGTGAGTTGGGGTGCTGCATAAAACCAGAGATTGAAATGAGCACAGATAAAGTTCCTTAAGCCAAATATGGAATAGACAAGAGCTACTCCTTGCTCAACGAAATGGACTCAACACCCCATATTAAACGCCTAAGAGTGTACCTGACTAGGAAGTATCTTAAAACCTATGGATTGCTATGTCTCCGAAAGAGAATCAAGCGTGTGTACAGGGGGATAAAAGCAGCAGTGATAGGATTGGAGAAGTTCGGTGAGCAAATGAAGACCCTTTGTAGTCATATTGCATGGTATCCATTCCACGGGTCTCAACTCTCCAGGTTTAAGGTATTCTTCCTTCAGCTAAAACATGCATGTGGAACCCAGAGTATGATCAACCGTGTGATCGGGAGACGTGTTCCAATATGTGTCAGTTTTCGTCCCCTGGTACTCGGGTGCAACATTCCAGACGCTTTACTAACACTCTCCCGACTTGGAGAGTCAGTGCCTTTAACCTCCTGTTTGGCCCAGTTTGCAATTTCTGCAGAAGATGAACACGAATAGGGAGAACCAATGAGAGACTAGCTGGAGGTGTCTGGACGGGCAAATTTAACTCTCATTTCCCACCAGGAAGAGGAATTAACCAAAGGCTCAGCGTGCCGTGCCGGAACCAGATTAGGGCCTGAAGCCATCCTGCGGTGTTGCGGCCAGCTCACGAGAAAGCGAGTTGAAGAAAGGAGCTCAGGGGCACTGTAATTCACAAACCTGCCGAGTTATAAATGACAGCTATCGTCCAAAAATATACTGAAGTAAGGCTGCCAAGAGGACTTGAAAGCAGGGCAGAATGGCAGGAAACCGATTTCAGGAGGTAGACTGGAATTGCATTTAAAGCATAGGAAAAGAGGCAGAACGTCCACAATGATGCACTTGGCCAAAAAGGGCGTATGCGTTTTTTCCTGAATATATTCAGGAAAAAACGCATACGCCCTTTTTGGCCAACCAAGCAAGCTTGCAAAGGAAATCTGCACTACAATGAAGTCTCACTTCCCCCCGGTCAAAAGGGCCATCTGAAAAAGTGTAAAATCCAGAAAGGCAGGACAGGCCATGGAGAACTGGGAGCCTTGTTATGCTGATGGGCGGGATGTCAATTGCCAACAGCCACTCGGGAGAAGTGTATGGTGTTTCCTGAGACATCTAAAAAACAAAGCAACAGAGCCTTGGGCACTTCCACTTATGGTCCTATAGCTTAGAGAAATTAAAATCAAAAAGACACAGCCACCCCAAAGGTTGGGACGGCTCTGTTTACAAGAACCTGTTTTACGGTACAAGTTCAATATCGCAGAAAGTGAAAAATGGATAAAGAAGTTGTGGTACTTACGTACAATGCAGTATCACTCAGCAAGGAAATCTATGTCATCAGGCCCGTAGCAGCATAATGAGTGGATTCAGGTATGATGATTCTAACTGAAATAAGTCACACAGAAAAAGAAACACCATAAGATATCACTAATACACGGAATGTAAACTTGGCTACACAGGAACTGAATTCCAAAACAGAACAGGTTCTCAAATTTAGAAACCCAACTTATGCTTGCTTAAGGGGAAAGGTGAGTTGGGGTGCTGCATAAAACCAGAGATTGAAATGAGCACAGATAAAGTTCCTTAAGCCAAATATGGAATAGACAAGAGCTACTCCTTGCACAACGAAATGGACTCAACACCACATATTAAATGCCTAAGAGTGTACCTGACTAGGAAGTATCTAAAAACCTATGGATTGCTATGTCTCCAAAAGAGAATCAAGCGTGTGTACAGGGGCATAAACGCAGCAGTGATAGGATTGGAGAGGTTCGGTGAGCTAATGAAGACCCTTTGAAGTCATATTGCATGGTACCCATTCCACGGGTCTCAACTCTCCAGGTTTAAGGGAATCTTCCTTCAGCTAAAACATGCATGTGGAACCCAGAGTATGGTCAACCGTGTGATCGGGAGATGTGTTCCAATATGTGTCAGTTTTCGTCCCCTGGTACTCGGGTGCAACATTCCAGACGCTTTACTAACACTCTCCCGACTTGGAGAGTCAGTGCCTTTAACCTCCTGTTTGGCCAAGTTTGCAATTTCTGCGGAAGAAGAACAGGAATACGGAGAACCAATGAGAGACTAGCTGGAGGTGTCTGGACGGGCAAATTTAACTCTCATTTCCCACCAGGAAGAGGAATTAACCAAAGGCTCAGCGTGCCATGCCGGAACCAGATTAGGGCCTGAAGCCATCCTGCGGTGTTGCGGCCAGCTCACGAGAAAGCGAGTTGAAGAAAGGAGCTCAGGGGCACTGTAATTCACAAACCTGCCGAGTTATAAATGACAGCTATCGTCCAAAAATATACTGAAGTAAGGCTGCCAAGAGGACTTGAAAGCGGGGCAGAATTGCAGGAAACCGATTTCAGGAGGTAGACTGGAATTGCATTTAAAGCATAGGAAAAGAGGCAGAACGTCCACAATGATGCACTTGGCCAAAAAGGACGTATGCGTTTTTTCCAGAATATATTCAGGAAAAAACGCATACGCCCTTTTTGGCCAACCAAGCAAGCTTGCAAAGGAAATCTGCACTACAATGAAGTCTCACTTCCCCCCGGTCAAAAGGGCCATCTGAAAAAAGTGTAAAATCCAGAAAGGCAGGACAGGCCATGGAGAACTGGGAGCCTTGTTATGCTGATGGGCGGGATGTCAATTGCCAACAGCCACTCGGGAGAAGTGTATGGTGTTTCCTGAAACATCTAAAAAACAAAGCAACAGAGCCTAGGGCACTTCCACTTATGGTCCTATAGCTTAGGGAAATTAAAATCAAAAAGACACAGCCACCCCAAAGGTTGGGATGGCTCTGTTTACAAGAACCTGGTTTACGGTACAAGTTCAATACCGCAGAAAGTGAAAAATGGATAAAGAAGTTGTGGTACTTACGTACAATGCAGTATCACTCAGCAATGAAATCTATGTCATCAGGCCCGTAGCAGCATAATGAGTGGATTCAGGTATGATGATTCTAACTGAAATAAGTCACACAGAAAAAGAAACATAATAAGATATCACTAATACACGGAACGTAAACTTGGCTACACAGGAACTGAATTACAAAACAGAACAGGGTCTCAAATTTAGAAAACCAACTTATGCTTGCTTAAGGGGAAAGGTGAGTTGGGGTGCTGCATAAAACCAGAGATTGAAATGAGCACAGATAAAGTTCCTTAAGCCAAATATGGAATACACAAGAGCTACTCCTTGCTCAAGGAAACGGACTCAACACCCCATATTGAACGCCTAAGAATGTACCTGACTAGGAAGTATCTTAAAACCTATGGACTGCTATGTCTCCGAAAGAGAATCAAGCGTGTGTACAGGGGCATAAACGCAGCAGTGATAGGATTGGAGAGGTTCGGTGAGCAAATGAAGACCCTTTGAAGTCATATTGCATGGTACCCATTCCACGGGTCTCAACTCTCCAGTTTTAAGGGATTCTTCCTTCAGCTAAAACATGCATGTGGAACCCAGAGTATGATCAACCGTGTGATCGGGAGACGTGTTCCAATATGTCTCAGTTTTCATCCTCTGGTACTCGGGTGCAACATTCCAGATGCTTTACTAACACTCTCCCGACTTCGAGAGTCAGTGCCTTTAACCTCCTGTTTGGCCCAGTTTGCAATTTCTGCAGAAGATGAACACGAATAGGGAGAACCAATGAGAGACTAGCTGGAGGTGTCTGGACGGGCAAATTTAACTCTCATTTCCCACCAGGAAGAGGAATTAACCAAAGGCTAAGCGTGCCGTGCCAGAACCAGATTAGGGCCTGAAGCCATCCTGCGGTGTTGCGGCCAGCTCACGAGAAAGCGAGTTGAAGAAAGGAGCTCAGGGGCACTGTAATTCACAAACCTGCCGAGTCATAAATGACAGCTATCGTCCAAAAATATACTGAAGTAAGGCTGCCAAGAGGACTTGAAAGCGGGGCAGAATTGCAGGAAACCGATTTCAGGAGGTAGACTGGAATTGCATTTAAAGCATAGGAAAAGAGGCAGAACATCCACAATGATGCACTTGGCCAAAAAGGGCGTAGGCGTTTTTTCCTGAATATATTCAGGAAAAAACGCATACGCCCTTTTTGGCCAACCAAGCAAGCTTGCAAAGGAAATCTGCACTACAATGAAGTCTCACTTCCCCCCGGTCAAAAGGGCCATCTGAAAAAAGTGTAAAATCCAGAAAGGCAGGACAGGCCATGGAGACCTGGGAGCCTTGTTATGCTGATGGGCGGGATGTCAATTGCCAACAGCCACTAGGGAGAAGTGTATGGTGTTTCCTGAAACATCTAAAAAACAAAGCAACAGAGCCTAGGGCACTTCCACTTATGGTCCTATAGATTAGGGAAATTAAAATCAAAAAGACACAGCCACCCCAAAGGTTGGGACGGCTCTGTTTACAAGAACCTGGTTTACGGTACAAGTTCAATATCGCAGAAAGTGAAAAATGGATAAAGAAGTTGTGGTACTTACGTACAATGCAGTATCACTCAGCAAGGAAATCTATGTCATCAGGCCCGTAGCAGCATAATGAGTGGATTCAGGTATAATGATTCTAACTGAAATAAGTCACACAGAAAAAGAAACATCATAAGATATCACTAATATACGGAATGTAAACGTGGCTACACAGGAACTGAATTACAAAACAGAACAGGGTCTCAAATTTAGAAACCCAACTTATGCTTGCTTAAGGGGAAAGGTGAGTTGGGGTGCTGCATAAAACCAGAGATTGAAATGAGCACAGATAAAGTTCCTTTAGCCAAATATGGAATAGACAACAGCTATTGTGGAAACCAGAGTATGATCAACGAAACGGACTCATCCTTGCTCAAAGAAACGGACTCATCACCCCATATTAAACACCTAAGAATGTACCTGACTAGTAAGTAGCTTAAAACCTAAGGAATGCTATGTCTCCAAAAGAGAATGAAGCGTGTGTACAGGGGCATAAACGCAGCAGTGATAGGATTGGAGAGGTTCGGTGAGCAAATGAAGACCCTTTGAAGTCATATTGCATGGTACCCATTCCACGGGTCTCAACTCTCCAGGTTTAAGGGATTCTTCCTTCAGCTAAAACATGCATGTGGAAACCAGAGTATGATCAACCGTGTGATCGGGAGACGTGTTCCAATATGTGTCAGTTTTCGTCCCCTGGTACTCGGGTGCAACATTCCAGACGCTTTACTAACACTCTCCCGACTTGGAGAGTCAGTGCCTTTAACCTCCTGTTTGGCCAAGTTTGCAATTTCTGCGGAAGAAGAACAGGAATAGGGAGAACCAATGAGAGACTAGCTGGAGGTGTCTGGACGGGCAAATTTAACTCTCATTTCCCACCAGGAAGAGGAATTAACCAAAGGCTCAGCGTGCCGTGCCGGAACCAGATTAGGGCCTGAAGCAATCCCGCGGTGTTGCGGCCAGCTCACGAGAAAGCGAGTTGAAGAAAGGAGCTCAGGGGCACTGTAATTCACAGACCTGCCGAGTTATAAATGACAGCTATCGTCCAAAAATATACTGAAGTAAGGCTGCCAAGAGGACTTGAAAGCAGGGCAGAATGGCAGGAAACCGATTTCAGGAGGTAGACTGGAATTGCATTTAAAGCATAGGAAAAGAGGCAGAACGTCCAAAATGATGCACTTGGCAAAAAAGGGCGTATGCGTTTTTTCCTGAATATATTCAGGAAAAAATGCATACGCTCTTTTTGGCCAACCAAGCAAGCTTGCAAAGAAATCTGCACTACAATGAAGTCTCACTTCCCCCAGGTCAAAAGGGCCATCTGAAAAATGTGTAAAATCCAGAAAGGCAGGACAGGCCATGGAGAACTGGGAGCCTTGTTATGCTGATGGGCGGGATGTAAATTGCCAACAGCCACTCGGGAGAAGTGTATGGTGTTTCCTGAAACATCTAAAAAACAAAGCAACAGAGCCTAGGGCACTTCCACTTATGGTCCTATAGCTTAGGGAAATTAAAATAAAAAAGACACAGCCACCCCAAAGGTTGGGATGGCTCTGTTTACAAGAACCTGGTTTACGGTACAAGTTCAAAACCGCAGAAAGTGAAAAATGGATAAAGCAGTTGTGGTACTTACGTACAATGCAATATCACTCAGCAAGGAAATCTATGTCATCAGGCCCGTAGCAGCATAATGAGTGGATTCAGGTACGATGATTCTAACTGAAATAAGTCACACAGAAAAAGAAACATCATAAGATATCACTAATACACGGAATGTAAACTTGGCTACACAGGAACTGAATTACAAAACAGAACAGGTTCTCAAATTTAGAAACCCAACTTATGCTTGCTTAAGGGGAAAGGTGGGTTGGGGTGCTGCATAAAACCAGAGATTGAAATGAGCACAGATAAAGTTCCTTAAGCCAAATATGGAATAGACAAGAGCTACTCGTTGCTCAACGAAATGGACTCAACACCCCATAGTAAACGCCTAAGAATGTACCTGACTAGGAAGTATCTTAAAACCTATGGATTGCTATGTCTCCGAAAGAGAATCAAGCGTGTGTACAGGGGCATAAACGCAGCAGTGATAGGATTGGAGAGGTTCGGTGAGCAAATGAAGACCCTTTGAAGTCATATTGCATGGTACCCATTCCACGGGTCTCAACTCTCCAGGTTTAAGGTATTCTTCCTTCAGCTAAAACATGCATGTGGAACCCAGAGTATGATCAACCGTGTGATCGGGAGACGTGTTCCAATATGTGTCAGTTTTCGTCCCCTGGTACTCGGGTGCAACATTCCAGACGCTTTACTAACACTCTCCCGACTTGGAGAGTCAGTGCCTTTAACCTCCTCTTTGGCCCAGTTTGCAATTTCTGCGGAAGATGAACAGGAATAGGGAGAACCAATGAGAGACTAGCTGGAGGTGTCTGGACGGGCAAATTTAACTCTCATTTCCCACCAGGAAGAGGAATTAACCAAAGGCTCAGCGTGCCGTGCCGGAACCAGATTAGGGCCTGAAGCCATCCTGCGGTGTTGCGGCCAGCTCACGAGAAAGCGAGTTGAAGAAAGGAGCTCAGGGGCACTGTAATTCACAAACCTGCAGAGTTATAAATGACAGCTATCGTCCAAAAATATACTGAAGTAAGGCTGCCAAGAGGACTTGAAAGCGGGGCAGAATTGCAGGAAACCGATTTCAGGAGGTAGACTGGAATTGCATTTAAAGCATAGGAAAAGAGGCAGAACGTCCACAATGATGCACTTGGCCAAAATATATTCAGGAAAAAACGCATACGCCCTTTTTGGCCAACCAAGCAAGCTTGCAAAGGAAATCTGCACTACAATGAAGTCTCACTTCCCCCCGGTCAAAAGGGCCATCTGAAATAAGTGTAAAATCCAGAAAGGCAGGACAGGCCATGGAGAACTGGGAGCCTTGTTATGCTGATGGGCGGGATGTCAATTGCCAACAGCCACTGGGGAGAAGTGTATGGTGTTTCCTGAAACATCTAAAAAACAAAGCAACAGAGCCTAGGGCACTTCCACTTATGGTCCTATAGCTTAGGGAAATTAAAATCAAAAAGACACAGCCACCCCAAAGGTTGGGATGGCTCTGTTTACAAGAACCTGGTTTACGGTACAAGTTCAATACCGCAGAAAGTGAAAAATGGATAAAGAAGTTGTGGTACTTACGTACAATGCAGTATCACTCAGCAATGAAATCTATGTCATCAGGCCCGTAGCAGCATAATGAGTGGATTCAGGTATGATGATTCTAACTGAAATAAGTCACACAGAAAAAGAAACATCATAAGATATCACTAATACACGGAATGTAAACTTGGCTACACAGGAACTGAATTCCAAAACAGAACAGGGTCTCAAATTTAGAAACCCAACTTATGCTTGCTTAAGGGGAAAGGTGAGTTGGGGTGCTGCATAAAACCAGAGATTGAAATGAGCACAGATAAAGTTCCTTAAGCCAAATATGGAATAGACAAGAGCTACTCCTTGCTCAACGAAATGGACTCAACACCCCATATTAAACGCCTAAGAGTGTACCTGACTAGGAAGTATCTTAAAACCTATGGATTGCTATGTCTCCGAAAGAGAATCAAGCGTGTGTACAGGGGGATAAAAGCAGCAGTGATAGGATTGGAGAAGTTCGGTGAGCAAATGAAGACCCTTTGTAGTCATATTGCATGGTATCCATTCCACGGGTCTCAACTCTCCAGGTTTAAGGTATTCTTCCTTCAGCTAAAACATGCATGTGGAACCCAGAGTATGATCAACCGTGTGATCGGGAGACGTGTTCCAATATGTGTCAGTTTTCGTCCCCTGGTACTCGGGTGCAACATTCCAGACGCTTTACTAACACTCTCCCGACTTGGAGAGTCAGTGCCTTTAACCTCCTGTTTGGCCCAGTTTGCAATTTCTGCAGAAGATGAACACGAATAGGGAGAACCAATGAGAGACTAGCTGGAGGTGTCTGGACGGGCAAATTTAACTCTCATTTCCCACCAGGAAGAGGAATTAACCAAAGGCTCAGCGTGCCGTGCCAGAACCAGATTAGGGCCTGAAGCCATCCTGCGGTGTTGCGGCCAGCTCACGAGAAAGCGAGTTGAAGAAAGGAGCTCAGGGGCACTGTAATTCACAAACCTGCCGAGTTATAAATGACAGCTATCGTCCAAAAATATACTGAAGTAAGGCTGCCAAGAGGACTTGAAAGCAGGGCAGAATGGCAGGAAACCGATTTCAGGAGGTAGACTGGAATTGCATTTAAAGCATAGGAAAAGAGGCAGAACGTCCACAATGATGCACTTGGCCAAAAAGGGCGTATGCGTTTTTTCCTGAATATATTCAGGAAAAAATGCATACGCCCTTTTTGGCCAACCAAGCAAGCTTGCAAAGGAAATCTGCACTACAATGAAGTCTCACTTCCCCCCCGGTCAAAAGGGCCATCTGAAAAAGTGTAAAATCCAGAAAGGCAGGACAGGCCATGGAGAACTGGGAGCCTTGTTATGCTGATGGGCGGGATGTCAATTGCCAACAGCCACTCGGGAGAAGTGTATGGTGTTTCCTGAGACATCTAAAAAACAAAGCAACAGAGCCTTGGGCACTTCCACTTATGGTCCTATAGCTTAGAGAAATTAAAATCAAAAAGACACAGCCACCCCAAAGGTTGGGACGGCTCTGTTTACAAGAACCTGTTTTACGGTACAAGTTCAATATCGCAGAAAGTGAAAAATGGATAAAGAAGTTGTGGTACTTACGTACAATGCAGTATCACTCAGCAAGGAAATCTATGTCATCAGGCCCGTAGCAGCATAATGAGTGGATTCAGGTATGATGATTCTAACTGAAATAAGTCACACAGAAAAAGAAACACCATAAGATATCACTAATACACGGAATGTAAACTTGGCTACACAGGAACTGAATTCCAAAACAGAACAGGTTCTCAAATTTAGAAACCCAACTTATGCTTGCTTAAGGGGAAAGGTGAGTTGGGGTGCTGCATAAAACCAGAGATTGAAATGAGCACAGATAAAGTTCCTTAAGCCAAATATGGAATAGACAAGAGCTACTCCTTGCACAACGAAATGGACTCAACACCACATATTAAATGCCTAAGAGTGTACCTGACTAGGAAGTATCTAAAAACCTATGGATTGCTATGTCTCCAAAAGAGAATCAAGCGTGTGTACAGGGGCATAAACGCAGCAGTGATAGGATTGGAGAGGTTCGGTGAGCTAATGAAGACCCTTTGAAGTCATATTGCATGGTACCCATTCCACGGGTCTCAACTCTCCAGGTTTAAGGGAATCTTCCTTCAGCTAAAACATGCATGTGGAACCCAGAGTATGGTCAACCGTGTGATCGGGAGATGTGTTCCAATATGTGTCAGTTTTCGTCCCCTGGTACTCGGGTGCAACATTCCAGACGCTTTACTAACACTCTCCCGACTTGGAGAGTCAGTGCCTTTAACCTCCTGTTTGGCCAAGTTTGCAATTTCTGCGGAAGAAGAACAGGAATACGGAGAACCAATGAGAGACTAGCTGGAGGTGTCTGGACGGGCAAATTTAACTCTCATTTCCCACCAGGAAGAGGAATTAACCAAAGGCTCAGCGTGCCATGCCGGAACCAGATTAGGGCCTGAAGCCATCCTGCGGTGTTGCGGCCAGCTCACGAGAAAGCGAGTTGAAGAAAGGAGCTCAGGGGCACTGTAATTCACAAACCTGCCGAGTTATAAATGACAGCTATCGTCCAAAAATATACTGAAGTAAGGCTGCCAAGAGGACTTGAAAGCGGGGCAGAATTGCAGGAAACCGATTTCAGGAGGTAGACTGGAATTGCATTTAAAGCATAGGAAAAGAGGCAGAACGTCCACAATGATGCACTTGGCCAAAAAGGACGTATGCGTTTTTTCCAGAATATATTCAGGAAAAAACGCATACGCCCTTTTTGGCCAACCAAGCAAGCTTGCAAAGGAAATCTGCACTACAATGAAGTCTCACTTCCCCCCGGTCAAAAGGGCCATCTGAAAAAAGTGTAAAATCCAGAAAGGCAGGACAGGCCATGGAGAACTGGGAGCCTTGTTATGCTGATGGGCGGGATGTCAATTGCCAACAGCCACTCGGGAGAAGTGTATGGTGTTTCCTGAAACATCTAAAAAACAAAGCAACAGAGCCTAGGGCACTTCCACTTATGGTCCTATAGCTTAGGGAAATTAAAATCAAAAAGACACAGCCACCCCAAAGGTTGGGATGGCTCTGTTTACAAGAACCTGGTTTACGGTACAAGTTCAATACCGCAGAAAGTGAAAAATGGATAAAGAAGTTGTGGTACTTACGTACAATGCAGTATCACTCAGCAATGAAATCTATGTCATCAGGCCCGTAGCAGCATAATGAGTGGATTCAGGTATGATGATTCTAACTGAAATAAGTCACACAGAAAAAGAAACATCATAAGATATCACTAATACACGGAACGTAAACTTGGCTACACAGGAACTGAATTACAAAACAGAACAGGGTCTCAAATTTAGAAAACCAACTTATGCTTGCTTAAGGGGAAAGGTGAGTTGGGGTGCTGCATAAAACCAGAGATTGAAATGAGCACAGATAAAGTTCCTTAAGCCAAATATGGAATACACAAGAGCTACTCCTTGCTCAAGGAAACGGACTCAACACCCCATATTGAACGCCTAAGAATGTACCTGACTAGGAAGTATCTTAAAACCTATGGACTGCTATGTCTCCGAAAGAGAATCAAGCGTGTGTACAGGGGCATAAACGCAGCAGTGATAGGATTGGAGAGGTTCGGTGAGCAAATGAAGACCCTTTGAAGTCATATTGCATGGTACCCATTCCACGGGTCTCAACTCTCCAGTTTTAAGGGATTCTTCCTTCAGCTAAAACATGCATGTGGAACCCAGAGTATGATCAACCGTGTGATCGGGAGACGTGTTCCAATATGTCTCAGTTTTCATCCTCTGGTACTCGGGTGCAACATTCCAGATGCTTTACTAACACTCTCCCGACTTCGAGAGTCAGTGCCTTTAACCTCCTGTTTGGCCCAGTTTGCAATTTCTGCAGAAGATGAACACGAATAGGGAGAACCAATGAGAGACTAGCTGGAGGTGTCTGGACGGGCAAATTTAACTCTCATTTCCCACCAGGAAGAGGAATTAACCAAAGGCTAAGCGTGCCGTGCCAGAACCAGATTAGGGCCTGAAGCCATCCTGCGGTGTTGCGGCCAGCTCACGAGAAAGCGAGTTGAAGAAAGGAGCTCAGGGGCACTGTAATTCACAAACCTGCCGAGTCATAAATGACAGCTATCGTCCAAAAATATACTGAAGTAAGGCTGCCAAGAGGACTTGAAAGCGGGGCAGAATTGCAGGAAACCGATTTCAGGAGGTAGACTGGAATTGCATTTAAAGCATAGGAAAAGAGGCAGAACATCCACAATGATGCACTTGGCCAAAAAGGGCGTAGGCGTTTTTTCCTGAATATATTCAGGAAAAAACGCCTACGCCCTTTTTGGCCAACCAAGCAAGCTTGCAAAGGAAATCTGCACTACAATGAAGTCTCACTTCCCCCCGGTCAAAAGGGCCATCTGAAAAAAGTGTAAAATCCAGAAAGGCAGGACAGGCCATGGAGACCTGGGAGCCTTGTTATGCTGATGGGCGGGATGTCAATTGCCAACAGCCACTAGGGAGAAGTGTATGGTGTTTCCTGAAACATCTAAAAAACAAAGCAACAGAGCCTAGGGCACTTCCACTTATGGTCCTATAGATTAGGGAAATTAAAATCAAAAAGACACAGCCACCCCAAAGGTTGGGACGGCTCTGTTTACAAGAACCTGGTTTACGGTACAAGTTCAATATCGCAGAAAGTGAAAAATGGATAAAGAAGTTGTGGTACTTACGTACAATGCAGTATCACTCAGCAAGGAAATCTATGTCATCAGGCCCGTAGCAGCATAATGAGTGGATTCAGGTATAATGATTCTAACTGAAATAAGTCACACAGAAAAAGAAACATCATAAGATATCACTAATATACGGAATGTAAACGTGGCTACACAGGAACTGAATTACAAAACAGAACAGGGTCTCAAATTTAGAAACCCAACTTATGCTTGCTTAAGGGGAAAGGTGAGTTGGGGTGCTGCATAAAACCAGAGATTGAAATGAGCACAGATAAAGTTCCTTTAGCCAAATATGGAATAGACAACAGCTATTGTGGAAACCAGAGTATGATCAACGAAACGGACTCATCCTTGCTCAGAGAAACGGACTCATCACCCCATATTAAACACCTAAGAATGTACCTGAGTAGTAAGTAGCTTAAAACCTAAGGAATGCTATGTCTCCAAAAGAGAATGAAGCGTGTGTACAGGGGCATAAACGCAGCAGTGATAGGATTGGAGAGGTTCGGTGAGCAAATGAAGACCCTTTGAAGTCATATTGCATGGTACCCATTCCACGGGTCTCAACTCTCCAGGTTTAAGGGATTCTTCCTTCAGCTAAAACATGCATGTGGAAACCAGAGTATGATCAACCGTGTGATCGGGAGACGTGTTCCAATATGTGTCAGTTTTCGTCCCCTGGTACTCGGGTGCAACATTCCAGACGCTTTACTAACACTCTCCCGACTTGGAGAGTCAGTGCCTTTAACCTCCTGTTTGGCCAAGTTTGCAATTTCTGCGGAAGAAGAACAGGAATAGGGAGAACCAATGAGAGACTAGCTGGAGGTGTCTGGACGGGCAAATTTAACTCTCATTTCCCACCAGGAAGAGGAATTAACCAAAGGCTCAGCGTGCCGTGCCGGAACCAGATTAGGGCCTGAAGCAATCCCGCGGTGTTGCGGCCAGCTCACGAGAAAGCGAGTTGAAGAAAGGAGCTCAGGGGCACTGTAATTCACAGACCTGCCGAGTTATAAATGACAGCTATCGTCCAAAAATATACTGAAGTAAGGCTGCCAAGAGGACTTGAAAGCAGGGCAGAATGGCAGGAAACCGATTTCAGGAGGTAGACTGGAATTGCATTTAAAGCATAGGAAAAGAGGCAGAACGTCCAAAATGATGCACTTGGCAAAAAAGGGCGTATGCGTTTTTTCCTGAATATATTCAGGAAAAAATGCATATGCTCTTTTTGGCCAACCAAGCAAGCTTGCAAAGAAATCTGCACTACAATGAAGTCTCACTTCCCCCAGGTCAAAAGGGCCATCTGAAAAATGTGTAAAATCCAGAAAGGCAGGACAGGCCATGGAGAACTGGGAGCCTTGTTATGCTGATGGGCGGGATGTCAATTGCCAACAGCCACTCGGGAGAAGTGTATGGTGTTTCCTGAAACATCTAAAAAACAAAGCAACAGAGCCTAGGGCACTTCCACTTATGGTCCTATAGCTTAGGGAAATTAAAATAAAAAAGACACAGCCACCCCAAAGGTTGGGATGGCTCTGTTTACAAGAACCTGGTTTACGGTACAAGTTCAAAACCGCAGAAAGTGAAAAATGGATAAAGCAGTTGTGGTACTTACGTACAATGCAATATCACTCAGCAAGGAAATCTATGTCATAAGGCCCGTAGCAGCATAATGAGTGGATTCAGGTATGATGATTCTAACTGAAATAAGTCACACAGAAAAAGAAACATCATAAGATATCACTAATACACGGAATGTAAACTTGGCTACAGAGGAACTGAATTACAAAACAGAACAGGGTCTCAAATTTAGAAAACCAACTTATGCTTGCTTAAGGGGAAAGGTGAGTTGGGGTGCTGCATAAAACCAGAGATTGAAATGAGCACAGATAAAGTTCCTTAAGCCAAATATGGAATACACAAGAGCTACTCCTTGCTCAAGGAAACGGACTCAACACCCCATATTGAACGCCTAAGAATGTACCTGACTAGGAAGTATCTTAAAACCTATGGACTGCTATGTCTCCGAAAGAGAATCAAGCGTGTGTACAGGGGCATAAACGCAGCAGTGATAGGATTGGAGAGGTTCGGTGAGCAAATGAAGACCCTTTGAAGTCATATTGCATGGTACCCATTCCACGGGTCTCAACTCTCCAGTTTTAAGGGATTCTTCCTTCAGCTAAAACATGCATGTGGAACCCAGAGTATGATCAACCGTGTGATCGGGAGACGTGTTCCAATATGTCTCAGTTTTCATCCTCTGGTACTCGGGTGCAACATTCCAGATGCTTTACTAACACTCTCCCGACTTCGAGAGTCAGTGCCTTTAACCTCCTGTTTGGCCCAGTTTGCAATTTCTGCAGAAGATGAACACGAATAGGGAGAACCAATGAGAGACTAGCTGGAGGTGTCTGGACGGGCAAATTTAACTCTCATTTCCCACCAGGAAGAGGAATTAACCAAAGGCTAAGCGTGCCGTGCCAGAACCAGATTAGGGCCTGAAGCCATCCTGCGGTGTTGCGGCCAGCTCACGAGAAAGCGAGTTGAAGAAAGGAGCTCAGGGGCACTGTAATTCACAAACCTGCCGAGTTATAAATGACAGCTATCGTCCAAAAATATACTGAAGTAAGGCTGCCAAGAGGACTTGAAAGCAGGGCAGAATGGCAGGAAACCGATTTCAGGAGGTAGACTGGAATTGCATTTAAAGCATAGGAAAAGAGGCAGAACGTCCACAATGATGCACTTGGCCAAAAAGGGCATATGCGTTTTTTCCTGAATATATTCAGGAAAAAATGCATACGCCCTTTTTGGCCAACCAAGCAAGCTTGCAAAGGAAATCTGCACTACAATGAAGTCTCACTTCCCCCCGGTCAAAAGGGCCATCTGAAAAAGTGTAAAATCCAGAAAGGCAGAACAGGCCATGGAGAAGTGGGAGCCTTGTTATGCTGATGGGCGGGATGTAAATTGCCAACAGCCACTCGGGAGAAGTGTATGGTGTTTCCTGAAACATCTAAAAAACAAAGCAACAGATCCTAGGGCACTTCCACTTATGATCCTATAGCTTAGAGAAATTAAAATCATAAAGACACAGCCACCCCAAAGGTTGGGACGGCTCTGTTTACAAGAACCTGTTTTACGGTACAAGTTCAATATCGCAGAAAGTGAAAAATGGATAAAGAAGTTGTGGTACTTACGTACAATGCAGTATCACTCAGCAAGGAAATCTATGTCATCAGGCCCGTAGCAGCATAATGAGTGGATTCAGGTATGATGATTCTAACTGAAATAAGTCACACAGAAAAAGAAACATCATAAGATATCACTAATACACGGAATGTAAACTTGGCTACACAGGAACTGAATTCCAAAACAGAACAGGTTCTCAAATTTAGAAAACCAACTTATGCTTGCTTAAGGGGAAAGGTGAGTTGGGGTGCTGCATAAAACCAGAGATTGAAATGAGCACAGATAAAGTTCCTTAAGCCAAATATGGAATAGACAAGAGCTACTCCTTGCTCAACGAAATGGACTCAACACACCATATTAAATGCCTAAGAGTGTACCTGACTAGGAAGTATCTTAAAACTTATGGATTGCTATGTCTCCAAAAGAGAATCAAGCGTGTGTACAGGGGCATAAACGCAGCAGTGATAGGACTGGAGAGGTTCGGTGAGCAAATGAAGACCCTTTGAAGTCATATTGCATGGTACCCATTCCACGGGTCTCAACTCTCCAGGTTTAAGGTATTCTTCCTTCAGCTAAAACATGCATGTGGAACCCAGAGTATGATCAACCGTGTGATCGGGAGACGTGTTCCAATATGTGTCAGTTTTCGTCCCCTGGTACTCGGGTGCAACATTCCAGACGCTTTACTAACACTCTCCCGACTTGGAGAGTCAGTGCCTTTAACCTCCTGTTTGGCCCAGTTTGCAATTTCTGCGGAAGATGAACAGGAATAGGGAGAACCAATGAGAGACTAGCTGGAGGTGTCTGGACGGGCAAATTTAACTCTCATTTCCCACCAGGAAGAGGAATTAACCAAAGGCTCAGCGTGCCGTGCCGGAACCAGATTAGGGCCTGAAGCCATCCTGCGGTGTTGCGGCCAGCTCACGAGAAAGCGAGTTGAAGAAAGGAGCTCAGGGGCACAGAAATTCACAAACCTGCAGAGTTATAAATGACAGCTATTGTCCAAAAATATACTGAAGTAAGGCTGCCAAGAGGACTTGAAAGCGGGGCAGAATTGCAGGAAACCGATTTCAGGAGGTAGACTGGAATTGCATTTAAAGCATAGGAAAAGAGGCAGAACGTCCACAATGATGCACTTGGCCAAAAAGGGCGTAGGCGTTTTTTCCTGAATATATTCTGGAAAAAACGCATACGCCCTTTTTGGCCAACCAAGCAAGCTTGCAAAGGAAATCTGCACTACAATGAAGTCTCACTTCCCCCCGGTCAAAAGGGCCATCTGAAAAAAGTGTAAAATCCAGAAAGGCAGGACAGGCCATGGAGACCTGGGAGCCTTGTTATGCTGATGGGCGGGATGTCAATTGCCAACAGCCACTAGGGAGAAGTGTATGGTGTTTCCTGAAACATCTAAAAAACAAAGCAACAGAGCCTAGGGCACTTCCACTTATGGTCCTATAGATTAGGGAAATTAAAATCAAAAAGACACAGCCACCCCAAAGGTTGGGACGGCTCTGTTTACAAGAACCTGGTTTACGGTACAAGTTCAATATCGCAGAAAGTGAAAAATGGATAAAGAAGTTGTGGTACTTACGTACAATGCAGTATCACTCAGCAAGGAAATCTATGTCATCAGGCCCGTAGCAGCATAATGAGTGGATTCAGGTATAATGATTCTAACTGAAATAAGTCACACAGAAAAAGAAACATCATAAGATATCACTAATATACGGAATGTAAACGTGGCTACACAGGAACTGAATTACAAAACAGAACAGGGTCTCAAATTTAGAAACCCAACTTATGCTTGCTTAAGGGGAAAGGTGAGTTGGGGTGCTGCATAAAACCAGAGATTGAAATGAGCACAGATAAAGTTCCTTTAGCCAAATATGGAATAGACAACAGCTATTGTGGAAACCAGAGTATGATCAACGAAACGGACTCATCCTTGCTCAAAGAAACGGACTCATCACCCCATATTAAACACCTAAGAATGTACCTGACTAGTAAGTAGCTTAAAACCTAAGGAATGCTATGTCTGCAAAAGAGAATGAAGCGTGTGTACAGGGGCATAAACGCAGCAGTGATAGGATTGGAGAGGTTCGGTGAGCAAATGAAGACCCTTTGAAGTCATATTGCATGGTACCCATTCCACGGGTCTCAACTCTCCAGGTTTAAGGGATTCTTCCTTCAGCTAAAACATGCATGTGGAAACCAGAGTATGATCAACCGTGTGATCGGGAGACGTGTTCCAATATGTGTCAGTTTTCGTCCCCTGGTACTCGGGTGCAACATTCCAGACGCTTTACTAACACTCTCCCGACTTGGAGAGTCAGTGCCTTTAACCTCCTGTTTGGCCAAGTTTGCAATTTCTGCGGAAGAAGAACAGGAATACGGAGAACCAATGAGAGACTAGCTGGAGGTGTCTGGACGGGCAAATTTAACTCTCATTTCGCACCAGGAAGAGGAATTAACCAAAGGCTCAGTGTGCCGTGCCGGAACCAGATTAGGGCCTGAAGCAATCCCGCGGTGTTGCGGCCAGCTCACGAGAAAGCGAGTTGAAGAAAGGAGCTCAGGGGCACTGTAATTCACAGACCTGCCGAGTTATAAATGACAGCTATCGTCCAAAAATATACTGAAGTAAGGCTGCCAAGAGGACTTGAAAGCAGGGCAGAATGGCAGGAAACCGATTTCAGGAGGTAGACTGGAATTGCATTTAAAGCATAGGAAAAGAGGCAGAACGTCCAAAATGATGCACTTGGCAAAAAAGGGCGTATGCATTTTTTCCTGAATATATTCAGGAAAAAATGCATACGCTCTTTTTGGCCAACCAAGCAAGCTTGCAAAGAAATCTGCACTACAATGAAGTCTCACTTCCCCCAGGTCAAAAGGGCCATCTGAAAAATGTGTAAAATCCAGAAAGGCAGGACAGGCCATGGAGAACTGGGAGCCTTGTTATGCTGATGGGCGGGATGTCAATTGCCAACAGCCACTCGGGAGAAGTGTATGGTGTTTCCTGAAACATCTAAAAAACAAAGCAACAGAGCCTAGGGCACTTCCACTTATGGTCCTATAGCTTAGGGAAATTAAAATAAAAAAGACACAGCCACCCCAAAGGTTGGGATGGCTCTGTTTACAAGAACCTGGTTTACGGTACAAGTTCAAAACCGCAGAAAGTGAAAAATGGATAAAGCAGTTGTGGTACTTACGTACAATGCAATATCACTCAGCAAGGAAATCTATGTCATAAGGCCCGTAGCAGCATAATGAGTGGATTCAGGTATGATGATTCTAACTGAAATAAGTCACACAGAAAAAGAAACATCATAAGATATCACTAATACACGGAATGTAAACTTGGCTACAGAGGAACTGAATTACAAAACAGAACAGGGTCTCAAATTTAGAAAACCAACTTATGCTTGCTTAAGGGGAAAGGTGAGTTGGGGTGCTGCATAAAACCAGAGATTGAAATGAGCACAGATAAAGTTCCTTAAGCCAAATATGGAATACACAAGAGCTACTCCTTGCTCAAGGAAACGGACTCAACACCCCATATTGAACGCCTAAGAATGTACCTGACTAGGAAGTATCTTAAAACCTATGGACTGCTATGTCTCCGAAAGAGAATCAAGCGTGTGTACAGGGGCATAAACGCAGCAGTGATAGGATTGGAGAGGTTCGGTGAGCAAATGAAGACCCTTTGAAGTCATATTGCATGGTACCCATTCCACGGGTCTCAACTCTCCAGTTTTAAGGGATTCTTCCTTCAGCTAAAACATGCATGTGGAACCCAGAGTATGATCAACCGTGTGATCGGGAGACGTGTTCCAATATGTCTCAGTTTTCATCCTCTGGTACTCGGGTGCAACATTCCAGATGCTTTACTAACACTCTCCCGACTTCGAGAGTCAGTGCCTTTAACCTCCTGTTTGGCCCAGTTTGCAATTTCTGCAGAAGATGAACACGAATAGGGAGAACCAATGAGAGACTAGCTGGAGGTGTCTGGACGGGCAAATTTAACTCTCATTTCCCACCAGGAAGAGGAATTAACCAAAGGCTAAGCGTGCCGTGCCAGAACCAGATTAGGGCCTGAAGCCATCCTGCGGTGTTGCGGCCAGCTCACGAGAAAGCGAGTTGAAGAAAGGAGCTCAGGGGCACTGTAATTCACAAACCTGCCGAGTTATAAATGACAGCTATCGTCCAAAAATATACTGAAGTAAGGCTGCCAAGAGGACTTGAAAGCAGGGCAGAATGGCAGGAAACCGATTTCAGGAGGTAGACTGGAATTGCATTTAAAGCATAGGAAAAGAGGCAGAACGTCCACAATGATGCACTTGGCCAAAAAGGGCGTATGCGTTTTTTCCTGAATATATTCAGGAAAAAACGCATACGCCCTTTTTGGCCAACCAAGCAAGCTTGCAAAGGAAATCTGCACTACAATGAAGTCTCACTTCCCCCCGGTCAAAAGGGCCATCTGAAAAAGTGTAAAATCCAGAAAGGCAGAACAGGCCATGGAGAAGTGGGAGCCTTGTTATGCTGATGGGCGGGATGTAAATTGCCAACAGCCACTCGGGAAAAGTGTATGGTGTTTCCTGAAACATCTAAAAAACAAAGCAACAGATCCTAGGGCACTTCCACTTATGGTCCTATAGTTTAGAGAAATTAAAATCATAAAGACACAGCCACCCCAAAGGTTGGGACGGCTCTGTTTACAAGAACCTGTTTTACGGTACAAGTTCAATATCGCAGAAAGTGAAAAATGGATAAAGAAGTTGTGGTACTTACGTACAATGCAGTATCACTCAGCAAGGAAATCTATGTCATCAGGCCCATAGCAGCATAATGAGTGGATTCAGGTATGATGATTCTAACTGAAATAAATCTCACAGAAAAAGAAACATCATAAGATATCACTAATACACGGAATGTAAACTTGGCTACACAGGAACTGAATTCCAAAACAGAACAGGTTCTCAAATTTAGAAAACCAACTTATGCTTGCTTAAGGGGAAAGGTGAGTTGGGGTGCTGCATAAAACCAGAGATTGAAATGAGCACAGATAAAGTTCCTTAAGCCAAATATGGAATAGACAAGAGCTACTCCTTGCACAACGAAATGGACTCAACACACCATATTAAATGCCTAAGAGTGTACCTGACTAGGAAGTATCTTAAAACCTATGGATTGCTATGTCTCCGAAAGAGAATCAAGCGTGTGTACAGGGGCATAAACGCAGCAGTGATAGGACTGGAGAGGTTCGGTGAGCAAATGAAGACCCTTTGAAGTCATATTGCATGGTACCCATTCCACGGGTCTCAACTCTCCAGGTTTAAGGTATTCTTCCTTCAGCTAAAACATGCATGTGGAACCCAGAGTATGATCAACCGTGTGATCGGGAGACGTGTTCCAATATGTGTCAGTTTTCGTCCCCTGGTACTCGGGTGCAACATTCCAGACGCTTTACTAACACTCTCCCGACTTGGAGAGTCAGTGCCTTTAACCTCCTCTTTGGCCCAGTTTGCAATTTCTGCGGAAGATGAACAGGAATAGGGAGAACCAATGAGAGACTAGCTGGAGGTGTCTGGACGGGCAAATTTAACTCTCATTTCCCACCAGGAAGAGGAATTAACCAAAGGCTCAGCGTGCCGTGCCGGAACCAGATTAGGGCCTGAAGCCATCCTGCGGTGTTGCGGCCAGCTCACGAGAAAGCGAGTTGAAGAAAGGAGCTCAGGGGCACAGAAATTCACAAACCTGCAGAGTTATAAATGACAGCTATTGTCCAAAAATATACTGAAGTAAGGCTGCCAAGAGGACTTGAAAGCGGGGCAGAATTGCAGGAAACCGATTTCAGGAGGTAGACTGGAATTGCATTGAAAGCATAGGAAAAGAGGCAGAACGTCCACAATGATGCACTTGGCCAAAAAGGGCGTATGCGTTTTTTCCTGAATATATTCAGGAAAAAACGCATACGCTCTTTTTGGCCAACCAAGCAAGCTTGCAAAGGAAATCTGCACTACAATGAAGTCTCACTTCCCCCCGGTCAAAAGGGCCATCTGAAAAAAGTGTAAAATCCAGAAAGGCAGGACAGGCCATGGAGAACTGGGAGCCTTGTTATGCTGATGGGCGGGATGTCAATTGCCAACAGCCACTCGGGAGAAGTGTATGGTGTTTCCTGAAACATCTAAAAAACAAAGCAACAGAGCCTAGGGCACTTCCACTTATGGTCCTATAGCTTAGGGAAATTAAAATCAAAAAGACACAGCCACCCCAAAGGTTGAGACGGCTCTGTTTACAAGAAATTCATTTACGGTACAAGTTCAATATCACAGAAAGTGAAAAATGGATAAAGAAGTTGTGGTACTTACGTACAATGCAGTATCATTCAGCAATGAAGTCTATGTCATCAGGCCCGTAGCAGCATAATAGGTGGATTCAGGTACGATGATTCTAACTGAAATAAGTCACACAGAAAAAGAAACATCATAAGATATCACTAATACACGGAATGTAAACTTGGCTACAGAGGAACTGAATTACAAAACAGAACAGGGTCTCAAATTTAGAAACCCAACTTATGCTTGCTTAAGGGAAAGGTGAGCTGGGGTGCTGCATAAAACCAGAGATTGAAATGAGCAGAGATAAAGTTCCTTAAGCCAAATATGGAATAGACAAGAGCTACTCCTTGCTCAACGAAATGGACTCAACACCCCATATTAAACGCCTAAGAATGTACCTGACTAGGAAGTATCTTAAAACCTATGGATTGCTATGTCTCCGAAAGAGAATCAAGCGTGTGTACAGGGGCATAAACGCAGCAGTGATAGGATTGGAGAGGTTCGGTGAGCAAATGAAGACCCTTTGAAGTCATATTGCATGGTACCCATTCCACGGGTCTCAACTCTCCAGGTTTAAGGTATTCTTCCTTCAGCTAAAACATGCATGTGGAACCCAGAGTATGATCAACCGTGTGATCGGGAGACGTGTTCCAATATGTGTCAGTTTTCGTCCCCTGGTACTCGGGTGCAACATTCCAGACGCTTTACTAACACTCTCCCGACTTGGAGAGTCACTGCCTTTAACCTCCTGTTTGGCCCAGTTTGCAATTTCTGCGGAAGATGAACAGGAATAGGGAGAACGAATGAGAGACTAGCTGGAGGGGTCTGGATGGGCAAATTTAACTCTCATTTCCCACCAGGAAGAGGAATTAACCAAAGGCTCAGCGTGCCGTGCCGGAACCAGATTAGGGCCTGAAGCAACCCAGCGGCATTGCGGCCAGCTCACGAGAAAGCGAGTTGAAGAAAGGAGCTCAGGGGCACTGTAATTCACAAACCTGCAGAGTTATAAATGACAGCTATCGTCCAAAAATATACTGAAGTAAGGCTGCCAAGAGGACTTGAAAGCGGGGCAGAATGGCAGGAAACCGATTTCAGGAGGTAGACTGGAATTGCATTTAAAGCATAGGAAAAGAGGCAGAACGTCCACAATGATGCACTTGGCCAAAAAGGGCGTATGCGTTTTTTCCTGAATATATTCAGGAAAAAATGCATACGCCCTCTTTGGCCAACCAAGCAAGCTTGCAAAGGAAATCTGCACTACAATGAAGTCTCACTTCCCCCCGGTCAAAAGGGCCATCTGAAAAAGTGTAAAATCCAGAAAGGCAGGACAGGCCATGGAAAAATGGGAGACTTCTTATGCTGATGGGCGGAATGTAAATTGCCAACAGCCACTCCGGAGAAGTGTATGGTGTTTCCTGAGACATCTAAAAAACAAAGCAACAGAGCCTTGGGCACTTCCACTTATGGTCCTATAGCTTAGACAAATTAAAATCATAAAGACACAGCCACCCCAAAGGTTGGGACGGCTCTGTTTACAAGAACCTGTTTTACGGTACAAGTTCAATATCGCAGAAAGTGAAAAATGGATAAAGAAGTTGTGGTACTTACGTACAATGCAGTATCACTCAGCAAGGAAATCTATGTCATCAGGCCCGTAGCAGCATAATGAGTGGATTCAGGTATGATGATTCTAACTGAAATAAGTCACACAGAAAAAGAAACACCATAAGATATCACTAATACACGGAATGTAAACTTGGCTACACAGGAACTGAATTCCAAAACAGAACAGGTTCTCAAATTTAGAAACCCAACTTATGCTTGCTTAAGGGGAAAGGTGAGTTGGGGTGCTGCATAAAACCAGAGATTGAAATGAGCACAGATAAAGTTCCTTAAGCCAAATATGGAATAGACAAGAGCTACTCCTTGCACAACGAAATGGACTCAACACCCCATATTAAATGCCTAAGAGTGTACCTGACTAGGAAGTATCTAAAAACCTATGGATTGCTATGTCTCCAAAAGAGAATCAAGCGTGTGTACAGGGGCATAAACGCAGCAGTGATAGGATTGGAGAGGTTCGGTGAGCTAATGAAGACCCTTTGAAGTCATATTGCATGGTACCCATTCCACGGGTCTCAACTCTCCAGGTTTAAGGGAATCTTCCTTCAGCTAAAACATGCATGTGGAACCCAGAGTATGGTCAACCGTGTGATCGGGAGATGTGTTCCAATATGTGTCAGTTTTCTTCCCCTGGTACTCGGGTGCAACATTCCAGACGCTTTACTAACATTCTCCTGACTTGGAGAGTCAGTGCCTTTAACCTCCTGTTTGGCCCAGTTTGCAATTTCTGCGGAAGATGAACAGGAATAGGGAGAACCAATGAGAGACTAGCTGGAGGTGTCTGGATGGGCAAATTTAACTCTCATTTCCCACCAGGAAGAGGAATTAACCAAAGGCTCAGCGTGCCGTGCCGGAACCAGATTAGGGCCTGAAGCCATCCTGCGGTGTTGCGGCCAGCTCACGAGAAAGCGAGTTGAAGAAAGGAGCTCAGGGGCACTGTAATTCACAAACCTGCAGAGTTATAAATGACAGCTATCGTCCAAAAATATACTGAAGTAAGGCTGCCAAGAGGACTTGAAAGCGGGGCAGAATTGCAGGAAACCGATTTCAGGAGGTAGACTGGAATTGCATTGAAAGCATAGGAAAAGAGGCAGAACGTCCACAATGATGCACTTGGCCAAAAAGGGCGTATGCGTTTTTTCCTGAATATATTCAGGAAAAAACGCATACGCCCTTTTTGGCCAACCAAGCAAGCTTGCAAAGGAAATCTGCACTACAATGAAGTCTCACTTCCCCCCGGTCAAAAGGGCCATCTGAAAAAAGTGTAAAATCCAGAAAGGCAGGACAGGCCATGGAGAACAGGGAGCCTTGTTATGCTGATGGGCGGGATGTCAATTGCCAACAGCCACTCGGGAGAAGTGTATGGTGTTTCCTGAAACATCTAAAAAACAAAGCAACAGAGCCTAGGGCACTTCCACTTATGGTCCTATAGCTTAGGGAAATTAAAATCAAAAAGACACAGCCACCCCAAAGGTTGAGACGGCTCTGTTTACAAGAAATTCATTTACGGTACAAGTTCAATATCACAGAAAGTGAAAAATGGATAAAGAAGTTGTGGTACTTACGTACAATGCAGTATCACTCAGCAATGAAGTCTATGTCATCAGGCCCGTAGCAGCATAATGAGTGGATTCAGGTACGATGATTCTAACTGAAATAAGTCACACAGAAAAAGAAACATCATAAGATATCACTAATACACGGAATGTAAACTTGGCTACAGAGGAACTGAATTACAAAACAGAACAGGGTCTCAAATTTAGAAACCCAACTTATGCTTGCTTAAGGGAAAGGTGAGCTGGGGTGCTGCATAAAACCAGAGATTGAAATGAGCACAGATAAAGTTCCTTAAGCCAAATATGGAATAGACAAGAGCTACTCCTTGCTCAACGAAATGGACTCAACACCCCATATTAAACGCCTAAGAATGTACCTGACTAGGAAGTATCTTAAAACCTATGGATTGCTATGTCTCCGAAAGAGAATCAAGCGTGTGTACAGGGGCATAAACGCAGCAGTGATAGGATTGGAGAGGTTCGGTGAGCAAATGAAGACCCTTTGAAGTCATATTGCATGGTACCCATTCCACGGGTCTCAACTCTCCAGGTTTAAGGTATTCTTCCTTCAGCTAAAACATGCATGTGGAACCCAGAGTATGATCAACCATGTGATCGGGAGACGTGTTCCAATATGTGTCAGTTTTCGTCCCCTGGTACTCGGGTGCAACATTCCAGACGCTTTACTAACACTCTCCCGACTTGGAGAGTCAGTGCCTTTAACCTCCTGTTTGGCCCAGTTTGCAATTTCTGCGGAAGATGAACAGGAATAGGGAGAACGAATGAGAGACTAGCTGGAGGGGTCTGGATGGGCAAATTTAACTCTCATTTCCCACCAGGAAGAGGAATTAACCAAAGGCTCAGCGTGCCGTGCCGGAACCAGATTAGGGCCTGAAGCAACACAGCGGCATTGCGGCCAGCTCACGAGAAAGCGAGTTGAAGAAAGGAGCTCAGGGGCACTGTAATTCACAAACCTGCAGAGTTATAAATGACAGCTATCGTCCAAAAATATACTGAAGTAAGGCTGCCAAGAGGACTTGAAAGCGGGGCAGAATTGCAGGAAACCGATTTCAGGAGGTAGACTGGAATTGCACTTAAAGCATAGGAAAAGAGGCAGAACGTCCACAATGATGCACTTGGCCAAAATATATTCAGGAAAAAACGCATACGCCCTTTTTGGCCAACCAAGCAAGCTTGCAAAGGAAATCTGCACTACAATGAAGTCTCACTTCCCCCCGGTCAAAAGGGCCATCTGAAATAAGTGTAAAATCCAGAAAGGCAGGACAGGCCATGGAGAACTGGGAACCTTGTTATGCTGATGGGCGGGATGTCAATTGCCAACAGCCACTGGGGAAAAGTGTATGGTGTTTCCTGAAACATCTAAAAAACAAAGCAACAGAGCCTAGGGCACTTCCACTTATGGTCCTATAGCTTAGGGAAATTAAAATCAAAAAGACACAGCCACCCCAAAGGTTGGGACGGCTCTGTTTACAAGAACCTGGTTTACGGTACAAGTTCAATACCGCAGAAAGTGAAAAATGGATAAAGAAGTTGTGGTACTTACATACAATGCAGTATCACTCAGCAATGAAATCTATGTCATCAGGCCCGTAGCAGCATAATGAGTGGATTCAGGTATGATGATTCTAACTGAAATAAGTCACACAGAAAAAGAAACATCATAAGATATCACTAATACACGGAATGTAAACTTGGCTACACAGGAACTGAATTCCAAAACAGAACAGGGTCTCAAATTTAGAAACCCAACTTATGCTTGCTTAAGGGGAAAGGTGAGTTGGGGTGCTGCATAAAACCAGAGATTGAAATGAGCACAGATAAAGTTCCTTAAGCCAAATATGGAATAGACAAGAGCTACTCCTTGCTCAACGAAATGGACTCAACACCCCATATTAAACGCCTAAGAGTGTACCTGACTAGGAAGTATCTTAAAACCTATGGATTGCTATGTCTCCGAAAGAGAATCAAGCGTGTGTACAGGGGCATAAAAGCAGCAGTGATAGGATTGGAGAAGTTCGGTGAGCAAATGAAGACCCTTTGTAGTCATATTGCATGGTATCCATTCCACGGGTCTCAACTCTCCAGGTTTAAGGTATTCTTCCTTCAGCTAAAACATGCATGTGGAACCCAGAGTATGATCAACCATGTGATCGGGAGACGTGTTCCAATATGTGTCAGTTTTCGTCCCCTGGTACTCGGGTGCAACATTCCACACGCTTTACTAACACTCTCCCGACTTGGAGAGTCAGTGCCTTTAACCTCCTCTTTGGCCCAGTTTGCAATTTCTGCAGAAGATGAACACGAATAGGGAGAACCAATGATAGACTAGCTGGAGGTGTCTGGACGGGCAAATTTAACTCTCATTTCCCACCAGGAAGAGGAATTAACCAAAGGCTCAGCGTGCCGTGCCAGAACCAGATTAGGGCCTGAAGCCATCCTGCGGTGTTGCGGCCAGCTCACGAGAAAGCGAGTTGAAGAAAGGAGCTCAGGGGCACTGTAATTCACAAACCTGCCGAGTTATAAATGACAGCTATCGTCCAAAAATATACTGAAGTAAGGCTGCCAAGAGGACTTGAAAGCGGGGCAGAATGGCAGGAAACCGATTTCAGGAGGTAGACTGGAATTGCATTTAAAGCATAGGAAAAGAGGCAGAACGTCCACAATGATGCACTTGGCCAAAAAGGGCGTAGGCGTTTTTTCCTGAATATATTCAGGAAAAAATGCATACGCCCTTTTTGGCCAACCAAGCAAGCTTGCAAAGGAAATCTGCACTACAATGAAGTCTCACTTCCCCCCGGTCAAAAGGGCCATCTGAAAAAGTGTAAAATCCAGAAAGGCAGGACAGGCCATGGAGAACTGGGAGCCTTCTTATGCTGATGGGCGGGATGTCAATTGCCAACAGCCACTCGGGAGAAGTGTATGGTGTTTCCTGAGACATCTAAAAAACAAAGCAACAGAACCTTGGGCACTTCCACTTATGGTCCTATAGCTTAGAGAAATTAAAATCAAAAAGACACAGCCACCCCAAAGGTTGGGACGGCTCTGTTTACAAGAACCTGTTTCACGGTACAAGTTCAATATCGCAGAAAGTGAAAACTGGATAAAGAAGTTGTGGTACTTACGTACAATGCAGTATCATTCAGCAATGAAGTCTATGTCATCAGGCCCGTAGCAGCATAATAGGTGGATTCAGGTACGATGATTCTAACTGAAATAAGTCACACAGAAAAAGAAACATCATAAGATATCACTAATACACGGAATGTAAACTTGGCTACAGAGGAACTGAATTACAAAACAGAACAGGGTCTCAAATTTAGAAACCCAACTTATGCTTGCTTAAGGGAAAGGTGAGCTGGGGTGCTGCATAAAACCAGAGATTGAAATGAGCACAGATAAAGTTCCTTAAGCCAAATATGGAATAGACAAGAGCTACTCCTTGCTCAACGAAATGGACTCAACACCCCATATTAAACGCCTAAGAATGTACCTGACTAGGAAGTATCTTAAAACCTATGGATTGCTATGTCTCCGAAAGAGAATCAAGCGTGTGTACAGGGGCATAAACGCAGCAGTGATAGGATTGGAGAGGTTCGGTGAGCAAATGAAGACCCTTTGAAGTCATATTGCATGGTACCCATTCCACGGGTCTCAACTCTCCAGGTTTAAGGTATTCTTCCTTCAGCTAAAACATGCATGTGGAACCCAGAGTATGATCAACCGTGTGATCGGGAGACGTGTTCCAATATGTGTCAGTTTTCGTCCCCTGGTACTCGGGTGCAACATTCCAGACGCTTTACTAACACTCTCCCGACTTGGAGAGTCACTGCCTTTAACCTCCTGTTTGGCCCAGTTTGCAATTTCTGCGGAAGATGAACAGGAATAGGGAGAACGAATGAGAGACTAGCTGGAGGGGTCTGGATGGGCAAATTTAACTCTCATTTCCCACCAGGAAGAGGAATTAACCAAAGGCTCAGCGTGCCGTGCCGGAACCAGATTAGGGCCTGAAGCAACCCAGCGGCATTGCGGCCAGCTCACGAGAAAGCGAGTTGAAGAAAGGAGCTCAGGGGCACTGTAATTCACAAACCTGCAGAGTTATAAATGACAGCTATCGTCCAAAAATATACTGAAGTAAGGCTGCCAAGAGGACTTGAAAGCGGGGCAGAATGGCAGGAAACCGATTTCAGGAGGTAGACTGGAATTGCATTGAAAGCATAGGAAAAGAGGCAGAACGTCCACAATGATGCACTTGGCCAAAAAGGGCGTATGCGTTTTTTCCTGAATATATTCAGGAAAAAACGCATACGCCCTTTTTGGCCAACCAAGCAAGCTTGCAAAGGAAATCTGCACTACAATGAAGTCTCACTTCCCCCCGGTCAAAAGGGCCATCTGAAAAAAGTGTAAAATCCAGAAAGGCAGGACAGGCCATGGAGAAGTGGGAGCCTTGTTATGCTGATGGGCGGGATGTCAATTGCCAACAGCCACTCGGGAGAAGTGTATGGTGTTTCCTGAAACATCTAAAAAACAAAGCAACAGAGCCTAGGGCACTTCCACTTATGGTCCTATAGCTTAGGGAAATTAAAATCAAAAAGACACAGCCACCCCAAAGGTTGGGACGGCTCTGTTTACAAGAACCTGGTTTACGGTACAAGTTCAATACCGCAGAAAATGAAAAATGGATAAAGAAGTTGTGGTACTTACGTACAATGCAGTATCACTCAGCAATGAAATCTATGTCATCAGGCCCGTAGCAGCATAATGAGTGGATTCAGGTATGATGATTCTAACTGAAATAAGTCACACAGAAAAAGAAACATCATAAGATATCACTAATACACGGAATGTAAACTTGGCTACACAGGAACTGAATTACAAAACAGAACAGGGTCTCAAATTTAGAAAACCAACATATGCTTGCTTAAGGGGAAAGGTGAGTTGGGGTGCTGCATAAAACCAGAGATTGAAATGAGCACAGATAAAGTTCCTTAAGCCAAATATGGAATACACAATAGCTACTCCTTGCTCAAGGAAACGGACTCAACACCCCATATTGAACGCCTAAGAATGTACCTGACTAGGAAGTATCTTAAAACCTATGGACTGCTATGTCTCCGAAAGAGAATCAAGCGTGTGTACAGGGGCATAAACGCAGCAGTGATAGGATTGGAGAAGTTCGGTGAGCAAATGAAGACCCTTTGAAGTCATATTGCATGGTACCCATTCCACGGGTCTCAACTCTCCAGGTTTAAGGGATTCTTCCTTCAGCTAAAACATGCATGTGGAACCCAGAGTATGATCAACCGTGTGATCGGGAGACGTGTTCCAATATGTCTCAGTTTTCATCCTCTGGTACTCGGGTGCAACATTCCAGATGCTTTACTAACACTCTCCCGACTTCGAGAGTCAGTGCCTTTAACCTCCTGTTTGGCCCAGTTTGCAATTTCTGCAGAAGATGAACACGAATAGGGAGAACCAATGAGAGACTAGCTGGAGGTGTCTGGACGGGCAAATTTAACTCTCATTTCCCACCAGGAAGAGGAATTAACCAAAGGCTAAGCGTGCCGTGCCAGAACCAGATTAGGGCCTGAAGCCATCCTGCGGTGTTGCGGCCAGCTCACGAGAAAGCGAGTTGAAGAAAGGAACTCAGGGGCACTGTAATTCACAAACCTGCCGAGTCATAAATGACAGCTATCGTCCAAAATATACTGAAGTAAGGCTGCCAAGAGGACTTGAAAGCGGGGCAGAATTGCAGGAAACCGATTTCAGGAGGTAGACTGGAATTGCATTTAAAGCATAGGAAAAGAGGCAGAACGTCCACAATGATGCACTTGGCCAAAAAGGGCGTAGGCGTTTTTTCCTGAATATATTCAGGAAAAAACGCATACGCCCTTTTTGGCCAACCAAGCAAGCTTGCAAAGGAAATCTGCACTACAATGAAGTCTCACTTCCCCCCGGTCAAAAGGGCCATCTGAAAAAAGTGTAAAATCCAGAAAGGCAGGACAGGCCATGGAGACCTGGGAGCCTTGTTATGCTGATGGGCGGGATGTCAATTGCCAACAGCCACTAGGGAGAAGTGTATGGTGTTTCCTGAAACATCTAAAAAACAAAGCAACAGAGCCTAGGGCACTTCCACTTATGGTCCTATAGCTTAGGGAAATTAAAATCAAAAAGACACAGCCACCCCAAAGGTTGGGACGGCTCTGTTTACAAGAACCTGGTTTACGGTACAAGTTCAATATCGCAGAAAGTGAAAAATGGATAAAGAAGTTGTGGTACTTACGTACAATGCAGTATCACTCAGCAGGGAAATCTATGTCATCAGGCCCGTAGCAGCATAATGAGTGGATTCAGGTATAATGATTCTAACTGAAATAAGTCACACAGAAAAAGAAACATCATAAGATATCACTAATATATGGAATGTAAACGTGGCTACACAGGAACTGAATTACAAAACAGAACAGGGTCTCAAATTTAGAAACAAAACTTATGCTTGCTTAAGGGGAAAAGTGAGTTGGGGTGCTGCATAAAACCAGAGATTGAAATGAGCACAGATAAAGTTCCTTTAGCCAAATATGGAATAGACAACAGCTATTGTGGAAAGCAGAGTATGATCAACGAAACGGACTCATCCTTGCTCAAAGAAACGGACTCATCACCCCATATTAAACACCTAAGAATGTACCTGACTAGTAAGTAGCTTAAAACCTAAGGAATGCTATGTCTCCAAAAGAGAATGAAGCGTGTGTACAGGGGCATAAACGCAGCAGTGATAGGATTGGAGAGGTTCGGTGAGCAAATGAAGACCCTTTGAAGTCATATTGCATGGTACCCATTCCACGGGTCTCAACTCTCCAGGTTTAAGGGATTCTTCCTTCAGCTAAAACATGCATGTGGAAACCAGAGTATGATCAACCGTGTGATCGGGAGACGTGTTCCAATATGTGTCAGTTTTCGTCCCCTGGTACTCGGGTGCAACATTCCAGACGCTTTACTAACACTCTCCCGACTTGGAGAGTCAGTGCCTTTAACCTCCTGTTTGGCCAAGTTTGCAATTTCTGCGGAAGAAGAACAGGAATAGGGAGAACCAATGAGAGACTAGCTGGAGGTGTCTGGACGGGCAAATTTAACTCTCATTTCCCACCAGGAAGAGGAATTAACCAAAGGCTCAGCGTGCCGTGCCGGAACCAGATTAGGGCCTGAAGCAATCCCGCGGTGTTGCGGCCAGCTCACGAGAAAGCGAGTTGAAGAAAGGAGCTCAGGGGCACTGTAATTCACAAACCTGCCGAGTTATAAATGACAGCTATCGTCCAAAAATATACTGAAGTAAGGCTGCCAAGAGGACTTGAAAGCAGGGCAGAATGGCAGGAAACCGATTTCAGGAGGTAGACTGGAATTGCATTTAAAGCATAGGAAAAGAGGCAGAACGTCCAAAATGATGCACTTGGCAAAAAAGGGCGTATGCGTTTTTTCCTGAATATATTCAGGAAAAAATGCATACGCCCTTTTTGGCCAACCAAGCAAGCTTGCAAAGGAAATCTGCACTACAATGAAGTCTCACTTCCCCCAGGTCAAAAGGGCCATCTGAAAAAAGTGTAAAATCCAGAAAGGCAGGACAGGCCATGGAGAAGTGGGAGCCTTGTTATGCTGATGGGCGGGATGTCAATTGCCAACAGCCACTCGGGAGAAGTGTATGGTGTTTCCTGAAACATCTAAAAAACAAAGCAACAGAGCCTAGGGCACTTCCACTTATGGCCCTATAGCTTAGGGAAATTAAAATAAAAAAGACACAGCCACCCCAAATGTTGGGATGGCTCTGTTTACAAGAACCTGGTTTACCGTACAAGTTCAAAACCGCAGAAAGTGAAAAATGGATAAAGCAGTTGTGGTACTTACGTACAATGCAATATCACTCAGCAAGGAAATCTATGTCATAAGGCCCGTAGCAGCATAATGAGTGGATTCAGGTATGATGATTCTAACTGAAATAAGTCACACAGAAAAAGAAACATCATAAGATATCACTAATACACGGAATGTAAACTTGGCTACAGAGGAACTGAATTACAAAACAGAACAGGGTCTCAAATTTAGAAAACCAACTTATGCTTGCTTAAGGGGAAAGGTGAGTTGGGGTGCTGCATAAAACCAGAGATTGAAATGAGCACAGATAAAGTTCCTTAAGCCAAATATGGAATACACAAGAGCTACTCCTTGCTCAAGGAAACGGACTCAACACCCCATATTGAACGCCTAAGAATGTACCTGACTAGGAAGTATCTTAAAACCTATGGACTGCTATGTCTCCGAAAGAGAATCAAGCGTGTGTACAGGGGCATAAACGCAGCAGTGATAGGATTGGAGAGGTTCGGTGAGCAAATGAAGACCCTTTGAAGTCATATTGCATGGTACCCATTCCACGGGTCTCAACTCTCCAGTTTTAAGGGATTCTTCCTTCAGCTAAAACATGCATGTGGAACCCAGAGTATGATCAACCGTGTGATCGGGAGACGTGTTCCAATATGTCTCAGTTTTCATCCTCTGGTACTCGGTTGCAACATTCCAGATGCTTTACTAACACTCTCCCGACTTCGAGAGTCAGTGCCTTTAACCTCCTGTTTGGCCCAGTTTGCAATTTCTGCAGAAGATGAACACGAATAGGGAGAACCAATGAGAGACTAGCTGGAGGTGTCTGGACGGGCAAATTTAACTCTCATTTCCCACCAGGAAGAGGAATTAACCAAAGGCTTAGCGTGCCGTGCCAGAACCAGATTAGGGCCTGAAGCCATCCTGCGGTGTTGCGGCCAGCTCACGAGAAAGCGAGTTGAAGAAAGGAGCTCAGGGGCACTGTAATTCACAAACATGCCGAGTCATAAATGACAGCTATCGTCCAAAAATATACTGAAGTAAGGCTGCCAAGAGGACTTGAAAGCGGGGCAGAATTGCAGGAAACCGATTTCAGGAGGTAGACTGGAATTGCATTTAAAGCATAGGAAAAGAGGCAGAACGTCCACAATGATGCACTTGGCCAACATATATTCAGGAAAAAACGCATACGCCCTTTTTGGCCAACCAAGCAAGCTTGCAAAGGAAATCTGCACTACAATGAAGTCTCACTTCCCCCCGGTCAAAAGGGCCATCTGAAAAAAGTGTAAAATCCAGAAAGGCAGGACAGGCCATGGAGAACTGGGAGCCTTGTTATGCTGATGGGGGGGATGTAAATTGCCAACAGCCACTCGGGAGAAGTGTATGGTGTTTCCTGGAACATCTAAAAATCAAAGCAACAGAGCCTAGGGCACTTCCACTTATGGTCCTATAGCTTAGGGAAATTAAAATCAAAAAGACACAGCCACCCCAAAGGTTGGGACGGCTCTCTTTACAAGAACCTGATTTACGGTTCAAGTTCAATATCGCAGAAAGTGAAAAATGGATAAAGAAGTTGTGGTACTTACGTACAATGCAATATCACTCAGCAATGAAATCTATGTCATCAGGCCCGTAGCAGCATAATGAGTGGATTCAGGTACGATGATTCTAACTGAAATAAGTCACACAGAAAAAGAAACATCATAAGATATCACTAATACACGGAATGTAAACTTGGCTACACAGGAACTGAATTACAAAACAGAACAGGGTCTCAAATTTAGAAAACCAACTTATGCTTGCTTAAGGGGAAAGGTGAGTTGGGGTGCTGCATAAAACCAGAGATTGAAATGAGCACAGATAAAGTTCCTTAAGCCAAATATGGAATAGACAAGAGCTACTCCTTGCTCAACGAAATGGACTCAACACACCATATTAAATGCCTAAGAGTGTACCTGACTAGGAAGTATCTTAAAACCTATGGATTGCTATGTCTCCGAAAGAGAATCAAGCGTGTGTACAGGGGCATAAACGCAGCAGTGATAGGACTGGAGAGGTTCGGTGAGCAAATGAAGACCCTTTGAAGTCATATTGCATGGTACCCATTCCACGGGTCTCAACTCTCCAGGTTTAAGGTATTCTTCCTTCAGCTAAAACATGCATGTGGAACCCAGAGTATGATCAACCGTGTGATCGGGAGACGTGTTCCACTATGTGTCAGTTTTCGTCCCCTGGTACTCGGGTGCAACATTCCAGACGCTTTACTAACACTCTCCCGACTTGGAGAGTCAGTGCCTTTAACCTCCTGTTTGGCCCAGTTTGCAATTTCTGCGGAAGATGAACAGGAATAGGGAGAACCAATGACAGACTAGCTGGAGGTGTCTGGACGGGCCAATTTAACTCTCATTTCGCACCAGGAACAGGAATTAACCAAAGGCTCAGCGTGCCGTGCCGGAACCAGATTAGGGCCTGAAGCAATCCTGCGGTGTTGCGGCCAGCTCACGAGAAAGCGAGTTGAAGAAAGGAGCTCAGGGGCACTGTAATTCACAAACCTGCAGAGTTATAAATGACAGCTATCGACCAATAATATACTGAAGTAAGGCTGCCAAGAGGACTTGAAAGCGGGGCAGAATTGCAGGAAACCGATTTCAGGAGGTAGACTGGAATTGCATTTAAAGTATAGGAAAAGAGGCAGAACGTCCACAATGATGCACTTGGCCAAAAAGGGCGTATGCGTTTTTTCCTGAATATATTCAGGAAAAAACGCATACGCCCTTTTTGGCCAACCAAGCAAGCTTGCAAAGGAAATCTGCACTACAATGAAATCTCACTTCCCCCCGGTGAAAAGGGCCATCTGAAAAAAGTGTAAAATCCAGAAAGGCAGGACAGGCCATGGAGAACTGGGAGCCTTGTTATGCTGATGGGCGGGATGTAAATTGCCAACAGCCACTCGGGAGAAGTGTATGGTGTTTCCTGAAACATCTAAAAATCAAAGCAACAGAGCCTAGGGCACTTCCACTTATGGTCCTATAGCTTAGGGAAATT